>NC_138770.1:285042829-285487272 GCF_965119305.1 Pelophylax lessonae
CATCCAGAACACAGAGGGTATCTTGCCTGGCACTGCCACCATTTATAGAACGCCTTGTATTTTTTTTTCAGTAAATAAAAAATGTTCTCTGCTGTGGTGGAGATTGTGATGTCACAACCTCTTCTTACCACCTCATCCAATAGGGAATCATTCAAAAGATACAAGGATTTCTATTACTGTCGGTGGTTCCAAGCACTCTACTCCCTGTGTTCTGTGCGCAGAGGGGAAGTTGCTCGCACAGAGTCTGAGCGAGCCCTGGAAGCTTGCAGCTATCACTGTAGTAACTCTGACTTCTTTAGTGATTTTCAGCTTCCCCAACAGACCATCAAGCATGACATATGCATATCTACATTGTGCCAAGGTTGACAATTGTACTGTATGTATACAATACACATCATTCCTGAAAGTCAGTACACTCACATATATATTAAATATATTTCCTTTTTCTTCTTGTGGTTACATTTTTATGCTTCAAAATTTTGACTAGGTCATGAAAGTATGGGATTAATGAAATTGGCTGATATCACACATTATTATGTTGTTGTTGTGGACATTGCCATGCAAACAACCCCTTGATCTAAGGTACAAAAACCTTATTTTTAAAAATGACCGTGTCAGCTTGCTATGTGAAATACTGGGTTGTGAAGACAGCAAGCATTCTGTAATGATAATTAATCAAAAACATATATGTTTATGTCCACAGAAAACCAAGTGGAATTCAAAACATATTTGATAAAATGGAAACCAGTGTCATGTGAGAATAATAAAAATGTTCCTGAAGGAAAAGCAACTGTTCAGGTGAGACGTCAGTGTAGGGTATAGGAAACCTATTATAGTCCTGTCGCCTCAGGAAAACGTGGAATATATGATTGCATCTTCGCATAAAAGGGTGGTATGTACCTCAAAGGCCTCTTTCATATGGGCCAGATCTGTTTTTTCTCAGCAGGGGATCCATCCACAGAGCAGAGCGGCCAGATGACAGGTCCGTGTCCACTCTGCTCTATGGGCAGTCTGATCCTACCAGACCGAGGGAACAGATCCCCTTCCGTTTGTTTTTCCCGGATCGTAGCTGGGTGTAAATGGTTCTAAAGGCATAATGTTTTTTATCCTAATGCATTCTATGCCCCATCTCGATCCAGAAATTTTGCACAAGAGCATATGGCTATATGGGGATCTCCCTGCTTATTGGCTGAGACAGCAGCAGGCACCAAGGCAATGTCATTCAAAGTCAGTGAGCTAATGAGGAGAGAGAGAGGGGGTGAGGCCGAGCTTCGGGTCCATGTCTCAATGTATACACAGAGCAGCGGCTCGGCTCAGGTGCCCCTATAGCAAGCAGCTTGCTGTGGGGGCACTCGACAGGCGAGATGAGGCCAAGAGTGCCAGTGAGGGACACTAGAAAAGGAAGATCTGGGCTGCTCTGTGCAAAACCACTGTACAGGGCAGGTAAGTATAACATGTTTGTTATTTTTAAGCCAAAAAAAAAACCTGACTTTAATATCACTTTAAAGCCCAACTTCGGGAAAGTTTACCATTGTCCCTTGCAGTGGGGCAGCACTGGGGTTAATTGTTTGCTTTGTCTTGGGGAGAGGAGTAACACTTTTACTTACTGATCCCCGACTGCTCTGGCATATAGTGCTTCCTCTTGCTCTGGCAGCAGACTGTCTTACAGCACCCTCATGTCCAGTGAAGGACTATGGACCCTGCTTTGGTCTTGATGCCATCAGCACCCTAGATCGGTAGAGCATGGGGAAGAAAATGCTGTGGTGAGTAAGTTTTCTCTTACTGTTCCCCAGGATCTTATTATTTCCCTAGATCTAAATGAGCAATTACCCCTTGCAGTTTAGACTAGATGTAGTTTTAGGCTAATGAATGCTGACTATTCCCTTCTAGTCTGAGTGCTCTTGCGCAGAGAATTACAGAGAACAATATCTGAATTGAATTTAAAAATACTGTTTCCTAGGCCCTACCTCACGTCAGCACACAATAGGTCAAGGCCTCCTCTGGAACCCACGGGACCACCTCTTCCTAGCTAAATAAAATATAGCCCCTCCCCCACTGAAGTGTTCATTTTTTGGTCATGTTCCAGGCCATCTGTTGATTACAGTTGGTAAGAACTTTAGTTGCTGCAAGTATATTCCCCCTACCGTACCGCCCCTCCATGTTCAGCCTCTCATGGAGTTAGAAGACCCTGAATGTTGGATGGTAAACCCTCCTGAAACAGGTTGCCCTGTGTACCGGGCCATGGGCAATGTTGCTTAAACAGCTCCAATATTCTACAGGTGTGGTATTAGTAAGCTCTGAAAAGTCACCAATGGCCTTTCCCTTTGTTTTTTTCCTGTCTTGTATAGGCAGCAAACCGCATCGCTCTCCTAGCTTTGTTTTCAGTCTGACAGTGGCGGTGGATGATGTCACAGAGGGCAGGCAGATGGGGCGGAGCAGAGTAGGGCCTGCCAGAAACAGCAGTTTAACCACTTAAGGACCAGAAGGTTTTACCCCCTTAATGACCAGGCCATTTTTTGTAATTTGGCACTGCGTGAATTTAACTGGTAATTGCGCAGTCATACAATGCTGTACCCAAACAAAATTTATGTTCTTTTTTTTTACCACAAATAGAGCTTTCTTTTGGTGGTATTTTATCACCTCTGCGGTTTTTATTATTTGCTGCGATATAAACAAAAAAAAGAAGGAATATTTTGAAAAAAAATTACATTTTCTACTTTTTCTTAAAAAAATACCCAATAAACTCAATTTTTGTCATACATTTAGGCAAAAAAGTATTTAGCTACATGTCTGATAAAAAAAAAAAAAAAATATCAATAAAAATCTCAATAAGCGTATATTTATTGGTTTGTGCAAAAGTTATAGCGTCTACAAACTATGGTGTATATATTGGAATTTATGCAACTTATACTTTCTGACTGACTTTCTCTAATTTCTTGAAGTGCTAAAACGGCAGGGCAGTACAAAACCCCACCCCAAATTACCCCTTTTTGGAAAGTAGACACCCCCAAGGAATTTTCTGTAAGGCACGTTGAGTCCATTGAATATTATTTTTTTTCTGTCACAGGTGTTTTGAAAAATAACCCCCCCAAATTACCCCTTTTCGGAAAGTAGACACTTTAAGCTAATTGCTGAGAGGCATGTTGAGCCCATGGAATATTTTATATTTTGCCACAAATTTTGGGCTGTAATTCCATATATACCCATGGCATGTGTGATGAATAATGGGATTTTTGTACTTACTGTTAAAATCTCTTTCTCTGGGTTCATCGACAGACACAGCTCTCCATAAATCATAACTACTGGGTTATATTGCTTCCTCCAGTAGTAGGACTAGACCGAACAAAAAAAACCTGGCTACGGCCCATGGGCCATCCTCAGCTTGGTATATAACCCCCCTCACTGCTCTAGGTAATCAGTTTACAGTAGTAGCAAGCAGTATTAGAAGTATCAGAACTCCAATAGAGGGGTGGGTGCTGTGTTCTCGATGAACTCAGAGAAATGTATTTTACGGTAAGTACAAAAATCCCATTTTCTCTTTCGTTCATCGAAGGACACAGCGCTCCATAAATCATAACTACTGGGACATCCAAAAGTAGTGCCAAAAGGAAAATGAGGGGTGGGGAAAATAACCCAAGGCTAAACATAAGAGCCCTTAACCAGGACACAGGAACCTTAACCGGGGGTCACAGGAGCCCCATCTGAAAAATAAAACTTTTAAGAAAAACACCCCTCAAGAGGGAACAGCCCCTTTGAAACAGCAGCCTGCAAAACTTTGCGTCCACAGATGCCAAAGTATCTACCTTATAGAATTTTGTGTAGGTATGCCCTGACGGCCAAGTGACTGTCTTGCAAACTTGCGATAATGATGCCTGATGACGGAAGGCCCATGGAGCACTCAGCGCCCGATTAGAATGCGCCGTGACAGGGAAAGGTGGAACCTGACCTTTAATGGAATAGGCCTGAGTCACCTTCTGTTTGATCCATCTGGAGATGGTAGCCGAAGAAGCGGCCAGCCCTTTTCTTGGTTCGTCCGTAACCACAAAAAGCGAGTCTAACCTCAGTAGCTGCTAGATACACCAAAATTGCACGAACCACAGCCAAGGTATGCAAAGCAAATTTCTTGGGATGAGTCGGCTTGGGACACAAAGAAGGCAACACAATGTCCTCATTCAAATGGAAGTCAGAGACAACTTTGGGCAGAAATGATGGATAGGGACAAAGAACCACTTTATCCCTATGGACCACTAAATAGGAACTGCGACAGGATAATGCTGCCAATTCCAATACCCTACGGGCCGAGGTAAAAGCCATCAAGAATGTCACCTTCTGGGATAACGTAGGCAAGGGAATCTCCAGAATATTCTCAAATGGAGGTTTCTGGAAAACAGAAAGTACTAAATTTAAATCCCATGGCAGCAAAAGAGACCGTACAGGTGGAGCCACATGTCAAATTCCCTGAATGAAGGTATGAACTAAAGAGTGCATGGCTAGGGGTCGCTGAAAGAAGATTGCCAGGGCAGGCACCTGCCCTTTGATGGTACTCAAGGCCAACTTCTGATCAACGCCCTGTTGAAGAAAGGTTAAGATCTGAGTCACAGAAAAGGATTGAGGATGAGGGCCAATCGACTCACACCAAGAAATTTATGCTTTCCACGTACAATAGTATATCGTGCTGGAAGACGACTTCCTTGCTTTCACCATAGTAGGAATCACTAATCCAGACAGACCTCTATCCCTCAGTACCTGGCTTTCAATAGCTAAGCCATTAAAACTAGCCACTGTAAAGGATGGTAGATCAGTCCTTGGGACAACTGGTCATCTCTGGGAGGAAGCCCCGAATGGACGTTTATGGCCACCAGACTGATTGGAAGATCCCCCTCCCTTGATTCCTCGCAGGAATTGCGGAAGACGCCCGAGCCGAGGATTATACTGACCTTACCGTGACCCTGCCTGCGGCCTCTGCCAGGGGAGCTTGTGATCTTGCCACAAACCTCGGTATCCTCCTGTGGAAACGAACCTGCTAAAGGAGATGCAAGTAGGACTGTGCAAACAGAGCTGTCTTGAAGGTGGATACCACCAGACTTAGAACCTGTATGCAAAATGGGAGAGGGAACTATCTGAGTTACAACATCCGGTGAATCATGGCCTGTGGTTCCTGAAGTTTGTCCAGAGGAAGAACAACCCTAGTCAGAATTAGAATCAGACCTAGGTAAATCAATTTCCTGGACAGGGATAGGGGGGATCTTAGGTAGTTTAGAAATCACCTGAACATTTGCAGGAATGAAATCTGCACAGGACCTAAAAAAACTGAAAAGGACAAGCTTTGTCGCCCTTTCTGGGTACCCCTAAAATAATAATTTTGTGGATCCCCTTAACGCTTATGAAGGAGGTCCACAAGGCCGGAAACCAGCAAAGATGTCCCCCCACCCCAAAAAAGGGTGAGGGCAGATCTTCATGCTAAAGGGGTCTTGTCTTTGTTCCGGAGAAGCTAGCTCTAGGCTTACCAGAACAAGGATGCTTGGAACCTCCCGGGGAAGATTTGAAAGTTTTTTTTCCCTTATTCTCCATCCCAGAAGCACAAAATAATTTTCTTGCTGTGAAGGAGGGCCCCCATCTGCGACGAGGCTCCTTCCCTTTCCTAGACTATGGCAGGAAGGTACTCTTCCCCCCGTGATACCCTTAATGATGTCATCCAGGGTAGCCCCAAAAAGGTGATCACCTTGAAAGGGCCGATCAATGAGAGCTTTCTTTGTGGCTTGGTCTACGGACCAATTCTTATGCCACAGCACAGGCCTTATCACCACCACTGAAACAGAAAGTTTGGACAGCACAGGAGCTGTATCCAAACCTGAATCACAAATAAACTGCAGCCCATGGACCACCTGGTCCGCTAAATCAACATAAGCAGCGGGGACCTGCTTACACCCCAGGCTCTGGCGCAAAAGTTTGGCCCATTCAGTTAGGGTCTGAGACACCAGGGCTGAGGCAAAGACTGGCCACAATGTTGAACAATCCATAGAAAAACATGCTGTGTGCCACAGCCTCTGCTTTCCTGTCAGCCGAGTCCTTATAGGACAGGGATTCCTCTACTGGGATCATGGTAGCTTTGTTCAATCTGGAAACAGGAGGGTCCACCACTGGTGGACTAGTCTACTTTTTTAAAAGTGACTCCTCAAAATGGTAACTTACAGAAAAATGTTTGGGGACCACAAAGGGTAATTTTGGTTGTTCCCATTCCTTACAGGAAAACCTGTCAAAATAAGGCACATAAGGAAGCACTTTTGGAGTGCGGAGTGACTTATGCGTACCAAACGACACAGCCACATCCTTGGCTACATCAGCCGCATCCTCTATTTTTAAAGTCTCACGCACTACAGTGATAAGTGCATCCACCAGCCCTTTTTAATTCGCTGCTGGATCTGGGGGTGTGATATTAAGCCCCCCTGGACGGGCCGCATCAGGCTCAGAATCAGATGAGACAGACTGAACAGGGAAAGGTGGGGGATGCTTCCTCCTGGGCCTTTGCCCACACGCCACTTCCACCCAGGACATTAACCACTTAAGCCCTGGAAGATTTTACCCCCTTCCTGACCAGGGCCTATTTTGCGATTCGGCACTGCGTAATTTTAACGGACAGTTGCGCGGTCATGCGACGCTGTACCCAAATGAAATTGACGTCCTTTTTTTCCCCACAAACAGAGCTTTCTTTTGGTGGTATTTGATCACCTGTGCGATTTTTTAATCATGCACTATAAACAAAAAAATAGCGACAATTTTGCAAAAATAACAATATTTTTCACATTTTTTATATGAAGTTCCCAAAAAAAATGTAAAAATCAAAATTTTTTAACATTTTAGGCCAATTTGTTTTCTGCTACATATGTTTGGTAAAAGAAATCACAAAAAGTGTATTTTGATTGGTTTACGCAAAAGTTATTGCGTTTACTAACTAAGGGAAAGATTTTTGTCATTTTTATTGTTTTTTTTTTTAATGAGTAATGGCGGCGATCTGCAATTTTTTTTGCGGGACTGCGACATTGCGGCGGACATTTAGGACCCTTGACTGACATTTGACACTTTTGGGGTTGCCAATGACATTACTACAGTAATCAGTGCTATACATATGCACTGTTACTGTAAAAATGACACTGGCAGTGAAGGGGTTAACTTTATTTGAGAGGGAGGGGTTATGTGTGTCCCTAGGGGCGTGTTTCTTACTGTGATTGGATATGGCTAGTGGTGTAACAGCACAGATCAACGGTCCTATATAGCAGGACCGTATGATCTGTGCTGTTACACAGGGGAGAATGACAGGCGGCTTTGTTTACATTAGCCACCTGCCTTTCTCCCTCTGTAACCGACGATCGCGAGTGACCGGCGGACATCAGGTCCGCCGGTCACTCTCGCGGGGGGGTCTGTGAGCAAGCGGGAGCGCGCCTCCAGCGGCGCGCACTCGCTCCCTAGACCCTCACAGGCTAGCGACATAGACCTAAATCGTCGTTAGGCAGTCTGCAAGTGGTTAAGGACTGCAGGACCACCATCAGTGCAACCATGGGAAGCTAAGGTTCCGAGAGACCTGCCACCTCCATGAGGGGGGTCAGTGGGGGAGATGTGATCCTGAGGCTCCAAAAGAAAAGGAAGACCTTGCAGTACAAAAAGGATCTTTTGGCACCACTAAAGGATCCCCTGACACCCAGGGTACCTACCAGCAGAGAGCAAGATAATAGGGACCCCCAAGGACTCACCCTACCGATCTGAGGAGCACCAAGAATTCAGCCCCAGCATCACTATGGACACCATCCCTGGTCATATGTCCCAGGCACAGGAAGAGCAAACTGAGGAGGAAGAAGAAGAGGAGGAGCTTCAGCATCCCCACAAGGCTTCAGTCGTCTCCAGCGTCTCTTGGACCAAGGAAAAATGGCCACGTGATATCATCGGACTACACAAACATGGCCGCCAGCCGGAGACCAGCCAGACTAAGACAAAATGGCCCCGTGACATCATCAGGCTACACAAACATGGTCGCCAACCAGGGACCAGCCAGCCTAAAGGGAAAATGGCCCCCATGACATCATCAGGCTACACAAACATGGCCGCCAACCGGAGACCAGTCAGACTAAGGGAAAATGGCCCCGTGACATCATCGGGCTACACAAACATGGCAGCCAACCGGAGACAGGCCAGACTAAGGGAAATGGCCACCATTAGCTACAGTATGCTGCAAGGATCTTCCCTGTGTCCTCTGCAATGCTGGACCCTCTGCATGGGAACCCCAATCTGAGGGTAGGACAAAAAAAAAAAATGTGTCCACCATTTCAATGGGTGCCACAATAGGGACAAAACAGCCATGCGGGTTCAAGTCATTGAATAGGTCAGGACACCTAGGCGAGGGGGCGATGCTTTTCGATCCCTTTGAGGTAAGGAAGTATTTTGGATCTTCCATTTGCAGAGTCGCATCCCGCTCGGACTTAACTTCGAGTGGGATGTTAGCCATTTTTATGAGTAAATTTAGTGGTTTCCTTTCCCCCACTATTTTGGGATCCAGGTACTTTTTTAGATCTGATAACATATCCAGTCATGTGTTGTGGTAGTCCCCCTCTTCGTTTCCCCCCCCCCTCCCCCCTCACCTCTTTCCCTCCCCCTTCCCCCTCCCCCATCCTCCCTTCCTTTTTACTCTTTTCACATTGCTCTATGCCATGTACTTTTACAATATCTATGTTCCCATATTTATGATCATGCTGGTGTTCCGATATCCACATACATTTCTGTATGGGCACATTTCCACAAAAAAACTTTTTGTGTATATTTTACATTATGATTTAATTTTCCTTTTGGTTGGATTACATGTGTCCGCATGGTTAATATGTTGGGGATAGTTTCCTTGTAATGTATAAATGGATGCATGAGTTCATGCATCCTTCTGTGGTGATAGTACACCATATGGAAAACACAATGATTTTATGTGCCTATTTTTGTATATTTATATACGAAGTGTATTCAGGTGTGTGCGGGTGTATACCGGCATACAGGTGCATACACATACTATACAAAGGTTCTTATATTTGCTATAGTCATTTTTCTTCTCTGTTTGTTACGTTGTATGTATTCACATTTTTTCCAATCATTTTCATCGGTATTTTTTAGACGTTTTTTTGAACGTTTTTTGAACGTTTTTCTATGTGATTGTTGGTCCATGTCTTTGTGTGTATGGGTGAGTTCACGGTATACACAAAGGGTTGGACCTTCAGCTTGATTTTTATATTCAAATCACCACTGAGATGCTCTTTGGGGCTGAGGCTAGGTGATTAATTGAGTTGTGCACAACTGCTTATCGTCACCGCCCCCGGTACACCTGTTTTCATTGGGGCGGTCTATTTAAGATCTATAGTCAGCTACTGTCATTGTAACGATTAAGCACAAGATGTATGTGTGAAACGCGTCTACGAGACTTTATGTTGGTGTCTTTGGTGTCATCACTTGCAACATTTTGGAATTAAAGGTATTTGAAACTTATTGGAATCCCCGGATGTGCGGCTATTTCTTTTTCTAGAAGTGTTCCCATGGAGGCGGGCCGGGGCCAGCACTCTATGGGATATCCTATCTCCTGGCAATTACTACACACTATACACCTGGAGCAGCGTTTTCCTTTCTTCATTAGCTACAGTATACCTGCAAGGATCTTCCCTGTGTCCTCTGCAATGCTGGACCCTCTGCATGGGAACCCCAACCTGAGGGTAGAACACACATTAGGGGAAGCTCCGCTGCGCACTCTGCACCGGTCTCTGCACTGGGACCCCCCTGCACTATACCCACACTGCAAACAGTGGGGTATGCATCTAAGGGTCTCCTACACTGGGACTCTCCAGTCTACCAGGGCAGGACACACTATCCCATGACCCTTACAGAGTGGGGATAGTGGGGGAGACCCCAGGGGTTCCCGCTGCATCCTCTGCCCTGGGACCCCCCACCAGACTCCAGGTCCACACAGGGGGAAAGGGAGTGGGGGAATCCCAGCTCACTGAGGGATTTTAAGAATGGGAGGAGGGAACCTGCAGGCAGGTCCGACCGTCCCTGGAGGTTACCCGTGCCCACCCCAAAAAAAACGCCAAAAGGGGAGAGGGGGGACTGTACTTACCTTTCCAGACACAATCCTCACCACCGAAGTAGGGGAGCTGTCAGCCAAGGGACCGCTGCAACTCAGACCCAGGCCCGGTCGTATGCAACCTTGCGAGACGTTTAAATCATGGGCCAGCCTCTGTCTGTGAGGCTATGTCGCGGCCGACCTAGCCTGTAGCTGGGATCTGCATGTGCTCACTGGCTGCGCTGGGGGGACCACTTGATCTAGATTATCCAGCCCGTTGCCCAGCCCGGCAATTGATTGTAGATCTCCCGAGAGAAAAAACAAAAAATATGTAAGGAAGAAGAAAAAAATTGCTAGGACCAGGGATCCCAGCCAGGAGCCTAGGTCCTTACTAATGACTAGACAGATTAATTACCTAGAGCAAAAAGGGGGGGACGGCCCATGGGCATAGCCAGGGGTTTTTCTTTCTGCCTAGTCCTACTCCTGGAGGAGGCAATATAACCCAGTAGTTATGATTTATGGAGCACTGTGTCTGTCGATTAACAAAAGAGAAATATCATTTAGTAACAACTTTGTTTAAAAAAAAAAAGAAAAAAATTGTCATTTTCCAAAACTTGTGGCAAAATATAAAATATTCCATGGACTCAAAAATGCTTCTCAGCAAATAGCTTGGAGTGTCTACTTTCCAAAAAGCGGCCTAATATTAGAAGCTTATGCCACACATCACCCTCTCTTCTGACCACTTGAAGACCAAGCCTTTTCTGACACTTTTTGTTTACATGAAAAAATATATATTTTTTTCATAGAAAATGTCTTTAAACCCCCAAACATTATATATATTTTTTAAATCAGAGGCCCTACAGAACAAAATGATGGGTGTTGCAATTTTTTTTTGTCACACGGTATTTGCGCACAGATTTTCCAAACGCTTTATTTTGGGAAAAAAACACTTTTTTTAAATTTAATGCACAAATACACTATTTATTGCCCAATTGTTTGGTAAAATATAAAAAATTATCTTATGCCAAGTACAGAGATAACAAACATGACATGCTTTAAAATTGTGCACGCCCGTGCAGCGGCGACAAACTACATACATTTTTAAAAGCATTTACATGTTACCACTTTAGATTTACAGAGGGGGTCTACTACAAGAATTACTGCCCTCGATCTGACACTTGCGGCGAGACCTCACATGCATGGTGCAATTGCTGTTTACATATGACACCAGAACTATGCTTGCGTTGGCCTTTGCATGCAAACACGGGGGGACAGGGGTGCTTGAATTATTTTTTTTTCAATTATTTATTTTGCTTTTTTATATTATTTTGACACCTTCCCTTTCATATTTTTTTTTTCATCATTTTGTTTGTTATCACAGGGAATTTAGATATCCACTATGATAGCAATAAGTAGTGACAGGTACTCTTTTTTGAAAAAATTGTGGTCTATTAGACTCCTCTGCCCTTAAAGCATCTGACCACTGGTGTGATAAGAGGCTTTCCCAATGGCGCTGATTATATCTGGCGAAACCGAAGTCATTAAAAGCTTGTAGCTTCCGATATCTTCGGCCATAGAGACAATAGGAGCCATTCTGGTCTCCAATCAGCTCTATGGTCAGCTGATGGAACCACTGGCTGTAGTCTTGGGTTACCCGGAGGGACAGGAGAGCTCGAGAAAACCGTGGAAGGCGGTGGGGGGGGGGGGGAGTCCCCTCCCACTGCTTGTAAAAGCAGGGTAGTGCCTAATTAGCCACTAGGATTGCTTTTACATGAAAACAGACCGCTGGATGTAAAAAACAATACCAAAATGATGCCTAAATCAGCAGGCATCATCCTGGTATGACCACTCAAAGTCCAGCAATGTACTAGTATGTTGCTGGTCCTTGCTGCATGAAAAAAGATAACCTAACTGATTCCTCCAATCACGTCGATAAATGTGATGTGGATGAAGAAATCTCTGCCAGAAAATTTGTGGTATGCCCACCATTAGACCTCCCAGCATCCACCCACTTCTAATGATGGGCATACATGCAATGTTTTTTTTTTTTTTTTCGTTCAGTCCATGGGCTGAGCGAAAAAAAAGAACATAGATTCCTCCATTTGATCTATGTAGATGAAAAAAATCTCTGCCAAGAAAAGTGTTAAAAAATATATGGCGAAGCATTGGGGAGATCCGCCCTCGGTATCCACCACATCCCCTATGCTTCGCATATATATGCTCTTTTTTTTAACTGCGGTGGTGAAATCACCTCCTAGAGCGCTGCAATCATTGATTTATGTACATGCTGAGAGCAAACGCTGTTGCTGTCAGAATAAACAAATCAGTGCTGCAGCTGATGGGCGTACCTGCAAAGCAAACAATGGTTAACAATAAAACACAGTAACCAGAAAACATTACAATATAATAGTATTCATTGCTGTAAAACAATAGAATGGTGGTATCTGCAAAGTAAAAGATGGTTAACAGTGAAAAACACAGCAACAATAAAACATTACATTATAATAGCATACAGTACAGTAAAACAATAGAATGGTGGTGTAAGGAACGCACGGTGACATCAAGGGGGGCATACGAGAACGTGCATGTGCAAATTCACTCATTCCCATTTAATGGCAAACTTGCGTTCGCCAATGCGCATGCGCGTACGCGAACGCGTGCACGCAATAGCGTCACAATTTCGTGCCATACGTGGCCTATATAAAGGTGACTGACACACTTGTTCATTCCTTGCTGTCTTGTCTTAAGCTTTACCTGTACTCCTGATCCTGAACCTGCTGTATCCTGTTGACTTCCTGATTGACCTCCCGGCTTGTCCACTACTTCGTCTCCTTGCTGCCAGCCCTGACCTTGGCTCGTTCCTGTGACCACTCTCCTGCCTTATCCTTGTCTCTTGTCAGCTTATCTGCTTCCGGTTCTGGACTTGTTCACCTCCTGGTGGGGCGACCCTGAGGACCGTGACCTGGTGTTCAGCACGCAGCAAAATCCATCCTCACCATCATAGGCTCTGGTGAAGACCTGCTGTCACTTAGCCTCCGCACCTCGGGCTAGCCCATGTCTACCCCCAGAGTGACTCATCCGTGTTCCTGTTTTACGGGATTCCGCTAGGCGACCTCTGCACGTCAGGCTCAGCCACCCGCACCATTACAATACAAGACAGCCATGTTGGAGATTGCAAGAGGGGCCTCTCCTTTGGATGAGATCTGCCAGCACTTGGCGGCATTGTCTCAAACCGTCATGTCACTCCAGGATGGCTATGTGCACTTGGAGGAACGGTTGCACTCTGTGACTAACCCTGGGAACCCTCCTGTTTCTTCAGTGCCCTCAAGTTCCACGTCACCAACAGGTTCTGCCTCTGGGCCCACAGTGGCGATGCTACCACCTGAACCCAGGGTTCCTACACCAGAACAATTTTCGGGAGATCGGGGCAAATTTAGGGCATTCCGTAACCCATACAAACTTTATTTCTCACTGCAGCCCCGGACTTTCTCCTTGGAAGCTACCAAGGTTGGATTTGTCATCTCCCTACTCTTATATGAACCCCAGTCCTGGGCACATCAACTTCTTGAAGAGCGCAGCCCACATCTAGACACCTTGACTTCCTTTTTTGGTGCCATGGCTCAGTTATATGATGATCCACAGCATACTTCCACAGCAGAAGCCGCTCTTCATGCACTCCAGCAAGGCCGCAGAGCAGTAGAGGAGTATGTCACAGATTTCAGACAGTGGAGCACTGATACAGCGCTACGTCACCAGTTTCGCTGAGGCCTATCTGAGGGTCTGAAGGATGAGTTAGCTTGAGTTGGCGTTCTAGACTCCCTAGAGGCATTGATTTCACTGACTATCCAGATAGATCGCCGGCTTCGAGAGTGCCGTGCGGAAAGGTCTGCCCAGCACCCCTGCCCGGTCTGGATGATGCCCCGGTTCGCAACTCCGGCTCACGTCACTTCCACCAGGCCCATTCCGGCCAACCCGGCTCCTGCTAACTTCACACCAGATGCCCTAGAACCCATGCAGCTTGGAGTTATGCGGTCTACTCTAACCGCTGTAGAACGGCACCGCCGGCAACAGAATAGCCTCTGCCTATACTGTGGTGAAGCCGGCTATTACGTACATTCTTGCCCAGCAAAATTACTTAAGTTTCTCTCCATCTCTCCTTCAAGTTATCCAGCATCCGCTGCCAGTGCTTCTCACTTAGCTCTCCCTGTATCGTTTCAGCTCCCGGGAGGTACAATACCAGTCACCGCAATTATTGATTCTGGAGCGTGCAGCTGTTTCATTGATCTCACCATCAAACAACACATCCCTCTTCAAACCAAGACTCAAGGACTTTCCATTTTTTCTTGCAGATGGGTCTTATATTAAGTCTGGACCTGTGACTCAGGAGACCCCTCCACTTCCTATGGTCACTTCTTCAGGCCACAAAGAGCTACTAAGCCTGGATGCTTTTGCTTCTCCTTTATTTCCGGTCATCCTGAGATTGCCATGGCTGCAGGCCCACAACCCGAAAAGCGATTGGATGTCAGGAACTATAAAGTTTCAGTCTGATTACTGCTTAAATTCCTGTTTACCGGTCTCTCAGCCCTTCCAGTACCCTATTCTGTTTGGACTCTGACACAGATCTGCTTTCTGCTGTGCCTAAGCCTTATCACGGCTACCTGGATGTTTTTAGGAAACGGGGGGCCGAGACTCTTCCTCCTCATCGTACATACAACTGCCCGATTGAGCTACTTCCTGGGGCCAAGATTCTATTTGGTCGGATCTTCCCTTTATCAGAATGGGAATTAGAGGCTCTGAAAGAATACATGGACAAAAATCTAAAGAAGGGGTTCATTCGTCCAACTACATCCCCAGCAGGGGCAGGAATCTTCTTCGTGGAGAAAAAGGACCACTTTCTCCGCCCTTGTGTGGACTACCGGGAACTAAATAAAATCACGGTCAAGAACCGTTACCCTCTTCCCCTGGTACCAGAACTTTTCCAAAGACTGAGATCAGCCTCCATTTTCACAAAGTTAGACTTACGTGGGGCATATAATTTGATCTGTATTCGTGAGGGGGATGAGTGGAAAACAGCGTTTTGCACCAGGTTTGGACATTCTGAATATCTGGTGATGCCCTTCGGCCTTTGCCACGCCCCTGCAACCTTTCAACATTTTGTAAATTATATTTTCAGAGACTGGTTAGATATCTTTGTTATCGTCTTACCTGGATGATATCTTGATTTTCTCTGCATCCCTGGACCAACATCGGGGACATGCCAAAAACGTCCTCGGCCGACTCCGCCAACACAGACTATATGCCAAACCTGAGAAGTGAGAATTTGAACGCCAAAGTATTCAGTTCTTAGGCATCATAATTTCCACTGAGGGAATTAAGATGGATCCCCAAAAGGTCTCAGCCATCTTGGACTGGCCACCCCCATCAGACAAGAAGGGGGTCCAGCACTTCGTAGGTTTTGCCAACTTCTTCAGGAGGTTTATTAACCTCCCTGGCGGTCTGATTATGTCCAGATTTCTGTGCTAAAAGCGGTACATTGTTTTGCATGGAAATCTGTTGTTTTACATTTTAAAACTCACCTTCCCCTGCGATCCCCCGCCGTCCTCCCCCCCTATACTCCCACTGTGTGCTCAGCCAATGCTGGCACCTGTCTTACTGTTCCCTTCCCTGCGAGCATTGCGATGCAGGGGGGTGAAACCGGCGGCAATTTAAAAAATTTAAATACACTAAATGACATGATACAAAGCTGTGATCCTAATGGATAACACTGTATCATGCCATTTCACCACAGGATTGCACCTGGTGACTTTTCCAGTGCCCTGCCTGTGCTTTTCCAGTTCTTTGTGCCTGGAAAATTGAGAATGACCATGGCATCCAAAAAGCGTTCTTTTTGCGCAAAAGCGCTTTTAGACAAACTGTAAAACAGCGACAGCGAAACTGAGTTACTTGAAGAACTGAGCGTTAGCGATTCATGGGAAAATTCATCATCAGGTACGGAAAGTGACGACAGAGACGATTCTGATGTCTCTTTCTGGCACATACTGTAGCTCCATTGGAAATTCTGAAGAATCCTTTGATATATTTCCCAAATTCCACAAGCTATGTGCCAGAAAGAGACATCAGAATCGTCGTTGTTGTCACTTTCCTTACCTGATGACGAATTTTCCCACAAATCGCTATCGCTCAGTTCTTCAAGTAACTCCGTTTCGCTGTCGCTGTTTTACAGTTAGTCTAAAATCGCTTTTGCGCAAAAAGTACGCTTTTTGGATGCTATGGTCGTTCAAAATTTTCCAGGCACAAAGCACTGGAAAAGCACAGGCAGGGCACTGGAAAAGTCACCAGATGCAATCCTGTGCTGAAATGGCATGATACAGTGTAATCCGTTAGGATCACAGCTTTGTATCATGTCATTTGTGTATTTACACTTTTGAATTTTCCCGCCGGTTCCACCCCCTGCGTTGCAACACTCGCAGGGAAGGGAACCGAAAGGCAAGTGACGGTTATCGGTCATGCACAGAGCGGGGAGAGAGTGTGAGGACGGCGAGGAATCACAGGAAAGGTGAGTAACATTTTGGGGTAATCCTAAGTGTGGCTCGGGGTTACCACTTTTGATACTGAAAGTTAACCCCAAGCAACACTTGGGAATACCGCCAGGGAGGTTAAGGGATTTTCTGACATTATTTCCCCCATTACACAGCTCACAAAGCGGAATACTCGGTTCAGTTGGTCTCCTGAAGCCCAGACCACCTTTCTAACCTTGAAAAGGCTCTTTACAACTGCTCCCATCCTGAGTCACCCAAATCCTGCCCTTCCTTATCTCCTCAAAGTAGATGCATCAGAAGTGGCCACAGGGGGCAGTTATTTAGCAAAGGCAGGGTATTAAAGATCTCATGCATCCTATAGCCTTCTTCTCTCGTAAACTTTACCCAGCAGAGAGGAACTATGACGTTGGCAATCGAGAACTTCTGGCCATTAAGGAATGGAGGTACTCTTGAGGAATGGAGGTACTTGTTGGAAGGGGCAACACATCCTATCCTCATCTTTACAGGCAAAAATCTTGAGTATTTAAGAGCTGCTAAACGGCTGAGGCCACATCAGGCATGTTGGGCACTGTTCTTCTTGAGATTTTCCTTCCATATTACCTACCAGCCAGGATCTAAAAATGTCAAGCCAAATGCGCTCTCCCGCATGTTTGATGATCCCAAGAAAGTTCCGGTATCTGACACCATCCTGTCTGTAATTTCTTATTATTACAGACCAACCTGATGGCCCATATAAAGCAAGCTTCTGCAAAGAGTCTCTGTCTCCCTGAGGTGTCCCTGGTACCCAGAGATGGGTTATTATGGTTTGAAGACAAGATCTTTGTCCCTGAAGAGGTCCGAGTGACGGTTTTAGGGTTATGCCATGACCACCCTCTGGCGGGCCATTTTGGCCCTCATAAGACCCTGGATCTATTACAACGAACATTTTGGTGGCCAGATCTGGAAAAGAGTTGCAGGGAATACGTGAATTCTTGTACCGTCTGTACCCGGAGCAAGTCTGTGAGAAACAAGGCGTGGGGGCCTGCTCAGGCCACTACCAGTCCCTGACAGGCCTTGGAAGATGGTCGCCACGGACTTCATAGTGGAGCTTCTCCCGTCAGAAGGCTGTTCTGCCATTTTTGTGGTCGTTGACCATCTATATAAGATGGCCCATTTCTTGCCACCCAGGAATACGCCCACGGCCAAGGAGACCGCAGAAGTTTTTATTAAGGAGATTGTTAGGCTTCATGGGGTTCCTGCAAATATTGTTTCGGATAGAGGGGTCCAGTTTACCTTCCGCTTCTGGAAAGCCTTGTGCGATGCGTTGAAGATTGAGCTGTCCTTGTCTTCCGCCTACCATCCCCAGACTAATGGAAAAAACCCAAAAGACAAACCAGACGTTGGAACAGTATATCCATTGTTTCACCACATTTGTCCAGGATGACTGGGTGGCCCTACTCAGTGATGTATTTAGGTTTTGTGCTGCCCTAGGCCTGACTAAACTTGTGCACCCCCTAATTTAAATAAGACGCACCCCTTCCTGTAAAGGCCACACCTCTTCCTGTTTATGACCCGCCCTGTCATCTGTAACCCACAGACCACAACCACAGTCTATCAGTGCCCATCAGTGTAGCCTCATCAGTTCCCAGAAGGTCAGCCTCAGCAGTGCCCATCATCATACCATCATATCATACCAGGAGCTAGCGGTGTGACCGCTTTATGGGGGTGCCAGACTGATTTGCCTCCTGGACCCTTCCCTCCAGCCCAATTCACCCTATAAGACTGGCACTATACTAAAAGTGTAGCGCAAGCCGGCAGGGACCCTTTTTAGTGGGGGAGCCGGGAGGGGGCTGTTTTTTTCTCATTAATCGTGCAGCTTTTTTGCTGCCCCCCTGCAAAGTGCTGCCCTAGGCCTGGGCCTTGTTGGCCTAGGCCAAGATACAGCACTGGCCCTACTACCATTGGCAGAGTTTGCATACAACAATGCTAAACATTCTGCTACAGGGCAATCTCCGTTCTTCACAAACTATGGTTTCCATCCATCCTTCTTACCTGACATTCCTGTTGAACCCACAGTTCCAGCAGTACAGGATACCATTCGTTTCCCCCATCGCAATTTTAAACTGCTGCAATACGCTATAATAAAGGCACAAGCAGCCTCCAAAAAGATTTTTGACTGGAAGATAGCCCTTCATTCGACTTTACAAGCTAGGCGTGCAGTCAGCAAGTTCTGCAAAGTTTGGGATGAGACATTTTAAATTTTTATTTGGCAGCTTTTATTTGATTGTCAATTTTTTTTCATGTGTTCTCTCCCACCCATTTTTTCGCTTTGTAATTTCCCATTGTGTGCTGACGTGAGGTAGGGTCAGAAAATTATTATCAAATACTTACCGTATTTTTCCTTTCCTAGCCTATCCTCACATCAGCACAGGACTCCTCACTAGTGGCCTGTCGCAGGCTAGGTTATCGAACACTTCAGTGGGGGAGGGGCTGTCTTTTATTTAGCTGGTCCTGTGGGTTCCCGAGGAGGCAATAACCTATTGTGTTCGGATGTGAGGATATAATAATATCTCCAAAATCAGATATTATTTCGGTACCCAAACCTTTTGAAACATTAAAAGGAACATATTGGTACTTCAGATTGCTTGTTATAGCTTCTTCTTTGTAATTGTATTATATTTTATTTAATTTTCTGTTTGCTTATATTACTTTGGAAGTTCTTGGAAAATAATAAAAATTACATAAAAAATGAAAAAAAAGTGCAATGAAAAGATAAGTCTTAACCACTTGCCGACTGCCTAACGACGATTTACGTCGGCAGTCAGCCCCTCACAGGCAAAGTGACGTATATCTACGTCGCTAGCCTGTGAGGGTCTAGGGAGCGAGCGCGCGCGACCCCCCCGCGCGCGTGACTGGCGGACCCAATGTCCGCCGGTCACTCTGCGATCGCCGCTGCAGAGGGAGAAAGTCAGGCGGCTAGTGTAAACAAGCCGCCTGTCATTCTCCCCTGTGTAGAAACAATGATCACACGGTTCTACTATGTAGGACCGTTGATCATTGTTCCTACAGCCCAAGCCACAACCAATCACAGTTAGAATCACGCCCCTAGGGACACACACAGCCCCTCCCTCTCAAAAAAAAGTTAACCCCTTCACTGCCAGTGTAATTTTACAGTAACAGTGCATATGTATAGCACTGATTACTGTAGAAATTTCACTGGTAACCCCAAAAGTGTCAAAAATGTCAGTCAAGGGTCCGATCTGTCCGCCCCAATGTCGCAGTCCCGCAAAAAAAAATCGCAGATCGCCGCCATTACGCGTTAAAAAAAAAAACAACAAAAATGACAAAAATCTTTCCCTTTGTTAGTAAACGCGATAACTTTTGCGCAAACCAATCAAAATACGCTTTTTGAGATTTTTTTTACCAAACATATGTAGCATAAAACAAATTGGCCGAAAATGTTAAAAAATTTTGATTTTTACTTTTTTTTGGGGGGAATTTCATATAAAAAAATGTGAAAAATATTGCTATTTTTGCAAAATTGATGCTCTTTTTTTGTTTATAGCGCATGATCAAAAAATCGCACAGGTGATCAAATACCACCAAAAGAAAGCTCTGTTTGTGGGAAAAAAAGGACATCAAATTCGTTTAGGTACAGCATCGCACGCCCGCGCAATTGTCCGTTAAATTCACGCAGTGCCGAATCGCAAAATACCCCCTGTTCAGGAAGGGGGTAAAATCTTCCAGGGCTTAAGTGGTTAATAATGTATTTATTTTATTTCCAAGTAATAAAAATGCATGTATTGTTCCCAATTGTCTGGGAAATATCTAAAATTGCTTTGTAAACAAAGCCAGTAACTAGCTTTCATACATAATTCACTTGGAAAAAATATATAATGTGTTATACTTTGAGTGAAAACCATCTTTTTTCCTGATGCAAACAATAATCTTATGGAACCTGAGTTAAATGAGGACTTTTGGATTTCTCATTGCAGGGTTCAAACTTTGTAATTTCTGGGCTCCTGTTTGCATGCAAGTACAAAGTAACAGTACGGCCATTCACCCTTCAGCCATCATCAGTCGAAGAGGTGACATTTGTAAAAACACCAAGGTGCAACAACATGAAAGTTAAAAACCTGAAAGATGTACAGTGTCCAAGACAGGGTGAGTGACCATTAAAACAAAGGCAATATCTAAAACATATTGACAGTGTGTTCAATCAATATTAAAACCTGCCAAAAAGGCAACATTTCAAAAGGCATGAAAATACTGTCTGCAATATTATTAATATGCTTAATGAAACATGTTTAGCATGTGTATATATAACAGGTACACTTTTAGTGCTATATTACAATGGCGTTCTGCCACTAGCAACACCTCCCCATTGGCCGATTCACTGATATGCAGCTGCTACTTTAGCTAATTAATATAACTTCATCACTTGCCAAAATGCTTCAGAACCTCTATCGCTAGCGAGAGAGCTGTTCTGAAATACATCTTGCTGGTTTGGGCAGAGACTGAGTCAGGGCCGCTGATAGGGGGGCCACCAGCCCTCTTGCAGGGGGGCCCACACAGAGAGGGGGATTAGTGATGGACAACAAATACAGAAATCTTCCTCCAGCACCTGAATCTGATCTGTCCCTCTCCCTGCTATCAGCTTTTATCTGTTGAGAAAGAGACAGTTGTCCCTCACTAATCCCCCTCCCTATGTGGGCACCCCTCCCAGCACTTATCTCTGCTCAGGAGTTTATTTGTAAATTGTAACTTTGTTTCTCTCTCTCTCTGTCTCTCTGATCACTGAGCTCCAACTGCCCAGCCTGTATATTTTTCTGATCTCATCTTCTTTTTTATTTAACATCGTTTTTTTTTTTTTAGATTTAGCAGTAATTATGCGAGTTATGTTATATTTGTGTCTGCTAATAGTGATTTTGTTGTAATTTTAGCTAAATATATCTTTAATATTTTCTTGGGGGGGCCCTGCCAGGTAGTCTGTATGGGGCCCCGCGATTTCTAACAGCAGCCCTGGACAGAGTGATGCCATAAGGTGAATTGATTTTTACACAATTCGATTGCTGGTTGCCAGTGACAGAGACACTAGTGAACCAAGGCCCTAACACTGCAAAGGTCTTCATATTTAAAGTATATTTCTCTCGCTTAAAGTGGTTGTAAACCTCAGATATGAAATATGAAAAAAGCATATCCATCTATAGCATGAACTTGTCTCAATAAAGAGTACTAAGTGTAATTTCTGTCTCCTGCCCAATTCCTCTGCTATCAGCATGAATCACTTCTGACAAGTTTTCCTGACACCAAGAGAAAAAAGGTGACAGGGGAGGGACCCCTAGCTGACTGACAGCCTCAGTTCTGTTCCTGTGTGAAAAGTGGATTGTGTGTCCCTTCTCTCCAGTCAGCTCTCTTCACTGAGCTCTGCAAAGTGTACCTTCAGCATTCCGCCCCCTTTTTTCTTACATCTCAGGCAAGGTTTATTAATTCTGTACTTTGAACAGCTGTAGAGAAGAGAGGGCTACAGATAAACAGGTACCACATATGTAGGTGTAGTAGGAAAAAAAACATTTAAAAGGGTCACTCCACTATCGTGGGGGGAAAAAATGGCAAAAAAAGAAAAAATAATATAGTGAATACAATTGCAACACAAGTCATATTGTAATTGAATGTTAATAAAAATGACCTTTCCTTTTTAATCTGCAGCCACTGTAATTGTCTGAAAATGCAATGCAATATGGCTACCTGGAGCTGTTCTGTACTCAGAGTGTGTACTGACCAAGCCCCAGAAACATTATTTTCTGCTTGTGTGATTAGCTCACCAATTTTCCCAGTCTGCACTATGATACAAGTCAGATTTCTTGCATCACCTGCAACAAAATTGTAATTTTTGGTGGGATACTCCCAATAGGAACACATTTTAACCACTTCAGCCCCGGAAGGTTTTACCCCCTTAATGACCAGGCCATTTTTTGTGATTTGGCACTGTGTTACTTTAACGGAAAATTGCGCGGTCATATGACGCTGTATCCAAATGCAACTGATGTCCTTTTTTCCCACAAATAGAGCTTTCTTTTGGTGGTATTTGATCACCTCTGCGGTTTTTAGATTTTGCGTTATAAACATATAAAAGAGCGACAATTTTGAAAAAAACGCCATATTTTTTACTTTCTGCTATAAAACATTCCCAATAAAAAATGTTTTAGGCCAATTTGTATTCTGCTAGATATTTTTGGTAAAGAAAATCCCAAAACGCATATTTTAATTGATTTGCACAAAAGTTATAGTGTTTACAAACTACGGGATAGATTTTTGGACTTTTTATTTATTTATTTTTTATTAGTATGGGCTAATTTTTAGCGGGGCTGCGACATTGCAGCGGACAGATCAGACCCCTAACTAACATTTTTGACACTTTTTGGGGAGCAGTGACACTAATACAGTAATCAGTGCTAAATAATATGCACTGTTACTGTATAAATGACACTGGCAGGGAAGGGGTTAATACTGGGGCTGAGCAAAGGGGTTAAATGTATGCCTAATATGCTTACTGACTGTATGGGGGGATGGTTCTGTGACAAGCACAGAGAGATCGTAGTTTTAGCTTAGCTGAAACTGCTGACCTCTGCCTGTCTGACAGAAGATCTGCCTACTTTGTTTACATAAGCAGACGGGTCTTCTCTCGGTTTCTCGGACGATCGCTAGAGGGCAGCGGCAATCGTCGCCGCTCCTCCCATGGCCCACCTCCCGCTGTGTCTAAACGTGCGTGCCACCGAAACCACATGCACTCCAGTCACATAGTACTACGTGACTGGACGCAGCCGAGCTGCCCTGCCACAGTAAAAAGGCTGCGGGCGGTCGACAAGTGGTTAAAGGGATGCAGGCCCAGCAGCTTTCCTCATTAGTGCCCTGCAGCTTCTGCAGCTGGTTGATAATTATGAAACCACTCCCATTAGACTCACTTTCCCACATGGACACAGAAAAACACACAGGGATTTCTTCAGAATATTAAAAGGTAGGAATCTGCAACAAAGTTTGCTAAAATCCTTTCAATGTACAGAGATCACCAAGAAGGGAAATGTTTTTTTCTCAACAAATTGGAGTTATGCTTTAATAGTTATGGGTAGAATTCCTACTCCCTGAAATCTTTTTGAACTGTCCTTTCCTATGTAAACTCAGTGCCCTCTAAAATGATCCTCAGAGACCTCTATGGGCCCATTCACACCATCATGCTATGGTTGGTAATTTTTGTTACATGCGTAGTGCACTGCCAAACGTACTACTTGCGCCTTTTTTGGTGCATTAGGCAGTCTATTTAAAATAAGGGACTGCCTTTAAAGTGATTGTAAAGTCTTGTTTTTTTTTTTTTTAAATAACAAACATGTTATACTTACCTCCCCTGTGCAGTTGGTTTTGCACAGAGCAGCCCGGATTCTCCCCTTCTTGGGTCATTTGTTACTGCTCCTGGCCCCTCCCACCTATCGAGTGCCCCCACAGCAAGCAGCTTGCTATGGGGTCACCTGAGCCAAGCTGCAACTCCATGTGTCCAATCAGCTGCAGCTCCATGTGTCCATTGGGTCACTGCCTTTGATTGACAGCCGCAGGAGCCAATGGCACCATGGCTGTATCTCAGCCAATCAGGAGGAAGAGTCCCAGGATGGCCGAGGGACTCGTGAACATCGCTGGACAGAAAGGGGGCACAATTAAGTATTAGGGGTGCTGGGGGGGATGCTACACACAGAAGACTTTTTATCTTAATGCATAGAATGCATTAAGATAGAAAACCTTGCAGACTTTACAACTCCTTTAACCCAATGCACATTAACACGCAGCATAAAATGTTTTAACGCAAGTATGCTAAAAATGTGAATAACTACTATAGCAGGTTTTCCAGGCATTGGGCCTGATGTGGGTCTGCCAATGTTACCAGTTACCTCTCCAGCCTGTGTGAGCTGCGACCCTGGGTGTGAGAATTGAGATATGGACAACTCCGGCATCTTTGTTTTGTTGTTTTATTGTAATTAAGGGGATGGGAGAAAGGAATGATTGGGATACTCCTTTAGGTTCAACTAAGTACAACTTGGGACTTCTCAGGAAAATATCTGTTAACGCTGTCCTGACGCCAGCCAACGCCAGCCGACGCCAGCAAACGCTCACTGACGCTCAGAACACACTGTGACTTGAAAGAAGTGCTAGATTCTCGACCTGAGTCCAGAAGACCCAGGACTGTAGAACAATGAACTACGAACACTGCTGCACTGCAAAGTCACTAACTTCTTCCTCCAGCCTTGCACTGGCTTGAGGTAGACTGTTGTGGAATCCTGTATGGCTGCAACTCTCAACTAAGACACTGTACACTGTCTCTTCAGGGCCCTCACTGCAGGTGCCCCCTTTTACTCTTCAGGGTCCCCTGACTAGGTACCCCCTCTGTCACTTCAGGGTCCTTAGCCTAGGTACCCCCTTTACAGCTAGCTGATATCTGGATCCTAGAACCTTCACCGGAGTGGTCCCCTCTTAACACTTCAGTCAGACCCCCAGGGGCAATCCTCAGTACTCACGACCTGTGTAGGCTTTCCTGAGACCGGACCCCTCTCGCTCTCCGCTGGTTCTCGGCACACCGCATCCCCCTCAGCTCAACTCAGCACTCTCTGGATTCCCAGGCAGCACGGACCCCCCCCCCCCCCCGCGCATGTGACCGGCACGCAAAATTGACGTTCTTTTTTTGTTTATAGCGCATGATGTCCGCCGGTCACTCTGCGATCGCCGCTGCAGAGGGAGAAAGTCAGGCGGCTAGTGTAAACAAGCCGCATGTCATTCTCCCCTGTGTAGAAACAATGATCACACGGTTCTACTATGTAGGACCGTTGATCATTGTTCCTACAGCCCAAGCCACAGCCAATCACAGTTAGAATCACGCCCCTAGGGACAAACACATGTAGCATAAAACAAATTGGCCGAAAATGTTAAAAAATTTTGATTTTTACTTTTTTTTTTTGGGAATTTCATATAAAAAAATGTGAAAAATATTGCTATTTTTGCAAAATTGACGCTCTTTTTTTGTTTATAGCGCATGATCAAAAAATCGCACAGGTGATCAAATACCACCAAAAGAAAGCTCTGTTTGTGGGGAAAAAAAGGACGTCAAATTCGTTTAGGTACAGCGTCGAACGACCGCACAATTGTCCGTTAAAGTCACGCAGTGCCGAATCGCAAAATACCCCCTGGTCAGGAAGGGGGTAAAATCTTCCGGGGCTTAAGTGGTTAAAAAGGCTTAAAGCAACTACAGGTCAAATGCACCTGTTGATGGATTTTACATAATCTCACAACAATCCAAAACTGATGTCATACTGATGTCATCAACACAATCCCAAAGGGGGTTAACCCTTTTATTCACCTTTAAAACGTTAAATGTTTTGACTAGAGCAGGGAAAGGTAAAACCCTTATTAGGTTATTTTTTACTGTCTGTGTCCTGCTGGGAAGATTTCCCTTTGCTTCCTTTCCTGGAGACACAACAGGAAAAGAGAGGAATTCTCCCCCCAAAGTGAAAGAAATCCAATCTTCGTTGTCATCAAGACATTTGCCTTCATTGGATGATTTACCATCGCCTCTTGTAACAAATCCCTTACTGTATCAAAAACTAAAAAAAAAAATAAAAATAATAATACTTGATGACTCTGCCATAAAATCCTTGTTCATGCACTTCCTGTTATGGAGAGATGACGCTTCGCCTCCCAATTGTAATCCTGAGTTTTAAGAAGCAACAGACCACAAGCTGCTTTAACCATCAGGAAACTTGCCTGGAAATGCCATGCAGTCAAAACAGCTAAACAGAGATGCAAAAAAGGATGAAAAAATGTGAAAACAAATAATTTTATTAGAAATAACCAGACCACAACAAAATTAATTTTAAATGTGCAGACTATTACATTGTTGTTTTATGTCCAGTTCTGAAACACGCTTTATATCTGTAACTCTAGATCGCCATCGTCTGTCCAGAAATGTGATTCAAAAGACAGAAAAATTAACTGCTGCCTTTCACGGAGTAAATGGCAACATTCAAGGGGAATTTCAATGGCAAGCCTTTCAAAAAGTCCCAACACAAAGCCTTACTGGTTTCCTATTCAGCTGGGCAGAGATATCAGGAGCTACTGCATTTTACAGTACACAGATACTACCAGCTGTAAGTATGGATGGCTGATCTGAAATTAAAGTGATTGTAAAGCCTATTTTCTGTTAAAATAAAAAAGATATACTTATGTAGCACCCTCCTAGGTAGGTGCTACAGAGAATCATTTTGAATCATTTCTGCTTACCAGCGAGATTGCCAGGTAAATATATATTGTTCTCTGCCTACCAGAGAGCAGGATGTGCTAGTGAGGTCTGCTCAATGTGCTCAGGTGCATCTCAGTCTGTCTGCAGAGTGTTTCACACTGGTCCAATAGGAAGGCATAGCGGACTGTGGGAGGAAACCTGACACATGAGTGCACAGGCGTTTAGTACAGCCCTGGTGATTTGGCAGAGGAAAATGCATTGGTGCATGCTGGAATACTGTGTGAATGTTAGGAGCACATGTGCTCGGGGTGTTTCAGCTGGAGAGCAGAGTCCGGCTGCCTCCTCCTCTGTAGAGGTGCCATGCAGCCTCAGGTGGTCGACCTGAGGACCTAAAGAGCTAGAGAGGAACTGAACCCGGCGGTCCTGTAAAGCTGACTGGAAGGGGAGACACAAGAAGAGTCAGTGGATGGGTGTCAGTAAAGGGGATGCTAGTGAGTATCCTGAAAAGAATGTAGATCAACAAGTCTATTGCTTGAGACTTAACCCTTTCCATACATGTGGCAGTATGGTTTAAACAGTGAGAGTGCTTCCACAAGCAACCTGGTGAGGCCAAGTGAGAGTTG
Source organism: Pelophylax lessonae (assembly GCF_965119305.1). Lineage (NCBI taxonomy): Eukaryota > Metazoa > Chordata > Amphibia > Anura > Ranidae > Pelophylax > Pelophylax lessonae. The sequence goes on from NC_138770.1 coordinate 285,070,331, forward strand.
TCCTTATCCAATGTATATAGTTCCAGTCGGAGTATTCCACTATTCCCTTCTCCCATCCAAATTCCACAATAAAAAATAAAAACCAATACCCCTGGACTGTTTATTGAGCAACGAGCCATTGGAAGTAATGATGAGTGTGTGAACTGCACCCTGGGTGACTGTCTGCTGGTAATCAGAGGAGGCCCAACAAGTCGTCATAGAGCAAGCCCTGTGGGGACAGTGCTACACTAACCTGCTCTGTGCAATAGTATTGCATAGAGCAGCCCCATTCATCCTCTTCTGCAGTCCCCTGCTGGTGCTGTCCCCTCCTCCTCTTCTAATCATGCCCCCATAGCAAGCTGGTTGATGTGAGAGCACACATTCAGACGTGCTCCCGAGCCGGGCTGTGTGCGTCCATAGAGTGTGGAGGGTTTTTTTACCTTAAAGCAGGGAATGCATTAAGTTTAAAAAATAAAAAAAAACCCTTAGACTTTAGAACCACTTTAGGGGATACTAAAGGCCATTACTAGCTAAGTGCCATTTGGCTGGGAATCAGCCAGAAGTGATGTCAGAAGACAAGTGGTGACTATGCCTGGAAATTGCTGAAGGCACTAGAATTGGATAGCCTAAGATTTATTGACATAAATAATCCCTGCATCCTTTTCAGCTATTCCTAGCTAAGTTTTGGAATTTAACAATATTTGCCAACCTTAACATCTTTTTGGGGTTCAGTGGTCCTAAAAGCCTATAGTGACATAAACACTCCTATTTTAAATGGCAATATTCTGGCTGCAGTGTAAGTATACTATACTAATGTTCGAAATTACTATAACATTGTATTAAAGCGGAGTTGCACCCTAAAAATGATTTTTGGCTTGTCCGCTTGCTTTAAAGTACCTGAAAAATAATTAGATAATGTTGATTTTTTTTTCTTTTTACTTACCTTGTTTTTAATGCAAATATACTTACCTTCCTTCCTCTTCCTCCCTCTGCGGACACGGCCTCCGACGTCACTTCATGTTTCGCATTACGTCCTGGGAGATGAGCGTCATCAATCCCAGGATGCAATGGGAGCGGCCAGCCGCTATTCAGAAATGCCGATCGCAATCTACAAATCTACAGCGCATGCGTGAGATTGCGATCGGCATTCTGGGTAGCCAGTTCCAGGAATAAGGATACAGCAGGGGAAACAGCGGCTTCAGACGCCCACAACGGAGATGGCTGCGCTCTGCAATCAATTTTAAAGGTAAGTATTTATCTTTATTTCTTTACTGTAATGGCCTGTAATATGGGGTTAGTGTTAGGGTAATTAGGGATAGATTAGGATTAGGGGGTATTTTTATCTCAAAAAGTTGTATATGGACGGAACTCCGCTTTAATACACCTAAAAAGTATTTTACATAACAGTAATTCACAGGCCATGTGTTACAGGACTGTGCCCGTGTGGTTATTGAGAACCTGAAACCATCAACGCCCTACCACATTAAACTGCGAGCAATCTACAGCAATCAAGAAGAACTGTATGTAGAAAAAACCTTCAACACGCCTATATTTAAATGAGGTTAGTTAACCATAAATGGTGGATTAAAACTTGCTGGTTTGATTATGGCACTTGAACTGAACTCCTTACACTTTTCATCAATATGCCTGCCTGTGTTACTGTTTTTATTCCAAACCAATTCTTGACAGCCAAATCAATATAGGCAGAGTTTTATAAAACAACCCATTCAATTTCAATTAGAAATGAAAGGCAAAACATTTGTGTATATACAGTTTATTATTATTATTTTTTTTTTTTTATAAGTGTAGCAGAATTCCCAGCCTTTTTGCTGGATATGGGTCCCCCTGGGCCACCGGGTGCAGCAATAGTACCATAGTACCCCTGTGCATGTTCCTCCAAGTGTGAGCGCTGAGAAAATGACCAGTCCTGTATCTTTGGGTTTTTTGTATTTATTGAGAACTTGGATGGGAGAAGGGAATCAGTGGGATACTCCTTTGGCTCAACTATGCACAATTTGCTAGTGACAACTGAAAACGCTTTTTGGCGCTGATTTGAAGCTGGCTAGATGCCGGTCAACGCCGGTTGACGCTGGTTTACGCTGGCTTGCTGCCTGTTAACTCCAAACTGACCTTGGACTGCTTTCACATAAAGAAGTCCTTTTATAGCTCCCTTAAGCACTCCTCGCTGAGGTAGCTACTTGTGCTGCTGCTGCGCTGTAAACACTTCAGGGCCCACAATGGCACCTTCTTCCTCTCACTTATCTTCAGGGCTTAAACACTGGCACCCCCTTTCTCTAAACCTTCTCCACAGGTTAGCTGGCTCCTGGATCCCTTTGACCTTCTGGAGTGGTCCCTTCTCCTAGGCAGACTCCTGGGCAGTCTCAAGTACTCACAATACTGTTTTTCCCCGAAACCTCTGCCCAGCAGCTCCACTCGGTCCACAGCACTCTGGATCCCTCCTCTGCAGCTCAGCTCAACCTCCGTCCTCTAGGCCGACCACCCAGGACACTCTCACTTGCACTGACAGAAGGAGAGACAGCCGTCACCATCCTCCTGGGACTCTGCTTCCCGCCAAAGACACTGCATCATGTGCTCCCCTCAGATTTATACCCTATCCCAGGATGCTTTTCGGCAGATTCTGCCCTCTGAGATGGATACAAACCCTGCTGTACTATTGGTCAGGTTTCCTCCACTGTCCAATAAGAGCCCTCATTGGACACAGTGGGGAGACTCCCCAGACTGAACAGACACCGTTAGAAGCAAATGACAGCCTAACCAAATGATCAGGCCCTCCTGATATGCAGACAGGGCCACCCATATGCTTCTTCCTAGCACCTACCTAGGAGGGTGCTACATAGGTTATCATATAATCTCTGTTCTCAGCTGCATAAAGGGCTTAGAGAGGTGGGGGTGGATAAATAGCAGTATACTAATATTCCCAGGTAATGGCTGCGGAGGGGGGGGGGGAGGTGGCGTGTGGCATGTCACTACAAGTCTGACCATTGGAGGACAGGCAGGCAGTTCTCCCCACACAGCCATAAAACTAACCAGGCTGAGATGGATGTGCTCTGATTTTTAGCGAGTTAAGTTTTTATTAGGAAATCAGGGGGACAGGCAGGATCATGGGTATTAGTGATTTGGTCAATCCCATCCTCACTATAGTTAAGTCTAATCTGTTCTATGTAAGAGCGGAGCCTCCGGGAGTGTCCTTTGCCACTGGAATAAATCAAGTAGTCTGCGTGTGGTACAAAGGACTTCTCGTCTGTTTAATACATATCCAGAGATCTTATACAAAGAATACAGGATGCACAGTAAAAGGGGGGGGGGGTGTCTAGGCTAGGTTATGTGTGCAAATAAATGGTTAAACATGAAAGTTAAGCAATACTGATTTCAAGTTCTAAAAGAGGAACTAGGGGTACAATGACTACAGGAAGCGCATGTGTATATTTAGAAAATGTGTTAAATGTACAATATGTGTGATATTATCTGTCTGAAACTGAGTTAGAACTATCTTAGACAAAGTGTGCATTCAAAATGGATGCAGTAATAGAACATACTTTAAGAACATACAAAATGGAAGAACATATGTCAATGTCACGCCTCTTCAATGGGGTACTTCACACAAAGGAAGCAATACAAAGAAAACAGGATACTTTTTAACACATGTACATGGTACAACAGACACATATCAGGAGTATGACATTTTGGGAGTAACATATTCTTTAAGCTTGGTAAAATAAATATATTATGGGACTATATTCTAGTTGGGCTTTGTTCATCTAACCATGCTGTAAATCTACAGCACCATGCCAATACAGAGCCAGAAGTTGCCTATTGCTACCATTGCTGCTTTGAACTGCTACAATTGCTTTCAAAACCTGTGCAGAAAAGACCTGTGCTGCATCATGCAAAGAATTCTGTATTTTGAGGTATCCCTGTGGTAAAGGATGTATTTGGGGTTGTATAGCTCAAATGTAGCACCTGCTAGCAAGTATTGTCCATGCCAGAAATTATCACTTAAGGGCTTGTTGGCCCACTTTTATTGAAGGAAATTTCAAAATACTTCCAGAAACAAAAATCAATTAATTTCCTTCACAGGGGTTTTCAACATTTCCATCCAAAGAAAATATACTTTCATCCTCCAGGCTTATACATACCGCAGTGCTGCTTATGCCTTCCACTTTAGGCCCTGGTCTGTCTTCTGTTTATATAGACTGCTCTAACTTTCAGGCCTGGGTTTCTGGCTTTCACAGTGCAAACATGCACTCTCTGGCTTCTCCCTTGCACACCTGGACTCCTCGGGAGGGAGTAGCCCAGAACCAGGGTCAGGTGTCTACAAAAAGACATGCACACACCTGATTAGTGTGTTGGCAGTTCTGAAAATCTGGACCCAGGACTGGAGACTTCATTCCACCCAGATTGCAAAGAAATCCCTGGGCTCCAGGTTCCAAAACAGATTTTTCTAAAAAGCCAGTTTCCTACTAATTAGGCAAACCCCCTGGAGCCCCTCAACTGGTTGATAATCCTGGGTTAACATCACCTTGGTGGGGCATTGCTTTGCCACAAGAATACGTATTTTTTTGTTTTTGTTTTTTTAGCTCTGTCCACTATTCTTAGAGGAACGCCTGGTTTTTGAAGTGTGATGGAAGAGATGAAAATGTAAATATGTTCAGTTTTACAAATCCTCTACTGTGATTTGCTCTCGTTTATTAGAGGGCTTTCTTACTTTTTTTGTGGTATACTGGTGTAACCCTCACTTTCTCTCCATTTTGTTCAAGTTATTTAGGTAAACATTAAAAAAAAATGAGACTGATTTAATTCTCCTTAAAATGCGTAAGAGTGTTAAAAATGTTACAAGATTTTTGATAAGCATGTTATTTGCACTCCAAACTGTGGAATGTTTCCTCATGCTTTATCAAAAATCAAAACATTAGTTTAGCATAGTGGTTAATAAGGAAATCTTTACCATGTTTCAAAAGTGGGCTTTTCACCAATAAATTTAAAGCTCAATTGCAATTGTAATACGTAACCAAGCCTAAAGTTGGCCATAAGTATGTAATGAATCTTGCCCAGTACACATGATTTTTTTTTAACAAATACAGTATTTATCCTCGCTGTGCTACCAAACTTTCACAGTTTTATATTCCTGCAGCTGCCAAGTCCGTTACTGGGCTTTAACAAGTAGAACAGAGTATGATGCAATTCAGCTATACCTCTCCTAAGCATATAATCGGAAGAGTTGCGGCTACACATTTTCGTATTCTATGAAAGATTAATTTGGCTTGATCGGGAAACATGCCTCATATGTATGAGTACCAACACACCACTAGACTAAGTCCAGATGTGCATTTTTTGTATGATATTGTTTTTATTAAAGCTGAACTTTACCCATAAAAAAATTGATAAAAATTAATGTTCTTTAACAAAAAAACATACATTCCACACTAATAATTATGCTATTAAAATGAGTGTGCAAGGATAGGCACGAACCAAGTCTGTGGCGGACATTTTCCAAAGTACAGACCTTAGTGAAGGACACCAAGGTACATATACATCCCCCTTTTGAGCAGACCAGGGCAGGTCCCCATATATATCTTCCTTAGAGCAGGCCAGGGTCCCCCATATAAATCTCCCTTAGAGCAGGCCAGGGCAGGTCCCCCATATAGATCCCCCTTAGAGCAGGCCAGGGTCACCCCCTCCCACATAGATCCCCCTTACTTAGAGCAGGCCAGGCCAGGGTCCTCCCCTCCCATATAGATCCCCCTTAGAGCAGGCCAGGGTCACCCCCTCCCACATAGATCCCCCTTACTTAGAGCAGGCCAGGCCAGGGTCCTCCCCTCCCATATAGATCTCCCTTAGAGCAGGCCAGGGCAGGTCCCCCATAGGATAGAATTCCCTTGGTGATTTCTTACTTCTCTACCTTACCATACTCCAGGCTCTCAGACTCTCCGGCCTCTCTCCCCAGTCCCCCTGCAAAGAATATATTATTTAGTATTGATATATTTTCCTCCAGTCCATGACCACAACCGTCCTCCTTGCTTCCTCCTCCTCCTCAGCTCAGGCTGCCTCTCTTCTCTCCCATGCTGGGCGGCCGCTGCACACACAGACAGTCCCTCCCCCAGGGCCCAGACAGATTTTCACAAAAGATTACTCTGCTGCTGCGCACGCAGGTCTTTCTCCACCACCACTCCATTTCTGTCGAGTGGAGGGAGGTCCAAGGCCCTGCCCCTGAGCCATCGCATCAGGGATTGGTCTAAACTGACTCTCAGTTAGTCAGAGACAAAAAAAAAGTCTGCGGCGACTGCGGCAGACCCTGTAAGGAACTGTTCACGGACACCTTGCTGACCTCTGTGAGTGTGTGACATAAATTTCCTCCAGGATTGACTTGTTTCTTCTTGCTGGAGGCTGCCATTTTGTTGAAGCACAGAGCAGTCACATCCTTATTGGAAGCTTCCTCCCCTTTCCTTGGTCTCAAAACTGTCACTTTCTTCAATTAAAATATGTACATTTCCAGCCTTGATTGGATGTCTTGGCTCAGTGAGATAAAGACTGGCAGAAGCTTTACAGGGCTGAAGTTCAGAGAAAGGAGAGAATATCAGGGTGAGAAGATAAGGTGCTTGTAAGTTTAATTATTTTGTCTAACTCTTTTGTTTCTCCCTCAAAGTTTGTCCTGTCCTCTGTCCTGCATTCTTTTTTTCTCCCTCCCTACTCTGTTCCCCCAGCACAGTCTGTGTAATTCCTGTTGCTTTCTTCCCCCTTCAGCAACAGTAAAACTTAAAGCTGTCAGCTGATCGGCTTTTAGTGGCTCGGACTTTAGGCACAGTGCCGAGAACAGAGAGCAACTGCACATGTGCAGACCAGGATGAGACAGTACATTGCTGATTTTTAAACAGTATAGGCACTTTATTTTTAATATTTTGCATAGCTATACCTGCAAAAGTGGCAAGCTTGAAATGATCTATCAGGACTTAATTTTCTTTTTCTGTATAATCTCTAATTATTAATGTTTTAAAATACAGAATATTAAAGACGAGTTACAGAAAGGAAAGAAATGGGTCGTTTCGATCATTTCTGCATCTTAAAAGTTACAGTATTATATAATGTGTACATATATTCATCAATTTCCTGGCACTTTATCCATTTGTTATGTTTATATTTTTAATTACTTATTGACACTTTTCAGTCATTACCCTATTTTGTTATTGAGGCAGCGCGGTCACATATTTTCTTATTACTGTGTGATTTACTGTGGATGTGGGAACACATTTAGTGAACGCAGCAGCTACACACATTTAATCGCATCACTAAGTGGCAGCGTGCTACTACCTTATTTACATTTATGTTCTTTTGCTAGTAAATACCAGGTTCATCGTGTCATTTTCCTGTCCTTCGTTATTCAGAATGACCACTCTCCTTGTGCATGCACCAGTTTTTCCCTAAGATGAAGCTATGCTCTGCTCTGAACTCAAATGTTATATGAAAAAACACATCCTGTTATCCCTTTAGACATGCATGTCCCTCCCTGCTGGTCACTGGGCATTGAAGACATTAGCTGTACAATCTGTTAGCAGGTCTGATAGAGTGTAATCAAGCAACTGATCAGCAGATTGCATAGCTAAAGTATGCACCACCCAGCAGCCAGCAGGGGGGAGCATGCATGTCTTAAGGCAGGGGTGTCCAAACTACGGCCCTCCAGCTGTTGTGGAACTAAACGTCCCATGAGGCATTTTAAATCTCTGACATTCACAGACATAACTAGGCATGATGGGAATTTTAGTTCCTGAACAGCTGGAGGGTCATAGTTTGGACACCCCTGTCTTAAGGGATGCCAGGAGTTCGTTCTTTCATATAACGCAGGGCTCAGAGCTTTGTCACATGCTCAAATTAATTTCTGCCCTACTATTGGATAGTGAGGTTCAAAAGTATATGGGCTACATCGTCTGGCTGCAAGATAAAAGAGGCAAAATAGATGGTATTTGAGCTTAGTGAAATCTATGGATTTATGGTTAGGTATTGTTAGGTTCGTATATAATGCTCAAAATAAATCTAATGGGATTATATACACTTTAACTACACATGCAACAAATAAACATACAAACCTGGTTATAGTAGGTTTTCTACTGTATTCAAAATTAAAAGAGACACTACATGATATGTTAGATACCGTCATGTGCACTACTCTATGCACACTACAAATTCCTAGTCCATAGTCTATGAAAGGAGCAAGTAGCTACGTTCCTACATTCAGTAAGACCATGGAGAATGAATGTGGCCACCCTCCAACAGGAAATTGGATCACATCACCAAAAGAGAAATGTGAAGATTTGGTGGAAGCTGAGAGCAATAGAATACACTTTAAGAGTGAAGAATACACAGATGAATAAATTGTTTTCTTTTAAACCAGTGTTTAGCGTCACCTTAAAATGTAGGCTTTGGCTGCAGCTACACTTTATCTCCATTTAACAATAGTATTTAACTTTTTGTTTCCTTCTTTTAGGTACATAAGAGGCTGCCATAACCAATGAAACCATACATTATGAAAGGATATAGAGAAGACTTTCTAGACCACCACAAAAAAAGAATTTCATGTCCTTGTAACCTTTATTGCTTCCACTTTACCTATTGTAAATAATTGTTGCAAGAATCCAGACATCAGAGTTATTTAATACCTGTCTTAGATTTTATTTATACTGAACATTTTAAATTATCTTTTGATAATGCATTTTGTGTAAAAATATCTTTTTTTTTTGTTGTATTTATATCTTATAAATTATTTGAATAAAAATTGTCTTGGTTTGGGAAAAAAATCAATTGTTCTAAAAATGTTTATGTGGGCCAGAATATCACTAAATGGAACCTGTGGTAGAGTAAGGCCTCATGCATAAAATATGCCCTTAAATTTTTCCCAGATCCACACATTAATATAGTAAATCACAAAACAAATAAACACAACATGACTTCAGCTGGCTCTTCACCCAGCAGCAAAGCCCCTTTAACATGTTTCACCCATATAGGGCCTAAAGTATAACTAAAGGCAAAACATTTGTTAGGTTTGGATGGAGTGGAGAGGGATTAGAACCTCTGTCACTTTGTATTGCTGTCTGTGCCCCCTTTAGGGAGATTCGCCCTCTCTATTTGTCCTGTTTACCATTGTCATTGAAAGCAAAAGTAGAAAAAATGTTTTTTTTGGATTTTCCCAAGAAAAGTAATAGGGGAGAACAGGGATTTTTTTCTCAGAAAAAAGGAGCAGGAACTCAACCATGACCACCCCCCCCCCCCCAAACCGGTCAAAATTTTACTAACAGTGGGAGGGTCTTAAAGGGGCATCAAATACCAGAAGTGCATTATGTACAGAGTGCAGAGTTTGGTGGGGGTTACACACAGAGTGCAGAGTTTGGGAGTGTGCTACGTATACAGTGCAGAGTTCAGGGGTGCGTGCGCTACTCACAGGGGTGCAGTGTTCAGCCTTCTTCCACAGCTGCTTAGCTCTGCATTCCCCATCCACATCTCACTTTTTCCCCTCTTCTTCTCTAGTACCTCCCCTCACACTGTAAATAACTTTGCCTCTCTCACTTGCAGGGAGATCATCCCGTGGGGGTGTCAGCACTTGCACTGCGCCCCAGGAACCGGGATCTCCTTTGTCCTCATACTGCACTTGGAAAACACAGGAAGCCAGACCTCTGTGTTTACAAGTGATAGTGATGAGCAAAGAGCAGAGGGTCTTAGCCAAAGGTGGTGGAACTGAGTTCCACCAAGTTCCAGCAGAAAAAAAGCCCTGGGGGGAGGGGGGGATATTACAATTGGGACATTAGTTTTGGAGACCTGGGGGTCCCCAAAAAATTCCCTTAATGTTCTGAGATTTCCTCTAACTTCTTGTTTGGCTAAGGGACAGGAAGTGAAGGGAAATCTCTGCAATGGGAAACAGATGGCAAAAAAAAAAAATCTGACAGGAGTTAAAACCCTTCCTTACTCTATCCAAAATGAAAAAAATAAAAAGCTTTGCCTATACAGTGGGAATCGAAAGTTTGGGCACCCCAGGTAAAAATTTGTATTAATGTGCATAAAGAAGCCAAGGAAAGATGGAAAAATCTCCAAAAGGCATCAAATTACAGATTAGACATTCTTATAATATGTCAACAAAAGTTAGATTTTATTTCCATCATTTACACTTTCAAAATAACAGAAAACAAAAAAATGGCGTCTGCAAAAGTTTGGGCACCCTGCAGAGTTAATATCTTGTACTGCCCCCTTTGGCAAGTATCACAGCTTGTAAACGCTTTTTGTAGCCAGCCAAGAGTCTTTCAATTCTTGTTTGAGGTATCTTTGCCCATTCTTCCTTACAAAAGTCTTCCAGTTCTTTGAGATTTCTGGGCTGTCTGTCACGCACTGCTCTTTTAAGTTCTATCCATAGATTTTCAATTATGTTGAGGTCAGGAGATTGTGAAGGCCATGGCCAAACCTTCAGTTTACGCCTCTTGATGAAATCCCCCATGGATTTCGAGGTGTGTTTAGGATCATTATCCATTTGTAGAAGCCATCCTCTCTTTAACTTCAGCTTTTTCACAGATGGCATCAAGTTACCATCCAAAATTTGCTGAAATTTTATTGAATCCCTTTTTCCTTCTACTCGTGAGATGTTCCCTGTGCCACTGGCTGCAATACAATCCCAAAGCATGATTGATCCACCCCCATGCTTAACAGTTGGACAGAGGTTATTTTCATTAAATTCTGTGCCCCTTCTTCTCCAAACGTACCTTTGTTTATTCCAGCCAAAAAGTTCAATTTTAACCACATCAGTCCACAGAACTTTGTTTCCAAAATGCATCAGTCTTGGCTATATGTTCATTTGCAAAGTTCAAGCGCTGATTTTTGTGGTGAGGACGTAGAAGAGGTTTTCTTCTGATGACTCTTCCATGAAGACCATATTTGTACAAGTATCTCTTTATAGTGGAATAGTGTACCACAACTGCAGTGTTTGCCAGATCTTTCTGGAGGGATCGTGCAGTCAAACGTAGGTTTTGAATTGTTTCTCTCACAATCCTGCTAGCTGTTCTGTCTGATATTTTTCTTGGTCTTCCAGATCTTGCTTTAACTTCCACTGTTCCTGATGACTGCCATTTCTTAATTACATTCCCAACAGAGGATATTGACATCTGAAAACGCTTTGCTATCTTCTTATAGCCTTCTCCAGCTTTGTGAGCGTCAACTATTTTCAGTTTCAGTTTTTTAGACAACTGCTTAGAAGATCCCATGATGCTGATTGTTGGGGCAAGGTCAGATGAGTCTGGGCATTTAAAACCTTTGAGATTGACATCGCCTGGTCTTCCCAGACGATGATTGAGAACAATCCATGACACTGGCAGGTCTCAGCCTTGCAAAGGGGGCAGTGCATGCTATAAATTCTGCAGGGTGCCCAAACTTTTGCAGATGCCATTTTTTTGTTTTCTGTAATTTTGAAAGTGTCAATGATGGAAATAAAATCTAACTTTTGTTGACATATTATAAGAATGTCTAATCTGTAATTTGATGCCTTTTGGAGATTTTTCCATCTTTCCTTGGCTTCTTTATGCACATTAATACAAATTTTTACCTGGGGTGCCCAAACTTTCAATCTCCACTGTAGTTCTACTTTAATCATTGAGGCCCCCATGATGAAACCCTAGTAGGGTGAAACATGTTAGAGGTGTTTTCCTTATGGATGGAGAGCCAGTTAAAGCCATTTTGTGTTCATTTGTTTTGTGATTTACTATATTGGTGTGCAGTCCTGGAAAACATTTGTGACTATATAGATGGGCTTGATGTGTTCTTATCAGTGGCCCAGCAGCATTGTTTGAATTGGCCGGTGTATTTGACAGGAGAGGTTTTTGTGTGTTACCCCAGGATGACACTGTGGACATCAAGGTAATTAATGTGCCTCGTCCTAATATTAAATATCAAGGAAGGAATGGGGGTAGTTGGACTTTGTTGGCACAACAACAGGACAAATTGTCATAAAAAGTTAGGTTTTTATTAGAAAATTAATTAAAAAATATAAAGCAAAAGGTATTGTAGATATATAGAACCGACATCTATAAAGACATGAATTTAAAATCAATGCTGACAATATATGGACCAATAACAAATGAGTATCCCATACAACCACATAGTTTGGAATGCAACAGAAGAGAAATGTTATATATATATAAGTGTAGACAATGACTAAACCATTGATACTCAGAGAGAGGCCTTTGGATGGTAGAACAAATAGAGTAATGGGTTCCAACAATGGCGATGGGTTCACTCAGTTACAATAATGGACTATTCATCTCAGTTCAGTGCGCCATTCAGTTAGGGGTTATTTAAACCAGACCGATTTTGATATCGGTCTGGCATCAGCAGAGGGGATTGCGCTTCAGCGTGAGAGTGGATCACCCGCCCCACCATTTGGCATTTTTTGTGCTTCGGCCGGCAGCTCTTAAGGTAAGATCTACACACAGAAACTTATTACCTTAGCAGTCCTAATAAATATGTTTTAAACTGCTGTACACTCACCTGAATCATGCTTTCAGGTGCAGCCCACCCCAGTAATGCTTGGGGAAACGTTTTGATGTATGTTTTGGCATCCAAAAAACCCTCCCATTGTACCTGATTGTACAGCACATGTTTTTCCCTGTGCTGCAGAGGTAGGCATGTTGACGATATTTGCCATAACACTTTCAATTTAGTACATTGCTGTGACCTTATCCTGTCTCATGCAGAAATAATACTATTATAAGTAGCCTTATAGCTACACCTTTCAAATTATTTTTATCTAAAGTTTTTTTTCTTATTTTTTAGTTTTGACTACCTTGTTCTTTCCATCTCTTGTATTGCTCCCCCTAGTGGCACAATTATATTATATATACTTCTACCATCAAACATTCTGGGGAAACACCCATTTTTTTGATATAACTACGAAGAAGTTTATAAAGAATAAATAGGAAATGATCTGAAGCATCACAGCAACCATCTTCATCCCTAATATTGTGTACAAAAAGGGGGCATGGGGATAGCGGGACTTTAAATGAGGTAGGTTGCTGTTACAAATCTCCAAATGGAAATAAAGTAGTTTCAATATATTCTTTTATTTTTTGCTGCACGGTAAAAATAAATCCTGCAGCAATAGTCCGTAAATAAAATAAATAAAATCTACATATTCATAGTACAAATACAGACAATCCAGATATGGACATTTAAAAGATAATAAAGGAATTGTTTTGCTAGGCATATAATCATAATAAATAGATATATAATAGCAGATAAAAATATCATACAACGGCTTATATATATATCATCAAATACATAGCAGGGATACATCCAGTGGCTCAAGGGCTCTTTCATAGGTAATACATAATCCATATCCTGATAAATCTTCATATTTCACATTTAATGGCTCTACGCGTTTCATGGGATTATCATCCACTTTTCAGGAGCTTGGTGTACATTTTCTGTAAATAAGGACTAGTTTGAATTCAACAAATCACTTAAGGATAAGGAAACACACCAATAAAGTCCCTCAAAAGTTTTCAAAAATCTGAGATTCGGATACTTACATATTAAAAACACAAAAAGTCGCAGAAAAAAATCGCATCATCTCCCGTCGCTGGGTGCACTGTGTGGGTATACGCCTGATCCGGGGCTGAGGCGGGTAAACGCCAGATGGTCCAAAAAAGTGGGGGGGAGGAGAGAGGAAGACAAAAATCCCACAGAAGAAATGAAGGAACCAGTGATTTCATCACATCAGTGACCAAGTAATCTAGTCAGGGGAATAAAATTTAAATATGTATGTGTTCATATTTCTTCAAGTCTCGTTCAGATATTGGGGTTATATGTGATAAAAGCAGGTGAGAGGACACAAGAAAGTAAGTGGAAAATATCTGTGCCAAGTGCAGCATAAATGAAAACCAGCAAGTAACACAGCAGAAGCAAAGGAAGAAAAAAAAAAAAAAGAAAAAACCCCAACAGGTGCAAAGCATAAATGAAATAGAAGTGCAAAAACTAGTAGGATGGTAATCTTACCAATAACAAAGAGATGTGAAACAAGAAGCAACCGTGCTACAGGGATAGTCCTAGTGCAGTCAGAGCAGGAAGGAAAGTGTCCAGAAACTCCCTAGCTATATATCCCCACGGGCCAGGGCGGATCACCGCCAGCGCCATGTGGCCGTCGCAGAGAGGGGTGGTGAAGGAGTGAACATGGTATCCAGCTGAATGCTAGAAACCACTCACCACATAAAACACCCCCAGCGATCAGAGATGGAAGAAGTTTATGTTGGTGCTCCCTTTGTTCTGCCGTGCCCTATGAGCCTCCTTGCAGGACACCCCTCTAACATTTCAACATGTAAACCAAATTCAACAACTCCCATCATTTTATAGGTAAGGATATGAGAATAGTTATTTATTCTTTCCTCCTTCCTTTTCCTATAACCATAATGGAATAGAATATTCCATCCAGGTTTTTACTATACATGATCTCTAAAATGACTATTCTTTATTATACTTAGATATACATTCTAAATATCCCCCCACCTCCACACATGGTTCTGGACCACAAGCCTTTGCTGATCCGCTGCTGCCGTTTTTAGTAACTGCTGATATATTATGGAAATTTTATTTGCATTCTACAATCAATATCTAACTATGTGGTAAGGAAATGTATATTGTCTGCATCCCCTGTATATGCGACCATGGTCGTTGACACTAACCGAAGAGCACTAGTGTGCTGAAGCATAGATTTCAATGTTGAAACCTTACATATAATAATTTGTTTGTCTTTGTAGATTGTTTAACTAATCTGTATAACGACACTCTCCAGAAGAGCATTTGCGCGAAACATGTAGAAAACGTTATCATGAACTGAGATGAATATTCCATCATTGTAACTGAGTGAACCCATCGCCATTGTTGGAACCCATTACTCTATTTGTTCTACCATCCAAAGGCCTCTCTCTGAGTATCAATAGTTTAGTCATTGTCTACACTTATATATATAACATTTCTCTTCTGTTGCATTCCAACTATGTGGTTGTATGGGATACTCATTTGTTATTGGTCCATATATTGTCAGCATTGATTTTAAATTCATGTCTTTATAGATGTCGGTTCTATATATCTACAATACCTTTTATATTTTTTAATTAATTTTCTTAATTTTTTATGACAATTTGTCCTCTTGTTGTGCCAACAAAGTCCAACTACCCCCATTCCTTCCTTGGTATTTGACAAGAGTATGTGTTTACATAAAATATGCCTAATGTAAAATTCCTAGTGTTTTCCCATGCCCAAGGTGCCACAGGTGGAGAAAACAACCAGCCATAGAAGTGACAGGCTCTACGACCCAGTACTTGTGTAATCATCCATGATTCTGTGATTCTGCATTTACCCATGTTACACCCCCCTGACCCCGGAAGGCATAACGGCACCTCCAGAGACAAGGGTGGGCAAGAATTTCACCAAAAGGCTGAGTCCATAGCTAAAATGAAAAAACTGGGAAATGGTCTGATGTTGTCTATTACATCCACTTCCATCCCTAAATCAGTACAAAATATGGCATGGCAAGATTTCAACAGCAATATTGATATAAAAGATCATATATCATGGAGTGAGCAGGATACACACAAAATTGTCTTAAATATAATGTACAACATAGTAGAAAACTCGACGCGTTTCGTGGGTCTGTAGCCCACTCATCAGGAGTATATACAGGTAAACCTGTCAAAGGAATAAAAGACTTGTATGTAATGTCAAAAACCAATAGATGTTGGGGATAAATCAGCAAGTATGGATTTTCAACAATTGTATGACCCAAGTGGGGAAACCATACTTACATGGAGCCATATTTCACTGGTGAAAGCGACATTGCCATATGGTGGGGGCGCTAATTGTCTGACCCGGGAGCTGAAGGAACATGAGTCCACGGCAATGAGACGGGGAGCCAGGCGAGGACACTTGTGGTAAATAATGTCTGAGCATGTTTCATAACGCAGCACTGAATAGAAAGATGTAGATATTTTGTATCAGATTATAAGAAGTACAATGTATTACTTAGTAGTAGCCAGAAAGGATATGAATGTATAGCACAAGGCTAGTGTAAGTGCCGGTTCACACTAGGGCGACCTGTGAGGCGACCTGGTCGCCTCACAGGTCGCCGCAGGTCGCCTCCCATAGGGAATCTGCGGACCCGTTCTAATAGGAGCGACACAAGTCGCTCCGACCTAGAAAAAGGGTCCGGAGCTTCTTTGGGGCGACCCGGAGGCGACCGCCATAGACTTCAATGTTATGAAGTCCGTGGCGGCCGCTCCGAGGTCGAGGCGCGCTGCTCGCACCGCGACCTCGGAGGTCGCGGTGCGAAGTAGCGTCGCTGCAGCGTGAACCGGCGCTAAAGACCAAGCCAAACCCAAAAGAAAGTGACTTAAAATAGCAGAGTGTGCTTGTCTGAATGTGATCAGAGTGATCCAAGAGGGATAACAGTGAAGTGTGGAAGATAGAAAGGTAAACGAGTATCAGAGTGTGGTAGATACAATGTATCAATTAGTAATAGCCAGTCCAAACCTAGAAAAAAGTGACAAAATATGCTTGTCTATGTGTCAAAGTACATTTCTTTTTTTATGCTCTCTTTTGGTATGTAATATATCATTTAATGTGTTTATTACATCTGTTTAAAAAGGAAAATAGTTGTTCATCCAGCTAGAAACCGTGTGAGCTGATAATTATCTCTGTCCTGGGCCTGTTATCAGTAAAAGTGATTGTAAACACATAAACATGTTATACCTGCTCCGTGCAATGGTTTTGCACAGAGCACCCCCGATCTACCTCTTCTCAGGTCCCCAACCAGTGCTCCTGCCCTCCCCCCCCCCCATTGAATGCCCCCATAGCAAGCCGCTTACTATGGGGGAACTTGTGTGGGCTTGCTCCCGAGCCAGCTCTGCGTGTCCATAGACACACAGAGTGTGGTTTGGCCCCGCCCCCGCCTCACAGGCTGCGATTGACAGCAGCAGGAGACAATAGGAAGAGAGAGAGTCACTGCTCTCAGGCACAGCGCTGGATTGAGATTGAGCTCAGGTAAGAAAAAGGGAGAGGGGGGCTGGGAGCTGCACTTTTTTTTTTTTAACCTTTGCCCACACTGCATAGGTTAACTACTTGTTTTGTTCTAGGGGGAGAGGACAGCAAAAATATACTTACCTGAACCGCCAATCCTCCCCACACAAGACCAGTTTGTAACCCCCACACTCCAATGGGCTTGAAAATGGAGTGTTCCTGATGTCGGCACACCCCTTAGACAGGAATAGTCCACTACTGAACCATGGGGGAATGCGGTTTTCCAGAGGATTGGCAGATCAGGTATGATCTCTGTGCTCACCTCTAGAAAAAATGAGCAGCTGACCCATGCAGTGCAGGCACAGCCCCTCTGCATGGGTTAAAAAAAAAAAAAAAATGTACCCACAGATGGTCTTTAATGTAAAAATCCCTTTGCCTTAAGAACAACATTAACATTGTGCCCTACTATCTCCATGGACTACAAAACACTTCCCCTTCTTACGGCAGAGAGAGGAAAGTGTTATGTTGTCCTAACACGCTCCCTGTCCTAGAGTGACAACACTGCTCAGTATGGTTGTCACCCTAGGACAAGAAATGTGCTAATTGCAGAATTTCCTTGTTAACCACTTGCCGACTGCAATTCGTATATATATATAATATATATATGTATATATTATATATATGCTATTGCTTATGAGTGGTTTACCAGGATTATGGCTGAGATATCAGCTATAATCTCAGTATTGTTTTTTGCAGTCATCTTTTTCATGAAGCTGTTTTCAGTGGCCATGAGCCGCTGGAATGGTTTCCACCCCTGAAACCCCCCAAGATCTGATGGTGCGGCCGGCTGCTCCCACATCGCTATGGTCCTCCAAGGCCATAGAGGCTGTCAGAATATTTACTCTTTAAAGCGGTTGTAAACCTAAAATAAAAAAAAAACCTGCAAGACAAAGGCATAATGAGCTAGTATGCATCGCACACTAGCTCATTATGAATTACTTACCTTAGAACGAAGCCCCGACACGGACCCCCGGACACCGCTGCGGGCGCTGACATGATCCCACGGCGTCTCTTCCAGGTTTGGCGGCTCCGGCGCTGTGATTGGCCGGAGCCGCGATGATGTCACTCCCGCGCATGCGCGCGGGAGTCATTTTCCGGCAAGCTCCCGGCAGGGGGAGCTGAAGGTCCACCGGAACTTCAGAGCGCATGCGCCGCTCGCGTGAGCGGCTGCATGCACTGCAAATATCTCCTAAACCGTGCCGGTTTAGGAGATATTAATTATACCTACAGGTAAGCCTTATTATAGGCTTACCTGTAGTTAAAAGTGAAAAAAAAGCGGTATGCTACCGCTTTAATTTCCTCTATGGTCTTGGAGAACTGGAGCGATATCACTTTCGTGCCAGTCTGGAAGTAAATCATTTTTCTACTTAATCTTTTGCTTTTAAAGATAAAGATGAGATTTGGGTTTTTTGACCCCAGATCTCTCCATAAAGAGGACCAGTCATCCTTATTTCTATTACAAGAGATGTTTACATTCCTTGTAATAGGAATAAAAGTAGTAATAGAAATAGAATTTCTAGTAATAGTAATAGAAAGTAAAAATAAATAGGAAAAAAATTCAAAGTGCCCCATCCGTTCGTGTTCGTGTGCAGAAGCGAACGCATACATAAGTTGCTCACGCATATGTAAACGTATTCGCACCACACATGTGAGGAATTGTCATGAACTTTAGAGCGAGAGCAATAATTCTAGTGCTAGCTCTACTCTGTAACTCTAAACAGGTAACCTGTAAAGGTGTTTAAATCGTCACCTATGGAGATTTTTAAGAACCGTAGTTTGTTGCAACTCCACGAGCGTGCGCAATTTTAAAGTGTGACATGTTAGGTATCTTTTTACTCAGCGTAACATCATCTTTCACATTATATTAAAAAATAATTTTTTTCATTCATTAGAGTGTATTTTTTTCCCAAAAAATTGCATTTGCAAAACCGCTGCACCAATACCATGTGATATAAAAAATCTAGCAAAAAATACTGACTTAGGCTCCATGCACACAGGGCGTCATGAAAACGAGCTCCAAAGCTGTTTCTTGACGCCGGGAAAAAGCAGCTGTAAAAACGTGCTTTCAGTAGCTTTTTCCATTAGCGTTATTGCACGTTTGGCCACAGTAGCTTTTAGCAGCGTTTTTTCTGCCTCCATTCAAAATCAATGGTTCCCTATGGGAGCCGATTGATTTGAATGGAAGTCGCACCGCAAGTCGGATCAGGGTGATACGACTTGCGCTGTGAGAATCTTGAGGAGGAACTCCACGCCAAAATGGGGAAAAAAACGGTGTGGGGTTCCCCCCCAGGCCCTTCGGGTCTGGTATGGAATTTGCCGAAAAACCGCATGGGGTCCCCCCCAAAATCCATACCAGACCCTTATCTGAGCATGCAGCCCAGGAAAGGGGACGAGCGAGTGGCCCCACCCCCCCTTGACCATACCAGGCCACACGCCCTCAACATGGGGGAGTGTGGGTGCTTTGGGGAAGGGGGGCTCTGCACCCCCCACCTCAAAGCACCTTGCCCCCATGTTGATGAGGACAAGGGCCTCATCCCCACAACCCTGGCCAGTGGTTGTGGGGGTCTGCGGGCAGGGGGCTCATCGGAATCTGGAAGCCCCCTTTAACAAGGGGGCCCCCCAGATCCCGGAACCCCTCCCTATGTGAATGGGTATGGGGTACACTGTACCCCTACCCATTCACCCCAAAAATAAATAACGACAGGAGACGTTTTGTAAAGTTTATTAAAAATCTTCATCCGGTCTTCTGCTCTTTTGCTGTCCTCTCTTCTTGTCTTCTGCTCTTTTGCTGTCCGCTCTTCTTGTCTTGTCTTCTCCTCTCCGGTCTTCTGCTCTTTTGCTGTCGGCTCTTCTTCTTTATTCCTCCGGTCCTCCTCCTCCGACGTCTCCGGTGATTATACCGGTCTCTGCAGCTTATTATATAGCCATTAGGGGCGTGGCTGTCAGATGACGTCATTGGGAGACCCCGCCCCCTTATGTCACAGAAGGGCCTGGTTTGGAACCTGAGGGGGAACCCCACGCCGTTTTTTTTCCCCATTTTTGCATGGAGTTCCCCCTCAAGATTCTCACAGCGCAAGTCGCGCCGCAAGTCGGATCATCCTGATCCGACTTGCGGTGCGACTTCCATTCAAATCAATAGGCTCCCATAGGGAACCATTGATTTTGAATGGAAGAAAAAAAACGTATAACGTGGCTTAACGCACGTTAGGCAACGTTATGCAGAGTTTAGCAGCGTCAGACGTTTTTACAGCTTGACGCTGCAGCTCCAGAACGCACAGTTCCTGGGTTTTTTTTGGAGCTGTAAAACGCCTATGCCACTTGGAGCTCCTAAAAGCTCTATGTGTGCATGAGGCCATAGAATAACGTGGATGGGCATCTGCAGCTGCAAAAAAAAACGTCTGACGCTGCTGACAGCAGCTCCAAAAACGTCCAGTGTGCATGAGGCCTTAAAGGAGATGTAAAGTCTCAAGGTTTTTCACCTTAATGCATTCCATGCATTAGGGTGAGAAACCTTGGTTGCAGCTGTCCCCAAGACCCCCCCCCTCCCCCGTTATTCTTACCTGAACCTAAATGTTCCAGCAACAAGCACGAGCCCAATGGCTCCAGCCGCTGTCTCGGATCCATTGGTAGAGTGATAGCAGCAGGAGCCCTTGGCTCTCGCTGCTGTCAATCAAATCCAGTGACACAGGTGCGGGGCCGAGTCCTGCTGTCTGTGTCAATGAACGCAGCAGCGGGACTTGTGAGTGCGCCTGCATGGGCACCCCCATGGTAATCATCTCTCCGTGGGGGCACCCGATGATGAGGAGCCAGAAGCGCTGCTGAGGCACCCCAGAATATGATTGGGGCTGCTATGTGCAAAACCCTTGCACAGCACAGGTAAGTATAACATATTTATTTAACCGGTTGCCGACCGCCGCACGACTATATACTGCGGCGGTCACCCCCGGCCAGGCAGAGTGACGTATCGGTACGTCACTCGCCTGTCACTGACTTGCGAGCCGCCGCGGCTCGTTCACAGACAAGTCAGTGCGTGTGACCGGCGGACTCGATGTCCGCCAGTCACACTACGATCGCTCCTGTGAAGGGAGAAAGACAGAGCGGCTTGTGTAAACAAGCTGCCTGTCAGTTCTCCCTGTGTAAAAGTGAAGATCTGTCCGTTCTACTATGTAGAACGGTTGATCTTTGCTTTTACACCAATAGGAATGTCCCTGCACAGTTAGAATCACGCCGCTAGGACACACTTAACCCCTCCCTGTCCAATAAAGTTAACCCCTTCCCTGCCAGTGTCATTTTTGCAGTAACAGTGCATATATATAGCACTGATTACTGCAGTAATGTCACTGGTACCCCCAAAAGTGTCAAAAATGTCAGTCAAGGGTCCGATCTGTCCGCCGCAATGTCGCAGTACCGAAAAAAAAATCGCAGATCGCCGCCATTACGCGTTAAAACAAAAACACCAAAAATGACAAAAATCTTTCCCTTTGTTAGTAAACGCGATAACTTTTGCGCAAACCAATCAAAATACGCTTTTTGTGATTTTTTTTACCAAACATAGGTAGCATAAAACAAATTGGCCGAAAAATGTTAAAAAATTTTGATTTTTACATTTTTTTTGGGGAATTTCATATAAAAAAATGTGAAAAATATTGCTATTTTTGCAAAATTTACGCTCTTTTTTTGTTTATAGCGCGTGATCAAAAAATCGCACAGGTGATCAAATACCACCAAAAGAAAGCTCTGTTTGTGGGAAAAAAAGGACGTCAAATTCGTTTAGGTACAGCGTCGCATGACCGCGCAATTGTCCGTTAAAGTCACGCAGTAAAAAATCGCAAAAAAAACCCTGGTCCTTTAGCAGCCAAATCCTCCGGGGCTTAAGTGGTTAAAAAATGAACCTTTAGTCCCGGTTCACATTTGTGCGATGCAGGAATGCTGCGAATATAGAGTGATCCTGCATCGCATCCGCGCCTCTGGCATTTCACACTGCCATGTGCTATACGCAGAGGGTGTCAATTAAAAGTTAACACCCCCATTGAGATCGCATATCGCAGTGCGATCTGCAAGTTCGCACAGAATCGGATCGCACTAGTGTGAACCACCATGCAAACCGATTCTGCTGCGGACAAAAAACGGGTCCTGTGCGTGTCTTAGTGCGATTGCGGTGCGAATTCAACCATACAAACTCTATGGCTGAAATTTGCACCGAAGATGAGATTGCATGTAATTTAGGAGCAGTGCGCTCCGAATTACATGCGATCTCCGTGATCGCACTAATGTGAACCAGCACTTATAGTCACTTTAAACTTGTAAACTAAAAGTGCCATAAAAAGCCTAGCCGGCAAGTGGTTTAAATATAGGAAAACTGTATTGAAAAAAAAAAGACAACTAACGTTGCCACCCCATTTAACGCCCAGAAAGCTGCAATACTATTGTTGCTGTCGGGTTTAGGTAGGCTACACTCTCTCTATGCTTCCGTTCTCCCCTCTCTAGAGGAAGCATGGAGGCCGCAGTAAACAGCCAGCGTCAGAGGTACTCCCGCCCCCCACGTGACCCAGCGTCACGTCCCCTCGTGCACACACTCATCCCGCCCTCCTACCGATAGTGGTCACGTGCCGTATTCCGACTGTGCAGCGCACGGGCTTGTTTGTCCCTTGTGGTGAGCCGTACAGGAGGCGTCGTTGTGTGTTTTGGGCCGGGAGGAAGGCCAGTGTGTGTATACTGGGAACGCCGTATAGAGCGGCTCTAGCGTCGTTGGCAGCGGCGCTCGTTTAATGTCTTCTCCCCTGTCAGAAGCTTATGTGTAACGCGGTGCAGCCATTCCCGGAGTGGCCGCTTTCTCCGAGCATGTGTGAGCCGTACTCTTCCGCTGTGCTCCGGCCTCCAGCTAGCCTCGGCTACTGAGCTGTGCTGCTGGTGTATGGGCCTTCTCCCCCCTCAGCTTCTCCATGGGCTTGTAGCCGTCCCTGGTGTGTATCCGGTGCCTGCTCTTACTATGACAGGGGGACACCACTTAGCTTGCTCTTTCGAGGTAATTTCCACACACCTTACTGTGTCCCCTAATGACTGGCTTCCTGGGGATGTGCAGACAATGTTACCATACAAACCAATGGGTGGGCTGGGTTCCTAACCTGCCTGTGACATAGCCAGGACCTGCTAGAGAGTACAGAGGGATTACAATGCCTGTCAGGTTTTTATTGCTGTCTGTATCCCCGGTAAAGACACTTACCCTTTCTGTCCATGAGACAAAGAAAATCCCACATTTTGGCCTGTCACCAGAACAGGAATAGAGGGGCAATCGTCCAGTTCTGGTGACAAGAAGGAATTTCCCCTCACTTCCTGTTTTGGCTATGGGACAGGAAGTGAAGGGAAATTCCTCCGTATGGGACACAGCAGCTCCCTCCCCCACCAAAAAAAAAAAAAAAAAGCCTGCCCAGGCTTATAACCCTTAAGATAATTTCACATGGGCATCATCCAAATTGTCATGTTTTTGGTATTTAACAAAATGGATGCAGTTTACATAAGTTTGTACAATTCTCTTTGGTTCAGTTTGCATCTTTTTGTTGTATTGTGGAAACCAGTCATCGGGGACAAAAGTATTAACAAAAAAAATGTTTGCTTTTTTTTTTTTTTTTTCTTGCTTGAAGTGGAACCTTAGAAAATGAAGTCCTGCTAGATCACTTCAGGCTGGCCCCTTTTGCAGGTATAGCTATGTAAGACTTTAAAAATTAGTGCCTATACTGTTCAAAATCCAGTAATACACTGTCTCTGCACATGCTCAGTTGTACTTTTTAGGCTCCAAGTTAGTAGAGGCCGATCTGCTGACAGCCTTAAAGTGGAATTCAACTCTCCTATCCTTTACAGCCACGGAAGCTGCTTCTGTTTGATCTGCAACTACCATGATGCTGTATATGTGATCAGTTATGACATCAGCCATTTGATGGTTTGGCAGTTTGGTTGAGGACACAAGCAAATGTGACAGCAATCTTGGCATTCCAGGAGTGTAACTGTTTTTTTTAAACTGTTAAATTGATGGGTTTATTATTATTATACAGGATTTATATAGCGCCAACAGTTTGCGCAGCTCTTTACAATGTGAGGGAAGACAATACAGTTACAATACAGTTCGAAACAGGAGGAACTAGAGGACCCTGCTCGTTAGAGCTTACAATCTAGAAGGTTTAGTTCTGCTTTATGATTTACTGCTGTTCAGGGGCTCTGGGCTTCAGCAAAATGGCAGCCTCCAGCAATAAGAAACTGGAGCAATGTTGGAATCTATGCAGCGCACACTCGTTTTTGGTAGCATAATTATCAATGTGGAATATATGTTCCTTGCTAAAGAGCATTCTTTTTTTATGGGTAAAGTTATGCTTAAAAAAAGACAGAAGGGCGGCCCCTGTTTACATCCATCCAGATCTGCCTAAACAAAAAGGAAGCAGCCTTGTTTCAGACCTGAACTGACACAAATGTAAAGAGTCATCCATTTACATCTGCCTCCACTTAGACTTCTATTGTGGTTTAGTCTAGATCCCTTTGTAAAATTAACATTCTCATTGGGTTGATTTGACATACCAAATCTGAGCCTATTGCTGGCAACAGCACCGGCCGAATCAGTGCAACACGACTTTGCGTGTGCGGCACCGATTCCCAGAAGTAGTTCCTGCGATACTTTGGGCGACTTTGTGGGCAATTTCAATAGACCTCTGTGCATGAACCTGCATAGATTACATAGTTGCATAGTGAGGTTGAAAAAAGACAACCGTCCATCCAGTTCGACCTATGATGTGTGTGTGTTTGCTGTTAACCGTACATTGTATACCCCCTGTATGTTGTGGTCTCTAAGGTGCCCATCTAATAGTTTTTTAAAGCTATCGATGCCCCCTGCTGATACTGCTTGTGGAAGAGACTTCCACATCCTTACCGCTCTTATTAAAGTGAAGAACCCCTTACGTATTTTAAGGTTAAACCGCCTTTCCTCTAGTTTTAGTGAGTGGCCACGTGTCTTATTGTATTCCCTTTCTCTGAATAGTTTGTTCCTTATGCTAGGGTCGCCAGTACAGTATTTGCACATTGATTACATATCCCCCCTCAATCGTCTCTTCTCCAGAGAGAATAAGTTCAGTGCTTGTAGTCTTTCCTCATAGCCGATGTCCTCCATTCCCCTAATTATTTTTGTTGCCCTTCTCTGGACTTTCTCCAGTTCCAGCACATCCTTCCTGAAGACCGGTGCCCAGAACTGGACAGCATACTCCAGATGTGGCCGGACCAAAGTCTTGTAGAGTGGGAGAATAATCTCTTTATTTCTGGAGTGAATCCCCTTTTTTATACATCCCAGTATTCTGTTGGCTTTGCTTGCAGCGGCTTGGCATTGCATGCCACTGCCAAGCCTGTTGTCTACCAGTACCAGAGTGTCTCAAATCACCCATGAACTCAGACTGAAATGCCGGTTTGAAATCGTGTGAATTCAGCTGAACTCACACGATTTCAAACCCACCTTCAGTGTGAACCTAGGCCGTACTACCCTAGGTCTATCGCCAGTTTTGATAAGTTCTCAATGTATGGAAAAGAACACAAGTTATTCAGTTATTTTAGGATCATTCAGATTTTCACAGCCATCACTTTCCCGAGAGGTAAAGCAAGCGGCTATTTATGTGTATGGGTGCCAGGTCAGCACAAGCGTAGTTATAACCATTCAGAAATGTATGATTAAAGTGTGCCTGAAGCCCTTTTTTGTTTGAGTAGAGAAGTGCTGATTTTTCTGCTTTTTGTTTACAGGAAAATTCACCCTGGATGGTGATCGTTGTCACTGAGACAGAATGCAAGGAAAATCCAAAATTTTGAGCACAGTAGCAGGGATAGGGGTATTGTTTTGAGCATGACAAATACAAGGCACAATGCCACACAGTTGCAGGACTAGCAATGAACAATGATAACCAGTATCTATGAATAGAAGGCTCAGATGAAAGTTGTAAATATCAGTATTCCAAACAAATGCGAAGTAAGTTAATTTACAAAACCTAAACTCTCAAATTGTCTATACTGGCATTAAAGTGGTAGTAAACAAAAAAAAATGATAAAATGCAGCTTTTTGTGGTAGCTGCATAGATTTTTTTTTTTTCAGCTACTTTACTAGCCCAAGCTGTCCAACAAAAGTGGCAGTTAATTGAGACAAACCATTTATTACTGACAATAGTCAGCTTTTATTCATTTAAAAAAACAAACTGCCTAAAACAGGTTATCTGGAGTTCAGCTTTGTTAGTCAAGTCCATCTAATGCCTAGTACACACAATGAGAAAATCCGATGAAAAATACCGCTTTTAGAGATTGTCTGATAATCTGATCATTAGTGCACAGCTTTTGAGAGCTGATCATAACCGTTTATGCAAAATTATTCAACGGGACAAGCATGAAAATCCTTCTCGTACCATAACAAAACATATGATTTCTCTTTCGTTCATTGACGGACACAGCTCCTGATATTTATAACCATTGGGTATACTGCCCCCTACAGGAGTAGGACACTAGTCAGAAAATTCTGGCTACACCCATGGGCAGTCCCAGGGGGTATACTCCCCCTCTCTGCTATAGTCACTCAGTTTTTTTTTTTTTTTTTTTTCTGCCTAGTCAGAAGTAAGGACCTATTTCCTTGCTTGGATGTTTGGTCCTGGCAAAACATTTTTAGATAGAAATTTTTTTTCTTCAGATTTTTTTTCCTGTGAGATCTATAATCAACTACCGGACTGGGCGACAGGCTGGATAATCTAGATCCACTGGTCACCCCAGTCTGGCCAGCAAGCACGTGCAGACCTCCCTGGGTCGGCTGCGACATAGCCCCACTGGACGGGGGCTGGTCTGCGAATTAAATGCCTCGTGAGGTCGCATATGACCGGATCCCGGCCCGAGTCGCAACGTTCCTCCTGGCCCACATTACCCCCCCCCCCCCCCCAATTTCGATGGAGAGGGGTTCTGTCTGGAGCGGTTCCTGGTATAGGGTATAGCTGTCCCCGCCTCTCACTCTGGAGGGTTTTGGGGTGGATGTGGGCCCCTCCTTGGGACAGATGGACCCCTGTGTCCCCCCCCCCCCTCTTGCCAAGTCCCTCATCCTGCCCCCTCCACGCTGGGCCTTATTGGGTGGTCTGGCCACTTTCTTGGGATGGGGGCAGGGCGCTAACTGGCGATGGGCCCCCCGTTCTGCCTGGATCTGTCCTTGAGGCCTGGACTCCCCCCCCCCCCCCCCCCCCGGTCCATGTAAGCCTCATAGTGCTGCAATTTTGTTGTAGCCTGTGTTTCTATACATGGTGGCCATGTTTGTGTAGTCCTTGGGCAATTTTCTTGTGGTTTACCATTGGAAATAGCGGCAGCAATGACAGTGGAATGAAAGTGTAGCCCTGTGGGTGGCAATATCGGCGGTTGGAGCCCCTCCTCATCTGCTGGTGCTGACTTTCTGGATCATTTTACTTCCTGATCATGGCACGTGTATAGTGCAGATACTCCTGGTGGCTGCAGGTGCCTGTTTCTGTGGTTGGTGAGTCTGGTGGGGTCCTCTGCCTCTCTGCTGAGGATCGCTTTGTGCCTGGCCACTGGGTGGTGCTGCCAGCACGGTGGAGGTTGTCCCTTAGCAGTGTTTTACACTTTGTGGGGTCTCCCTGGTGACTCGTGGAGTTTTTAGAGCACATTTCCCCACCTGATCCCCTCTCTGTTACTGCGGGGGCCCTCTGGGTCCCAACCATCCATCCATGCACTGACAGCAGTCCTGGAGCCCATTGTGTCCTGGGTGGAGGTGGCTTGCAGGCCACCTTCCCCTGCCTCATCTGTCTCATCAGATCCTGAATCTGATTCTGCCCCTGCGGACGTGGGTCACCCTGCTGGGTCTGCAACCACGTGCCTGGAATCATCTGATAGTAAGGGTGATTCCTCCACGTCTGCGACCGTGGGTGAAAAGGCGCTGGTGGATTCACTGATTGTATCTGTATCTGTGCATGAGACCCTGAAGTTGGGAGGACGCAGCTGAAACTGCGACGGAGGACCTGGTGCTTTTTGGCACTCACAAGCCATTCAAAGCGGCAAAGGTGTTTCCTTTCCCTGCCTATTTTGACAGAATTGTCGTTAGAGTGGGGATGACCAAAGCGTTCCCGTGGGGTACCTAAGCATTTTACTAGGTGTTACCCCCTATGAGGAATCCCTTCTCAAAGAAGTGGACTGTGCGACTGGTGGTGGACCCTCCAGTTTCCAGATTAAACAAGGCAACCATGATTCTGGTTGAAGAGTCCCTGTCCTTTAGGCATCTGGCTAGTTCGGCAATGAGGCTGGTATTCACCATTGCCCTAGTGTTACAAACTCTAACCGAGTGGGCTAAGCTCTTACATCGTGACCTAGAGGGGTAACAGCCCTGCGTTTGCCGAGCTGGTGGACCAGCTGGTCCAGGGTCTGCAGTTTACCTGTGATGCCTTTTTGGATGCGGCTCTCTGATTTGGCATTCGGTGTGTGTTTTTTTTGGCTTAAGTGCTGGTCTGTGGAACAGACTTCAAACAGGCCTTGACTAATCTTCCTTTTCAAGGAGATCGCCTGTTTGGAGCTACCCTGGATGACATCAATCAAGGTCTCAGAGGGGGGAAAGAGTTTTTTTTTTTTTTCTCTGCAGGCTACTAAAGGGCAAGGAACCTCGCCATAGACGTGGGCCTTCCTTCTTGGCTCATAAGAAGTTTTTCCGTCCCTCAGGGTCGATTGACAAGGGCTCGAAGCCTTTCAGGGCCTCTACTGGAGGATCCAAACGATCCTGGTCTGGCAAGCCAAGATCGGGCTTCTTCAGACCCGGGAACAAGGCTCCTTCTGCATGAAGATGCTGGGCCCTCACCCGTATTGGGGGGTGGGGGGACATCTTCGCTGGTGTCCGGACTCGTGGACTTCCCGAGTGCAAGACAAGTGGGTCCACAAAGTCAATCGGTCCGGCTACAAGATCAAGTTTCGCTCTTGTCCCCCCGGCAAGGTTTTTTCCTTCTAACTTGCGCCTGTCCCCAGACTGCTTACAGGGCATGTTTGGGACGGTACAAGACCTGTTCCTTCAAGGGGTGATAGTCCCGGTTCTCACCTCTGAACTTTTTCAGGGTATTTGCTCAAACCTGTTCAGTTCCCAAGAAGGAAGGCACTGTGCGTCCAATCCTGGACCTCAAGGCGGTGAACTGCTTTCTGTGGGTACTGAAGTTCAGAGTGGAGTCCATTCGAACTGTGGTGGCATCCCTGCGTCGGATTTCCTCGCATCTATCAATATCAAGGATGCCTACCTTCACCAATATGTGCCAGTCACCAGCGTTTTCTCCACTTTGCTGTGGGGGATGAGCATTATCAGTTTGTGGCAATACGAGATCAAAGGGTATGTGCTCCTCGGGTCTTCACAAAAGTGTTAGCCCCGGTGCTAGCTTTGCTAGGCAAACAGGGGATCGCGGGACTGGGCTACTTGTAAGAGCTCCTTCTGCGAGTGGATTCTCCCTCTACTCTGGTGGAGAACCTGGAGATCACAATACGAACTCTGCGGGAGTTTGGCTGGATTCTGAATTTGCAAAAGTCTGCTCTGGTTCTGTCCACAAAGCTGGACTATCTGGGCCTGACTTTGGACTCGGCCTTAGCCAGAGTACTTATTCCTCTGGACAAACTCCAGAAATTGCAGGCTGAAATTCGCTGTCCTACAAATGGTCATCCCTCCAGACTTGCATGCGGGTGCAAGGCCTGATGGTGTCTACCTTTTTGAGGCGGTTCAGTTTGCACAGTTCCATACTAGGTCCCTGCAAAGAGAAATTCTGACCAAATGGAACAAGACTCTGCAGTCTCTGGAAAATCAGATCTGGCTAAATCATGGCACGAAGAAGTCCCTGATATGGTGGCTTCGCTCTCTGGCGCTTCAGCTGGGAAATTCCTTCCACCCCTTGTATTGGACAGTGGTTACCACGGATGCCAGCCTTCCAGCTGGGGAGGCATCCTCGGCAAGCATTCTGCTCAGGGCATCTGGAAACTGGAAGAGTCCAAACTCCCGATCATTTTCTTGGAACTCCAAGCGATCAGACTGTCTGGATCATTGAATGGATTGCCTTCAGGGTTGTCCAGTGTGCATTCTGTCAGTGCCACGGTTGTGACTTATGTCAATCACCAAGGGGGCACAAGAAGTGTCCTGGTGGCTCTGGAGGTAGCTGGCATTCGAAGGTGGGCAGAACAGTTCGTTCCAGCCCTCTCTGCCGTACACATTCACGGGATGGAAAATTGTCAGGCGGATTACCTCAGTCAGCAGGCGTTGGACAATGGGGAGTGGTCCCTTCATCTGGAGGGGTTTCATCAGTTGTCTCTGGTGGGGCACCCCCAAGGTGGATCTGATGGCATCTCGGCTCAGAAAGGTGCAGAGGTTTGTGGCTCGGTCAAGGGAACCTCTGGCGGATGCCACAAACGCGCTGATGGCTCCGTGGGGTCAGTATTGTCTGTTTTACGCCTTCCGTCCTCTCAAGCTTCTTCTGCCAAGACTTCTACGCAGGATCGAGGCAGAAGGTATTCCGGTCATCTTAGTGGCTGACTGGCCTTGGCGGGCATGATACGCCGATCTGGTGCTGCTGGTAGCAGACATTACTTGGAAGCTTCTTCTCAGGGAGGATCTGTTGTCCCAAGGACCGACCTTCAATCCTGCTTTACAGTCACTGGCTTTGATGGCTTGGCTGTTGAATGCCAGGTGCTAAAGGAAAGGGGTTTATCTGAGTCAATGATTCCTACACTGTTAAAAGCTAGGAAATCTACCTGTAGGAAGATATAACATCTTATGTGGAAGGTATGTACGTACATTTCGTGGTGTGAGTCTCTTGGGGTTCTTCCTCGCTCATTCTCTGTGACTCTGATCTTAGAGGTTGTAAACTCATTAAAACATTTTTTTCTTTTTTCCAACCTGAAAGAGAAATGCTCATTATGAAATACTTAGCTTAGAACGAGCCCCCGCCGTGCCGTCCGCTTACCGTGCCGCCCGCGTACCTTCCGGGATCGTGGCATGCGGCCATCTGATTGGCCGGACCTGCGATTACGCCACTCCCGCGCAGGAGGCGACGGTCACGGCACAGGGCTCCTTCAGAGCGCATGCGCCAGTGATGTCATTGGCTGCATTTAAGGTAAATATCTCCTAAGCGGTACATGTTTAGGAGATATTTACAGTACCTATAGGTAAAAGTTGCAGAGGAGGGTTTACCTCCTCTTTTACCGACTTTGAACAGAAATTGGCCTCGAGTACCATCAAGGGCTAGATGTTGGCTATGGCGGTCTTCCTCCAACAATCTCTGGTCACACACTCCCTGGTGCATACCTTTCTTCAGGATGTCCGACATTTGGTTCCTCCAGTGCGGGCTCCGTTGACGCCTTGGAATCTTAATTTGGTGCTTTCAGCTCTACAGAAGCCTCCCTTTGAAAATATTCGGAAGATTCCCCTGCTTATGCTGTCCCCGAAGGTGGAATCACCTCTGCGTTCAGGGTGTTGGAACTGGCGGCATTATCCTGTTCGCATAACCTGGTGATTCACAGGGATATGGTAGTTCTTCTCACCCGCCGGTCCTTCCTTGCAAAGGTTGTCTCTGATTTTAATTTGAATGAAGACATTGTGTTGCCTTCTCTGTGTCCCAGGCCTAAACATATGAAGAAAATTGCCTTGCATGCCTTGGCTGTGGTCTGGGCAATTAGGATGTACCTGGCAGCTACTGAGTTTTTCAGGAAGTCAGACTTTTTGCTCATGGATGGACCTTTAAAAAGGGTTGTCCGCTTCCTCTGCGACTTTTCCCAGATGGATCAGACAGACCTTGGTTCAGGCCTATTCTATCAGGGGTCAGGTTCCCCCTTCCCCTGTCAAGGCGCACTCTACTTAGGGCGCTTAGTGCCTCCTAGGCTTTCTGTCATCAGGCGTCAGTGACGCAGGTTTGCAAGGTGGCCACCTGGTCGTCGGTTCACACTTTTACAAAGTTTTAAAGTGGATTTGTTGGCATCTGCGGATCTTTCTTTTGGCCGCAAGGTTTTGCAAGCTGCTGTTGACAGGACCTGATCCTCTTTGAGGGTGTATTGTTTTCAGGTTGGCTCCAGATGTTTGGTTGAGCTCCTGTTGCCTGGTTAACTAATGTTTAGTCTTGGGAATTCTTGCTGTTCCCATCCCTCATGTTTGAAACTACTTTGAACGCCCCAATGGTCAAGAAGATGAGGAGCTGTGTCTGTCGATGAACGAAATAAAATGGGATTTTTGACTTACCGTAAAATCCATTTCTCTGATGTTCATTGACGGACACAGCACCCACACCTCTGTGGCGTTATTCTCCTTACACTGCTTGTAACAAAACTGGGACTGCCCATGGGTGTAGCCAGAATTATTTTCTGCCTAATGTCCTACTCCTGTAGGGGACAGTATAACCCAATGGTTATGAATATCATGAGCTGTGTCTGTCAATGAACATCAGAAAAAATTACTGTAAGTCAAAAATCCCATTTTTTTTTTTATTCAATCAGTACAGTAAACACCCATAAAAAAAAAAAAAAAAAAAAAAAAAATCACCTCCTGAAATAAAAGAATACATTACATCTTTGTGGGAAGTTGTATTCTTACAAGAATTTTCGTAATTCTAGTAACCTATTCGGTTTTGGTAGACTAGCATGTAAAAAAGACAATCGTTCATTCCATAAGACTAATCATGTGTACCAGGCTCTAAATCTGCTAGTCTAACATTGCCCTCCCGCTAGATTGACAATGCTGATGTCCAAAGGGGTCTCTGCTCCTCCATTCAGGGTGGAGATGCCCCAAGACAGGAAGTGTTTTTTACTGACTGGATCACCAAGTGAATAAAATGGAAATAAAAATGTAGACATACATAGTTAGTCTGGTTGAAAAAAAGACAGTCCATCTAGTTCAACCAATAAAAAGGGGAAATTAATAAAAAAAAAAAAAACATATAAACCTATACCCACAGATATCCAGAGAAAGGCAAAAACCCTAGCAAGGCATGAACCAATTTGCAACATATTTTATCAAAGTTAAAAACAGTATTTTTTGCTAGAAAATTACTTGGAACCCCTAAACATTATTTATTTATGTGTATATATGTGTGTGTATATATATATATATAATTACACACACATTTTTAGCAGTGACCCTATAGAATAAAATTGGGGATCGTTGCAATACTTAGCCACACCGTATTTGTGCATCGGTCTAAAAAAAAAAATACACTTTTTTTAAATTAAAAAACTAAGCCCAATTTTTTTTTTCTATAATGTAAAAGATGTTACCCCAAGTAAATTGATACCTTACATGGCATGCTTCAAAATTGCGCACACTTCTGGAATGGCGAAAAACGTTGGTAATTAAAAATCTCCATAGGCGATGCTTTTAAAAATTTCTACAGGTTACCAGTTTAGACTTAGAGGGGGTCTAGGGATAGAATTATTACTCTCGCTCTAACGATTGCGGTGATACCTCATGTGTGGTTTGAACACCATTTACATATGTGGGTGCGACTTGCGTATGTGTTGCTTCTGCACTCGAGCTCAGAGGGACGGGGTGCTTTCAATTTTTTACCTTTTTTATTTTTACACTGTCCCTTTTTTTAAAAAAAAAAAAAAAAAATAAAAGTTTTGATCACTTTTATTTTGATCACTTTTATTCCTATTACAAGGAATGTAAACATCCCTTTGTAATAGAAATAAGCAGGACGGGGCCTCTTTATCGTTGAGTCTGGGGTCAAAAAGACCTCACATCTACACTTAAAAGCAAACAAAAAGTGTTTTTCTGCAAGAAAAAGAGCCTTTTTAAGGCCTTTGAGCGAAAGTGATGTATGACATAGCTCCGGTCCTCCAAGGCCATAGTCGAGTGGGGGCCATCTTGCCCTCACTTGACTTCCTGCCTGGGACCGGGTCATTTTCACCGCTACCGATGGCTCTGGTAAGCGGGGAAAACGACCGGGGAGGGGAGTGGGCACCTCTCCAGCCACCCATAAAAGTGGTCCCAGCTGCGAATCCGCCGCTGGGACCACTTTTATGTGAAAAAGGACCACTGGTAGAAAAATACCGAAGTGTTTTGTTTTTTTACCCAAAAAATGTATTTTGAAATACTGCTGCGCAATTTCAGTGTGACATAAAATTGTGCAACGACCGCCATTTTTTCTCTAGGGCAGTAATGGCGAACCTTAGCACCCCAGAGGTTTTGGAACTATATTCCCCATGATGCTCATACACTCTGCAGTGTAGTTGAGCATCATGGGATATGTAGTTCCAAAACACCTGGGGTGCCAAGATTCGCTATCACTGCTCTAGGGTCTCTGCTAATATATAATATATAATATATATATATATATATATATATATATATATATATATATATATATATATATATATATATATATATATAATATAAATTTTGGGGTTCTAATTCATTTTCTAGCAAAACATACTGATTTTGACTTTGTAAGCGACAAGTGTCAGAAAAAGGCTTAGTCTTTAACCACTTAAAGCGGTTGTAAACTCTATAAAAAAAAAATAAAAAAAAAAAAAAACCTGCAAGACAAAGGCATACTGAGCTAGTATGCATCGCATACTAGCCCATTATGTGTAACTTGCCTTAAAACGAAGCCCCGACACGGACCCCCGGACATCGCTGCGGGCGCTGCCATTGTCCCTCGTCGTCTCTTCCGGGTTCGGCGGCTCCGGCGCGCTGATTGGCCGGAAGAGACGGCTCCGGCGCGATGATTGGCCGGAGCCGCGATGACGTCACTCCCGCGCATGCGAGTGGGAGTGATTTTTCCGGCAAGCTCCCGGCAACTTAATTGAAGGTCCCCCGGACCTTCAGAGCGCATGCGCCGCTCGCGCGAGCGGCTGCATGCACTGTAAATATCTCCTAAACCGTGCCGGTTTAGGAGATATTATTTGTACCTACAGGTAAGCCTTATTATAGGCTTACCTGTAGGTAAAAGTGTCAAAAAGCGGGATACTACCGCTTTAAGGACCAGGTCTATTTCTGACACTTGTTTATAAGGTAAAATCGTAAAATCTGTATTTTTTGCTAGAAAATTACTTACAACCTCCCAAACAGTGTATGTATGTATAATTTTTTTTTTTTTTTTAAGCAGAGACCCTGGAGAATGAAATGGAGATCATTGCAATACTTTTTTTCACACTGTATTTGCTCAGTGGTCTTACAAACGCAATTTCTTTGGAAAGATACTTTTTTGAAAATTAGAAAACCGTGAAGTTTTTTCTATAATGTGTAAGATGTTACACCGAGTAAAAGGATACCTAACTTGTTATGCATCAAAATTGCGTACGCTCGTGGAATGGCGACATACATTCGTACTTAAAAATCTCCATAGGCGACGCTTTAAAAACTTCTACAGGTTACCAGTTTAAAGTTAAAGAGGAGGTCTAGGGCTAAAATTATTGTTCTCCTGCTAACAATTGCGGCGATACCTCCCTTGTGGTTTTAATACCGTCTACATATGTGGGCGCGACTTGCGAATGCGTTCGCTTCTGCGCGTGAGCTTGGAGGGGAGAGGTGCTTTAAATTTTTTTTTTTTTTCTTATTTCTTTTATTTTTCCACTGTCTCTTTGAAAAAAAAAAAAGTTTTGATCACTTTTAGGCCTCTTGCACACTGCAGCTTAAAAATGCTCAGTACAGCTTTTTTTTTTTCCGAGCTAAAATAGAGCCCATTCATTTTTATGTGCCTATGCACACAGCCGCGTAAATGAGCCCCGCGTATTCTTCAGTAAGAACAAAATAGAAAAATCTGCATTTTTGGTCAGTAATTTACGCCTAATGCGCGCAAATACGCTCAAATGAGCCAAAATGCTAATTGCATATCAAGAACGATAGAATAAATTTGCGCGAAATTACGTGCATTTACGTGCATTTTCATGAGCGCGAAAATGCGCGCATTACAATTACACCAGAAAACGTAGATGCTCTAACAGGAGTATCGTGTGTAAGCTGCCTTATTCTTAATACAAGGAATGTAAACATCCTTTGTAATAGAAATAAGCCGGACAGGTCCTCTTAATGTGAGATCTGGGGTCAAAAAGACCTCAGATCTCACATCTAGGCTTGTGACGGTATCAGATTTTCATGCTGCGATTAATTGATTAAGGTTTTGCCACGGTATACGGTATTATCACGGTATTCTATTATTAAATTTAAATTCTTAAATTTCCACCTCACTTCAATTTCATTGCTGAATTTAGGGGCTTTGGTTCACTTATGCACATTATTATATAGTCAGTCAGTACAGACTCTGTGAACCAGGCCTAAAATAGGTCATCAAGCAGTGTCTGGCCTAACTGGTGATAACTGGTCCTGGCGCTCGGCTCCGATCCGATGGCCTGGTCATTAAGAGGGCAAATCCTTGTGGTCAAGAAGTGGTTAAACCTGAAGGAGGTGTTTATAAATGACTTTACTATTGCTTTAGGCCTGGTTCACATGTATGCGGGTTGGCGGTTCACATGTATGCGGGTTGGCGGCCCATTGATTTGAACGGGCTGCTATGCCCTCATTTTCCGCAGAAAAAAGGTGCATGCAGCATTTTTTTAAAATTCAGTGGCCTTGAAATCCATCCTGCTTTTGCACCATGCGACTAACCTGCAGTTCCTGCTCTGGCAAGCTTTCTGCATTTTTTGTATACGTGGGCACGGCATTTAAAAACAGTTTGCGTGTGCAGCAACGGCAGGTAAGTCGCATGGTGCAAAAGAAGGATGGATTTCATGGCCACTGCATTTTTTTAAATTCTGCATGCACCTTTTTTCAGCTGAAAATGCAGGCATAGCAGCTCAAGCCCATTCACATCAATGGGCTGCTATGCCTGTGCAAATGTGGGCCCCCAACCCGCATACATGTGAACCAGGCCTAAAGCAATAGTAAAGTCATTAATAGATAAAAACACCGGTCCTCCTGCAGGTTTAACCACTTCTGGATCGCAAGGATTTGCCCCTTTAAAGACCAGGCCATCGGATCAGAGCGCCAGGACCAGTCATCACCAGGTAGGCCAGACACTGCTTGATGGCTATATAATAATGTAATGTGGGCTGCTATGCGTGTGTGTGTGTGTGTGTGTGTGTGTGTGTGTGTATGTGTATATATATATATATATATATATATATATATATATATATATATATATATATATATAATTAGAGCTGCACGATTCTGGCCAAAAGGAGAATCACGATTTTTTAGCTTGGAATAAAGATCACGATTCTCTCACGATTCTCTGTGTAACAAAAAAAAAAAATTGGGATAACTTTACTGTTACGTTTTTTTTTTTTTTTTTTTATTCATTAAAGTCTATTAATTGCGTTTGAAAGACTGCTGCGCAAATACAGTGTGACATAAAATATTACAACAATCGCCATTTTTTTCTGTAGGGTCTCTGCTAAAAAAATATATAAAATGTTTGGGGGTTCTAAGTACTTTTCTAGCAAAAAAAAAAACTGATTTTAACTTGCAAGCAACAAGTGTCAGAAAAAGATCCAGTCTTTAAGAGGTTAAACTTCCTTTCTCCCTGGCAGAGGGAAGGAAAAGATACAATGTAATCATTTTTGTTTATAGTTACTGGGAGACTTAATGCTGAAAGGTGTTAGCTGTGTGAGTGAATGAGTCATCCAGCTCACTAAAATGTATCAATTCACAAGTCAGACCCTGGAGCAGAGGAACTCGGTATTTTAAAAATGTAACAATACCGTGGCTATGCAATACCGCGATATATCGAATTACCGAAAACCGGCATATGTCTACTCACATCTAACCTTAAAAGCGCAAAAAAAAATCACTTTTTTAAGCATGGGGGGAAAAAAATGTACCCTTTTAAGGCCGTTGGAAGGAAGCGAAGTATGACATCGCTCCATACTCCAAGGCCATAGAGTTGAGTGGGGGCCATCTTACTCATATTTGACTTCCTGCCTGAGACATGGGCGGACCGGATCGTTTTCCCTGCTACCGACGGCTCAGGTAAGTGGGGAAAACGACCGGGAAGCAGCAGGCAGAAGGGGGGCACCTCTCCCGCCACCCATAAAAGTGATCCCGTGGAGAGTCTGCCACTGGGACCACTTTTATGTGAAAAAGCACTGCATGCAGTGTAAGATAATATCAGGGTTAGCTGCTATAACACCCGTATTTAACTTCAAAGTACTGACGTAAAACTGCGGCAGGCGGTCCGGAAGTGGTTAAGTGGTTAAAT
Organism: Pelophylax lessonae; assembly: GCF_965119305.1. NCBI lineage: Eukaryota > Metazoa > Chordata > Amphibia > Anura > Ranidae > Pelophylax > Pelophylax lessonae. Next base: position 285,108,628 of record NC_138770.1, read on the forward strand.
TGCCCTCATTTGCAGATAAAGTTCATCCCTTTTGATCTAAAAGAACCAATAGATACAATGTTTCACTGAGCAATGTTGTGAAACTTTGCTGGCTACTTTATTTTTTTTCATTCTATGCATTTAGATAAAAAAAAACTTGTGTGCAGCAGCCCCCCCCCCCCCCCCGATGCTTACCTAAGCCCCCATCTTGATCCAGCGATATCCACGACTGTCTCGGTAAACGGTGACTCCCCTCCTCATTGGCGAAGACATAGCAGCAGTGACATTGGCTCCCGCTGCTGCCAGTCAAAGTCAGCTAGCCAATCAGGAGAGAGGGGGCGAGGCCAAACCGCAGCTCGGTGTGGATACACGGAGCTGTAATTCTGCTCGGGTGCCCCCATAGCTAGCTGCTTGCTGTGGGGACACTCGGAGAGGGAGGGACCCGAGAAGAGGGAGATCCAGGCTGCTCTGTGCAAAACCAACTGCCAGGGCAGGTAAGTATAACATGTTTGTTATTTTAATTGAAAAAAGAGACTTTAAGATCCCGAATAAGGTTGAATCAAGATCGTGATTTATTTATTTCTTTAACAATCGTGCAGCTCTAGTATATATCCTTTTTTTTTTTTTTTTTTGTCAGCCTAGAACAGGGAGTAGGACTTTGTAATGCTGTGGACTTCATAATTCCTTAAGGGGGGGAGGTGTTTAGTAGTCCTCAGATAGTGGGGAACAATACTAACTGATAACAGTCTAGAGGCATACAGTACAGGCTGCGCAGAAGGTTTTTGGCTGAATGAACAGCTATTTGATTTTACACTCGTTGAACAGATATAATATGCTTTTAATGATTTAACAGACCAAAAGCAAAAGGGAAGTTTGTTAGTTTACATACACTTTAAAGGTAAAATGTCAGTACAGATATTTTTAGTCACTGAATGTTGGAATGATCGTGGTGGTGATTTTTATCTAATAAGGTCTCTTTCTTTTTGTATGTTTAGGATATCCTCCGGTTCAAAATGGAAAATGACAGCAAATAAAAAGTGTCTTTGCAGAAAGGGTCATTTTTCAGACTGGTCCTCATCATGGTCATTATGGGGAAGCTTTAGTGATTTTATCTTTAAAAGAAATCATGCTTCTTTACCCAAAAAGTCAACTAGTAAAACTGCTAGGAGCTTGAAAAATGTCAGCAAATGTCAGCATACTAAAAGCAGTTTTGTAAAGCAAGTGAAGAAAAAAAAGATTGCACATCAAACCTCTACATCAAAGTGTGTGAAAAATATCAGTAATAGTGGAAAGGTAGAGCCTGATAGAAAAAAGAAGGTTGCAGAGCACATTCTTTCTGCAAAAGGCCTGAAGGAGATCTCCAACAGATCAAAACTTGAATGCAGTAGGAAATACCCTAAGTGTTCATTAAACACTGAAGCTCAGACTGGCCCATTAGTGAAAACCAAAAAGCAAGTAAAATATGGTTTAAATAATACACCTGTCTCTGGCAACGCTACTTTCTCTACAGCAAAAAAGGACAACAGGTTTCAGCTTGTGGAATGTCCCTGCGCCCTTGTCACTAAGGAGCACCACAAAAGACAAGTGTTAAGGAAAAAATCATTTGGAATTTTATGGTTGCGGAAATGCTGTAATTTGCTTATGATGCCTAGAAAATCATCTCCGTTTACAGGCCGTAACAGATTACACTCTCATAAGCTTGGTGCAAGAAAAAGCCTTAAAATATTAGGTTTGTGGCTGTGGTTTTGCAAACGATTTTGGAAGTGCCGTAAAAATCTAAACAGTAACTTTGAGAAATTACTTTCATATTTGAAGCTTAAGGTTCGACGACCTATCAAGGTGGTAAGTAGGGCATACGATATGAACAATAACACATCAGGAATTTTATGCGAAATACAACCACGCACAGCCAACACTTGCCTCCGAGATGAGACTGTTAAGCTACAGAGAGTGGACAGTGAGACTCCATTTTCAAATGTGGCAGCAAACAGATCGATATTAAAAGACAGCCAGCAGCCGACACTCTGCATAGGTGCTCAGTGGGGTTCCGAGGACACTTTGCAAAAGAAATTGATTGACGTTCCTGGTATTAATAGTTATCCACCTGATGATATGTGTTTGCTCTTAACAGAAAAAGAGGTATCTATATCTTCCCAGGAGGAAGGAGATGTACATGGAGATCAGGATGAAGAGACGATGCTCCTGGCTCCTGATAAAATAAAGCCATGTACAAGTGAAACGGTTGACTTCCAGGACAATACAGAAGGAATGGAAAATGGAGATGATCCCTGTCCCATGGAAGTGGATGAGAACAGCAGTTCGGATGTGTTTAATACAAAGCTACTAGACCACCCTTACTGTAAAAGTCCTTTGCAAGAGACTTTACTTGAAGAGGGATTAGACATTGCAGAAAAACAGGGATTAAAGAATGGCCATAAAATAATCAGTAATGTCACTGATGATCAACTGGTGTCCTCAATTTGTGGTATATACAATCTTAAAATTAACTCCATCTCCAGCATGCAAATCTTTCTGTTTCTGAGGTGTTGGTTAATGGTACTGTTCTGGCATCAAGAAAATTGTACACTTTTTAGATGGTATTACCCAGAACTGGACAGTTTTTCTCCATAATTTGTGACTGCCCAGCTCTGGTTTTGCTAAGTTTGTGATTTCAAAATTGGCATAGAAGGATACTTTTGTTTGATTTTCAAACACACTGCATCTTACGTAGAACTAATATATTTACCTGCTTGATATCAGTATGAGGAATTGCAGTCTGAGCAAGCCAGGCATTATTGCTTTGCTCAGTGCTGTCTGTAGACATGCTTACATGAAGGTACATAGTCCTAAGGCTGGGGTTTGTGCTCAGTCAGGCAGAACTTTTAGAGACTGTTTAAAAAAGTAGTAAAATCAGTTTTTTTCAGTTGTAGCTACAGGTAAGCTTATAAGAAGGCTTACCTGTAGATACAGTCCTAAACGTGCACCGTTTATAAAAAATTTGAAGCAGCAGGTGACCACTGGTGCATGCACACTGTGCTCTCAGTGAAGGGCATGCCATCTATTGAGAGACCTGTACAGAGGCAGAGACCCCCCTGCGTGCATGTGCGGGAAAGAGGTTCTTATGGCTTAGCCAATTAAATGGCCAGGAGCCCGTGAACACGGAAGGGAGGCTGGGTGAAAATGGATCCCCTGTTTTTGGAGCTAAGTTCGCCATAATGTGCTTGTATGTGGTACATACTAGCACATTATGACATGAGCCTGCTGGGGAACCTGTTTTGTTTTTTTAACACCATTTACTACTGCTTTAAAAAAAAAAAAAAAAATGCTGTAGGCGTAATTAATAGGCACCTGCACATACACTATTGGCCAGTGAAGCATCCTATCATACTTCTGGTAGTCAGTAGGGCCTGAGATTTGACCACAACAGCAGGGTTTTTGAGGCTACTGCAGGTATGTGCAGGTACCTAGAGCTTCACATTCACTTTTGTTCAGTTTTATTTTTACCCATTGGGAAAACACTAGATGTTTTAATTCTGCACTGATTAAACACATGTATGCATGGTTAGACTGGATAATGCTTACCCTTGCCAGGCTTTCTTTGGAGTAGTTTCCTAAAGAAATTTGAGAATTACACATTTCTTGTTACAAAAATTATATTTAGAAAATGTATTTTAAGAAGATAAATCTTAACCATAGGCTAACAGCTAATTATACAGCTGAAATATATGTATGAGGGCGGTCTAATCTTCCAAAGGATTTGTATGCCTGTCTATCTACTCCTGAAATATACACAACTCAGACAGCACAACCAGCTGCTGACCTTAAGTTTTTTTTTTTCCTTTTATTTTCAACTGCAGTTTACCTCCTTAATGGTATTTTTTTCCCCAGAAAAACTTGCGTAAAAGGTTGTAATTAAAATGCATTGCATAGTATAATGCACATTTTGAGGTCAGAAATGTATATAAACCTTTTAGACCAATATATATATTTCTGAAAGCCGCACATATGCAGCATACAGAAATGTTTGTGCATACAAACACAATATACTTTAGGACTTTATTTTTTTTTTATACCTAAATTTTAAGACAAGACGGTCGGTGTACGGGTTATCAGTTTTTACATAGAATTACGAGCCTGAGTACACTTGAGGTTAGTGCTGACTTTAAGCAATACAGATCACCTCCCTGAACCTGGACTGTGATTAGTGAATAATCAGCAGCAGACTTAAGAGTTTATCCCTCTGCTAATGCTTCCTATTAGCATGTTTGCATGCACCCTACCTGATTTGGTTCCCTCTGTTGCCTCTCCTCTGTTTTTGCTCTACTCTAAAGAGGAGTATAGGGGGCTGATACCAAGTCATATTTAGGTATTTATATTACATTTAAAATGCATTTTTTTTTTTTTTTTATAGGACGCAACTATAGCTAAGCTGTATATAGATTTATATGGCATTTTTTGTCACATACCATTAATTTAGATATAAAAATGACTCGGGGGATAAATCCTAGAACTTTTGTTTACCTGGATGTACTGCCATACACTGAGAATGTTTTGTCCATTTAACGTTGAAGCAATTGTTAGAGATCATACTGCTGGTAGCATGACTGATCTGTAAATCCATTAGATTTCCAAGGGAAATTTGGAAAATTTGTATTTGGCAGCTCAGAGTTAGTAGAAATTACTAATGGTGTGAGCTGTGACCCAGTTGAATAGTGGCAGTTAGCTAAAAAGGAGCCATTGATCACACAATGTGAACATGCACACCTTTTTATATGTAGACCTGGGATACTGTATTCATACATGCATACATACATGCATGTGAATTCTCTTCTTAACCCCATAGGGGAAATATGCTTGTTTTCTTGGTATTTTGTCCTCTAGGCTATAGGTGTTGTTTGTCAGCAGTAAACACAAGAAATCTAGTTCCATTTTATGTCTGGCAAGGTGGCGGTCACAGGGATCAGATATTTCAAGGTCCAGGGTATCTGCATTGTTTGTCTTCTAGTCTAGTATAGTGGTTTAAGTTAAGTAACGTGGTTGTTTTTGGTTCCCGGCTCAATAGGGTTTTTTGCCTTCCTCTGTATCAGCTGTGGGTAAAGGAATGTATGTATGTTTTTTTTTTTTCTATTTGTTGAACAAGATAGTCGTGTCTTTCTCTGTCGTTCGACGGACACAGCGCTCCATAGATCATAACTACATAACTACTGGGTTATATTACCTACTTCAGGAGTAGGACTAGGCAGAACAAAAACACCTGGCTACGCCCATAGGCTGTCCTCAGCTGATGTATAACACCCCCCCCCCCTCTCTCTCTGCTCTAGGTAGTCTGTTTTAATCTGTCTAGTCATGAGTAAGGACCTAGGCTCCCTGCTGGGATCTCCTGGTCCTAGCAATTTTTTATCCTCCCTTGCATCTTTTTTGTTTTTTCCCTTGGGAGATCTACAGTCAACTGTCGGGCTGGGCGACGGGCTGGATAATCTAGATTAAGTGGTCTCCCCAGCCAGTGAGCGCATGCAGGCTGCAGCTACGTGCTAGGTTGACCCTCACAGACAGAGGCTGGCCTACGAGTAAAATGTCTCGCAGGGTCGCATACGACCGGACGTGGGTCTGAGTCGCAGCGGTACCTTTGCCGACAGCTCTCCTACTTCGGTGGCGAGGATTCTGCATGGAGCATTACCCGCACCATGGAAGGGAAAGTACAGCCCCCCCTTCCCTTTTGGCATTTTACCACCATTGGGGTGGATGTGGGTAACCTCCAGGGACGGTCGGACTTGCCTGCAGGTTCCCTCCTTGCATCCTAAAATCCCTCAGTGAGCTGGGCTTCCCTTCACTCCTTTTCCCCCCCTGTTCGGACCTGGAGTCTGGTGGGGATACCAGGGCAGAGGAGACCCCTGGGGTCTCCCCCGCCATCCCCACTCTGTAAGGGTCCTGGGATAGCGTGTCCTGTCCTGGTAGTCTGGAGGGGTCCCAGTGTAGTAGACGCCTAGGTGCATGCCCTAACTGGTTGCAGTGTGGGTGTAGTGCAGGGGGTCCCAGTGCAGAGACCGGTGCACAGTGGCGTGTCCCCTAACTTGTGTCCCCTAACTTGTGTCCCCTAACTTGTGTCCCCTAACTTGTGTCCCCTAACTTGTGTCCCCTAACTTGTGTCCCCTCTGTGGAGTCAGTACCTTCAGGAGGGGGTCCCCTTGCAGAGGGTGCATTGTTGCAGAGGATGCAGGGAAGATCCTGGCACCATGCTTCAGCATCTGTAGCTGCCGGTGGCCATGTTGAAGTCTGAAGACAACATGGCAGCCATTTTCCCTTGGTCTGGCTGGACTCTAGCTGGCGGCTATGTTTGTGTAGCCCGATGTCACAGCAGCCATTTTCCCTTAGTCCAGGAGACGCTGGAGAAGACCGAAGCCTCGTGGGGATGCCAAAGGTCTTCTTCCCTGCTCAGTCTGTCTCATCGGATTCTGAGCCTCCACTTTACAGGGTGAAAAAGCAACCATGGCCCCAGTAGTGGAATCTCCGTTCTTTAAGGACCCCGGCTGTTGCACGCAGCATGTTTACTATGGCTGGTTTCGGCGTTACAGCCAGTCTTTGCCTCAGCCCTGGTGTCTCAGACCCTAACTGAATTGGCCAAGCTTTTGAGCCAGTGTCTGGGGAATAAGCAGGTTCCTGCTGCCTATGTTGATTTAACAGACCAGTTGGTCCATGGCCTGCAGTTTTTGTGATGCAGCTTTGGATACAGCTCCTGTGCTGTCCAAACTTTGTTTCGGTGGTGATTAGGCGGGTACTGTGGCTTAAGAATTAGTCTGCAGACCAAACCTCTAAGAAAGCTTTCAGTGATCTGTCCTTTCAAGGCAATTGCCTGTTTGGGGCTACCCTGGATGGCATCATTAAGGGTATCATTGGGGGAGGAGAGTACTTTCCTGCCACAATCAAGGAAAGGGAAGGAACCTCGTCACAGATGAGGGCACTCCTCAGCCCATAGAAAATTGTTTTGTGCTTCCGGGACAGAGAGTAAGGGAAATCAACCTTTCATATCTTCCCCGGGAGGTTCCATGCAACCTTGCTCTGGTAAGCCTAGAGCTAGCTTCTCAGGACCCGCAGACAAGACCCTTTCAGCATGAAGGCATGCCCTCACCCATTATTGGGGTGGGGGGGACATCCTTGCTGGCTTCTGGCCCCATGGACTTTTGTGAGCGTCAAGGAGAGCCACAAAATGCTACTTTTGTGGGTACCCAGAAAGGGGGACTTTTTTTTTTTTTTTTTTTTTTTTTTAGGGTTCTTAGGTCCTGGGTCTCCTTTTCCGGATTTAATTCCTGCAAAGATTCAGGTAATGTCCAAACTTCCTAAGGTCTCCCCTATCCTTGTCCAAAACAGTTATGTTTGCACAGTCCTACTTGCAGCTCCTTTAGCAGGTTCTGCTCCACATGAGGATACTGAGGTTCGTGGCGTGGTCACGGGTTCCTCTGGCAGACGCCGCAGGCATCCAAGGGCCACGGTTCCTGTGAGGAATCAAGGGCGAGGATCTTCGATCATTCTGGTGGCCGTAAACGCAACTTGGGGGCTTCCTCTGAGGAGACCAGTTGTCCCAAGAGCTGATCTACCATCCTGCTTTACAGTTGCTGGTTTTAATGGCTTGGCTATTGAAAGCCAGGTACTGGATCAGTGATCTCTACTATGGTAAAGGCGGGGAAGTTTTCTTCCAGCAAGATATACCATTGTACTTGGAAAGCGTACATTTCTTGGTGTAAGTCGATTGGCGCTCATCCTCGATCCTTTTCTGTGGCTCGGGTCTTAGCCTTTCCTCAACGGGGCGTTGATCAGAAGTTGGCCTTAAGTACCATTTAAGGGCCAGGTGTCTACCTTGGCAATCGTCTTTCAGCAACCCCTAGCCACGCACTCTTTAGTTCGTATCTTCATTCAGGGGGGTCGCCATGTGGCTCCACCTGTACGGTCTCCTTTGCTGCCATAGGATTTAGGTTTAGTGCTTTTGGTTCTCCAAAAACCTCTATTTGAGAATATTCTGCATATTCCCTTGCCTACGTTATCCCAGAAGGTTGCATTCTTGGTGGCTATTACCTCGGCCCGCAGGGTATCGAAATTGGGGGCATTATCTTGTCGCAGTCCCTATTTGCTGGTCCATAGGGATAAAGTTCTTCGTCCCTGTCCATCATTCCTGCCCAAAGTTGTCTGACTTCCATTTAAATAAGAACATTGTATTGCCATCCTTGATTCAAGCCAGCTCATCCAAAGGAATTTGCCATGCATACCTTGGATGTGTGGTTCGGGTGTATGTGGCAGCTACGGAGTCCTTTTTCGGAGGTCAGACATGCTTTTTGTGTATACGGACGGGAAAGGGATGGCTGCTTCAACAGTTACCATCTCGAGATGGATCAGACGGACAGTAAGTCAGACCGTCTTATTCTAATAAAGGTCCGGTTTCAACTTTCCCTGTCACGGCGCATTCTACTCGGGCACAAAGTAATTCTTGGGCCTTCCTTCAAGCATCAATATGGCAAGTTTGCAAGGCGGCCATTTGGTCGTCGGTGCATACGTTCACAAAATTCTACACAGTAGATACTTTAGCATCTGCAGATGCTTCTTTTGGCCACAAGATTTTGCAGGCTGCTGGTTAATAGGGGCTGGTACCTCTTGTGGGGAACTTTTCTTTAATTTATTTCAAATGGGGCTCCTGTGACCCGGTTTAGGGCTCTTAGATTTAGCCTTGGAGTATTCTCCCCACCCCCCTCATTTTTTCCTTTTTGGTACTGCTTTTGGATGTCCCAGTAGTTATGATCTATGGAGCACTGTGTCCGTCAATTAACAAAAGAAAATGGGATTTTTGTACTTGCTGCAAAATCCATTTCTCTGAGTTCGACGAACACAGCATCCACCCCCTCTAAGGAGGTTTGATACTTCTCACTGTTTGCTGCTAAACTGATTACCTAGAGCAGACGGGGGTTATATACCAGCTGAGGCCGGCCCATGTGCGTAGCCAGGTGTTTTTCTGTTCTGCCTAGTCCTACTCCTGGAGGATGCAATTTAAGAGTAGCTGTGATCTATGGAGCGCTGTGTCCCATCTATGAACTTGGAGAAATTGATTTTATGGTAAGTACAAAAATCACTTTTTTTTTTTTTTTTTTTTCATGCTATGTAAATATGAGGAGTAGTTTAGGGGCCAGCAACTTCAACATATAAATGTTCAGCACAGATTTTTTGCTGCATGTGGTATACATTTTAAATCCCAAAAAATTATTTTATCACTTTTGTAAATCACTTACTGACATCTAATAATGTTAACATAATCCTTAAACCTAGGCTTTAATTCAGACTAATTTGTGATCCTAGACAATTCTGAACCTTACACCTAACGTTGCACCTCAAATAAAATTTATGGTATAATCACAATAATACCATCATGCTAGAAATGTCAGTTAACTGTTTGGCACATATTCAGAAAGTGCAAAAATCTGTGACAAAACGCCTACACTAAGATGCCAGAATCAAATTATCCACTCTTTTACAAATGTAAATGGTGTTGGTAATCTGAAAATACAGCTTTTTGACTAGGGGCCCACTCCACCCACAGCCCCTGTGTTTCACAGGAGAAGAAACTGTTCCCAATTAAAGTTGTTTTTTCTTTTTTCAGTTTTGGAGAGAGTGGTGAGGGCTTCACACGGGCTTTCTGATCAGTTCCACCTGTCAGTTTTTCAGGTGGACCTGGTCAGATGCTCCATGCACCCAATGTAGCAGTGGATGTCAGCAGTGACATGTCCGCTGACACTTGCTGCTATCTGACCCTGTCTGTTAAATTCAGATGGATGGTAACCCTATTTACCTTCTGTCTGGAGGATCAGATAAAAACGGACAGGCGGTCCGTTTTCATCAGATCTCCCATAGAGAGGTCCCTCTCTTCACAGTGAGCCGAGACAGACCTGTCATCCACCTGCTTTAGAGGGGATCAGTGGATTGGTTACTGCTGAGAAAAACAGTCCGCCAGGTGGAAAGCCAGTGTGATAGGACCCCTTAGTCAGGTTTTTATTGCTGTCAACCCAGTTAGGCTGGTTTACACTCCTTGTTCTAGAAACTGTCATCAGGAATGATGAAGAATGAAAAATTGTGTTAAACCCAAAAGCAAAAATGTAATAATGGGGTGGCTGCATTAGTGTGGTTTTTTTTTTTCTTTTTTAATTATAGGCTTTTTTCACCCTCTGCTTTCACCTGATGATCTGGCCAGTATGAGGCTGGGTTCATGGATAGGAATCACATCACATTCCTATTAAAACCACATGTATAGTGTCCAGTAGTTGTATAGCTCAAATTGCACTGAAAAGGGTACAGGACCCCTGCCCCCCCCCCCCCCCCCACTGGAATCGGATCACATGGGTGGTTGCACCTATGCCATCCGATTCTTTCACGCTCGCTGGGTTTTGAAAACACTTTTGGGGTGCCATTAACATTGGCTCCCGCTGCGGTTCGCATGAATGCCCTGCGATTTAAATTTGGTGTGGGAAACGTACAGAATGTACTGCGTTTGTGCAATGCGCCTTAGAGCATTCACACTCTGAGCATGGGTGCCTTTAGACAACAGCATTGTCATTGTGGGGGAGGGGGAGTGTTAGATGTGCTAGCAGGTTTAGATACACTAACAATTTGATGCCAAACTCCAGCTCACACTGCAATTCGTTTTTGTTTTTTTTTTTCTTTTGGGATAAAGATTTTACATCAATAAATATAGGGTGATCATTGTAAGCACTCCAGTCAGTGGTACATGGGTTGTCATTGTAAGCACTCCAGTCAGTGGAAAATTGGTTGTCTTAATACCATAAACTGCTGCATTTGGGGGGCAACTTATTTAAAAAACAAACTTACTAGCTGGCTCACCAGGTGAAAATAAATGAGCCTGAAAAAGAAACAATTCAGGCATCACAACCAAATTGGTAAGCTGCAATGTTTTGCGTTTTAATACCACTTTTAGTCATCAGCAGAACAGGAGTAGAGGTTTCCTCTTCCAATAGGGACAACTGTCTAAAGAAGGTAACCACTGGAATTTCCCTCACTTTTGCGGGATTTCCTTTCACTCCCTTTTGTACCTATGGGACAGAAATCTGTCAAATACAGAGATCCCTATTCGACAGAAATCTGTCAAATACAGAGATCCCTATTCTCTCTCCACAATGAAAATAAAAATTTGCATTTAGATATATAGTATTTTAACAGTACAATTATTTTTCTCTAGTCATTTGTAATAGCACATTTACTGCTTGCACATTCACATGATGTGGTTGCATTCACTACCATTTGCTGCATATCTGGGTTTTCTTTTTTTTTTTTTTTTTCCAGTAGAAAATCCACAAGTTTTAATTTTTAAATTATTAATTTAAAGTGGAACCCATAGGCTCTTGTTATAATGTGCATGCTCATAGGGAGCTGCTTCATTCTAGTGCCAACTGGTTTGTACACTGAGCTGCGCATGCATGGCGGTGTACCATTGTGATGTAGCATTATAAGAATTGCTGGCAGGCAGAAAAGCAACTTTAATGAAGCGATATACAGTCTCTTCAGTAAAACAAAAAAAGCCTGCCTGCTGAAGAAAGCTTTTAGCTCTACTTGAACAGCTGGCTGACCTGATCCTCTGCTGATTTTTATCTGTGATTCACCATTCTTTCAACAAAGGTGCCATGCTTGTGCTCCTTCCTTTCCTTGGATTTAAATATTTTCTATACTTTGAACATAGTGCAAATGAAGATTTCGACCTTTAAAATATGAATTTTCATCCTGCTTCCACCATTAGGGAAATTTAGATTGTACTCAAATGTGTGGGGGGAAAATGGCTGGTCAGTGTATGTAGAGTCTCTGGCTGTTATGCCCCCAAGTCTTTGTAGTACAAATGTATTAAATATCTCTGGGTTATTTAATATTTGATGAAATAGGCCAGGAATAAACAATGTTTTTGTTCTGATGTATCTTCTGCATCTAAAGAAATTTGTCGGCATAAAATATGGGAGCTACTACCATGCTAATCTTTTTCAAGCAAGGTTCACGGTTGTGATTATCTTTGCCTCAGTATTTGGTGCACTCTGGTGCTTTGCAAGTACTGAGGCAGCAAGGATGACAAAGCCACAGAGCCTGCACAATTAAAAACCAAAAAAAGTCAGCAATGGCTTTTCCTATATTTTTGTCCCAGGTTCTTTTTAACCCATGCAATGCTATTGATCCTGGCTTTAGTCTGACCTTTTTTACCTGTAAACTAAATGTCAGGTTTGTAGCCCATTTAGGCTTCATGCACACTTGAGCGCAAAACAGCCTATTTTATAGGTGCTTGATTTGACGCCCCTCCATTTTAAACCTGTGTTCCTGCGCACACAGGCATTTAGAGGCAAAAAAAGCCATCACATGCGTATTTAGGAGAGGAGTGTTTTGGCAGAAAAAAATGCTGAAACGTGCCTAAGCACTTGAGTGTTTTATTTCAACTACCTAAATAAATTAATCTGGCCAATGAAATAAACCCCCAAGCATTTGACCTGCCTAAGCGCGTTTGCAAAAATGGGACTTAGGCTTGCTTTTTTTTAAGCCGTTTTTCCTGCTAGGATAAAAGCATTTATTAAAAGTCGCGGTGTGCATGAAGCCTAATTGCCTGCTTTCATGTGATGGATTTGTGATCAGTATTTAGGCACAAGTGGAAAGCAAGTCTCATTCTGTAGATCAATAGCAGTAAAATGATTGCAATTTTTTCAGGGACAGATAACTTAGGTTTAGTAGATAATCTTAATCCCACAGTGATGCAGTATGTATGCATGTGTTGATAGTGCTTACGGCTGAATTCCAGGAATTCAGCCCCTTTGTAATATATGCTTACTATGAGTTAAGTCCAAGAAGGTGCATGTTGGTTTTATGGGGCTCCTGGTAGTAAAGCTATTGCAAACTCCTGAAGCTCCAACACTGAACCTTCTGGTCTCCGATCCTGTAGCTGCTGTGCCCCCTCTTGCCCAATCAGAGTACTTGTGTGAACCCATGTCGGCACAAATCTGATCATTGGAGGAGAGCAGGCTGAGTTCTAAGCACAGCTAGAGAACTGACCACGCTGTATTCTCATGTCTGGTGTAGTAAATTTTTAATAGGAAAGCCGAGAGACTACCAGGACCAGAAATTTCACACAAAGGAAGCCCCTCCAAGAGAACAGGATACTTTTTTTTTTTTTTTAATACACGAACATGGTACAGCAGGCACATATTGGGAATATGAAATGTTGGGTTTACATGTTCTTTAACCCCCTAGTATGCCTGCACGTATTGCAAAATGGCTGAATCGTTGGCTGGAGTTGCCTGGAGTTTAGATTTAATGTCTATGGGTACAGAGATATTGGCCAGTCCGTTAAATCGGTTGTTGCAGTACAGGGACACATTCCCATCTTCCTCCAATTCTTACCTGATGCTTGCAAAGTCACTTTGTGAACAGATTAGAGTGAAGGTTTAGCATGATTGGCAGGTACATTTCTCACCACTTTCTGTGACAGACTGCTTCAACACTGTCCAAGATGTTCACATAGAAGATCTCTTTGGTGTCTCTGGCTCAATAATCTGCCTTAGCCCTAAAATGATTCTAAAGCCATTTCCCTGCCTTCCTTCTCTAAACACTTACCTGAGCCTGCCAGCACTGTGCCTGTCCTGAAGTCTTGGTTTGCACTATGTCCCAGTTCTCACAGAGACTCGGGCAGCAGCAGGAGCCATTGGCTCCGACTGTTGTAAATCAAATCCTGTGAGTTGGGCCAAGCTGCACAGTGTGTCTATAAGACGCAAACAGAGCAGCTCTAGATTGAGCCCCAAGGTGTGCCACAACAGGAAGCAGCTTCCTATGGTGGCACACCGAAAAAATGAGCTAGGAGAGCGGGTGGGGGACCACATAAGAGGATGATCGGGGCTCCTCTGTGCAAAACTATTAAACACAGCAGGTAAGTATAAACCTGTTGAGGAAAAAAATGAGCATTTACAATCGCTTAACTGTTTTGGCTTCCAGATTCCCTGCCAATGATTTTACTAATCTCTGTTAAAGTAAGAGTTCAACCTTTCTGCTTAGCATACATTTTCATGTATAATAGTTTGTGCTATTAGTATAATGTAAACTAACATTTTCTTCAGCTGTAACAAACTGTTCCCAGCGTCGTTGTCCTATGTGTTTTAAAATTGTTTCAGCTGCTGCAATGATGGAAGCAACAATAGTACCCTTCTGCCTTCTAAACATTGTTCAGTAAGCTATGATCTAGTGCTCAGTTTTGTCATACCCTAAGATTTGAGTTGGTTACTGGAACTTTTTGGTCACCGCTAAAAGGAAGTACTGAACACAATCCTTATCTTTTAGTGCATGGGGTGGGGGGGGGTCTCCCAAGTAGCTTAATCTGGGTATACACTAGCAGAATCCTGCTCCTTTAAAGAGGAAGTAAACCCTCCTCATGAAGTTGTACCTATAGGTAAGCCTATGATAAGGCTTACCTATAGGTACTGTAAATATCTCCTAAACTTACACCGTTTAGGAGATATTTACCTTTAATGCAGCCAGTGACGTCACTGGCGCATGCGCTCTGAAGGAACGGCTGATCGTGCCGTTCCTTCAGAGCCCCGTGCCGTGACCGTCGGCTCCCGTGCGCGTGCGCGGGAGTGACGTCACCGCGGCTCCGGCCAATCAGATGACCGGATGCCGCGATCCCGGAAGACGGGCGACATGTCATGTCGCCCGTCATACAGGTAAGAGAGCGGCACGGCGGGGGCTCGTTCTAAGGTAAGTATTTCATAATGAGCTAGTATGCGAAGCATACTAGCTCATTATGTCTTTCTCTTGCAGCTTCTAAAAAAAAAAAATTTTTTTTAAATGAGTGTACAACCTCTTTAAATTTTCTCTTCACAGCAGAAGAAGAAAATAAACATCAATTTGACCCCACTAGTGATTAGAAAAACAAGCTTTCTTACAGTGCAAAATGTTGAAAAAAGTCTACTAGTGTATATACACAGCTTAAGGCCCTGTTCACACCTGAGCGTTTTTCAGCTCGTAAAAGCTAATTTCTAAAGTCTTAAAACGCCCAACAAGCCAAATCCTCTTCATTTTAATGGTCCCTGTTCACATATGAGCATTTTGTCACCTGAAGCTCAACATGAGCTTCTTTTTTGGCAGATTACAAGCATTTTTTTTTTAGATGTCAATGCCTGCCTCCAAACGCCTGCAAAAAACCTGAAAAAAGTAAAAAAAAAAACTCCTGAAAACGATACGCTCAGGTGTGAGTGGAGCCTAAGAGTTGCTGGTTTTGTTTCTTATTTTACCTGTAAAATACAAGGAGAATCTTTTATCCTTGTGTTCCTGAATCTGTATTGATATACATATGTAGGTATTTCAATATTTTTTCCTTTCTATCCAAGGTCTTCTAAATGAGACTATGAAGAAATATGGTAGTTTAATCCCATTGTCTGAGAAAGATGTGCTGACTCGATTAAAGGAAGTCTTCAATGAGGACCTTTCCTACAGGTTTGATATATTGAAATTGGGTGTTTGGTGGTAGGTTTGATGTTTTCCTGTGAAAAAGGGAATTTGTGTCCGCCTCCAGCACTTTTGGTTCAATTCCACAAAATACTTTGCAGAAGTGGACCCAAAACTTTGGCACAAAGGATGGTTTTGGAATAATTCAAACACAAGAGGACTAAAATAAGTGTTGAATTCTGTCTTTCTCTATCGTCCATTGACAGTATGCTTCTTCTACCATAGGGTTATGCTGCCTCCTACAGTAGTAGTAGTAGTACTAGACCATGAAAAAATTCACTGACATGCCTACAGGGGCTGTCTTTCACGGCATAACCCAACACACACTCTGCCACAAGCCAGTTTTCTTGCTGCCTAGTGAAGGAGTAGGACCTAGGTTTCCTGCTGAGATTTCGATCGCAGTTTTTTTTATTCTTTTAAGGATATTTGTTTCTCTTTACTCGCTAATGCTAGCTAGTGTCAGGGGAATCCTCCTGGTGGACTACAGGCGACAGCCGGCTGAGGTTTTGCACTGGATAATATAGATCCTTATGGTCTTCCAGCCTGGCCGACGAGCGTGAGCAGGTTATAGTTCCACACTAGGCGTCGCCACGACAGAGCCCCTGTGGACAGGGACGAGCCTGTGAGTGGATGTCTCACTGGACGCATCGACCTGGAACGCCCTGAGTCGCAGCTTACCTCTCGACTGGCAGCCCCCCCACTCAGGGTGGGAGATGGTCTGTCCGGAGCGGAGCCCACTCGGTCCATGGTACAGTGAGTAAACGGATCCCCTTATGTCCCTAGTGACCTCTGGGGGGGATGTGGGCCCACTCCTGGGGATAATAGGACCCTGTTTTCCTAAAGGATCCCCCTGGCCTATCAGGATTCCATCCTTGCCCCCGCATGGGGGTGTTATATTCGGCGCCTGGCACCCAAGGGGGGGTATACAGTGGTACCTTATCCTGTGGTGTCTTTTTAAGTAGAACCTAGTGTGGTCTTGTATCTGGATCCTGACTGCATGGCAGCGTTGGTCGCCATCTTAGGTATGGGCATCGGCTCCCTGCGCGTGAGGTGATGTGGCCATTTTCCCTGGGCTTCCTATACGGTTGTATTGGCACCATTTTTTTGTAGCCTGGAGCTACACAGGCAGTTCGACCTCTTGTGGATTGATGTCACTTTCTGTGACATTGCTTCCTGTGCTCAGTTCTCCATGCTGCAGACGTTGCTGGTTGCTCTGAGGTGATACAGTATGGGGTTCGTTTCTGGGCATTCCCTGAGCACTCTGGTACCTGCCGCTGTTTAAAGGGTAACTCCGAGTACAGCGCAATCGGGCCCGGTGGACAGACAGGTGGAATCCCTTTCCCGTCACCTCCATGTTTTGGCAGGTTCGGTACAAAAAACAATTTTGGTGTCCGTTATGGTTTCACAGATGGTAATGGTATGGGGTTAAAGTGCTTAGGGGTAACTTGAACACTGAGATGGTTTCCCCCGACCTTGATTGGACTCACGGACCAGATGGAGCAAGGTGTTTCTCTGTGATGCGTCCTTGGACGCTGCCCTCTGGTTGCCAGTGGGTCAGCGGTAGGGATTGCCATACGCCGAATGTGACTTAAGAGCTAGATGGCTAACCAGGCTTCTATGTAGGCCTTAACAGATCTCCCTGTTCTGGGTAAGTGATTGTTTGGAGACTCCTTGGATGAGTTGGTAAAGGTATCGGGGACACAAGAGAAATGTAAACCGTTCAGGGCCTCTGGAGGGAGAAAAAAGGCTTGGTCGGGTAAGCCCAAGACCAGTCAGTCCGGTTTGGCGGACAAATCCTCTTCTGCATGAAGGGGCGCCCTCAACCGTTTTCTGGGATGGGGGGGGGGGGGGGAGTCTGCGTTTTCTTTCAGGAAACCTGGATGTCCTTGATCGGGACAAATGGATTCCCGAACTGATTCGTTCCAGGTACAAGTTCGAGTTTCGGTCTAGGCTAGCAGATTCTTTCTCTCAAATCTTCCTCTGTCTCCAGGTCACTTGAACGGTCTCAGGGAGGCAGTGCAGGACCTCGTTGCACAAGAAGGGATTGTGTCGGCTCCCTCGCAGGACCGATTTCGAGGTTTTTATTTAAACCTGTTCACAGTGCCCATAAAAGAGGGCACGGTGCGTCCTAATTTGGACCCCAAGACTGAACCGCTTTGTGCGGATGCAGTAGTTTTGGATGGAATCTATTCGGTTGGCAGTGGCGTCTTTAGATCAGGGGGATTTTTTTTTTTTTTTAGCCTCCATTGACATCAAAGATGCACATCCCTATATTTGGGGGGCACCAGAGGTATCTCCGCTTTACGGTGGTGGAGGAGCACTTTCAGTTTGTGGCGTTTAACCTTTGGTCTTGCCTCCGCTCCCAGAGTCTTCACCAAGGTTTTTGGCCCTGGTGTTGGCATTGCTGCACAAAAGAGCGATTGCGATCCTAGGGTATCTGGACGACCACCTGTTGAGAGCAAGCTCTCACCCAGCCTTGTTGGGCAATCTATCCCGGTTCAGACCCTTCAAGAGTCCGAGTGGATCATCAACTTCAAATCTGCACTGACCCCGTTGGTGTGACTGGATTACCTGGGACTAACTCTGGACTCTGTGGCGAGGGTCTTTCTTCCCGGGGAGAAACTTCAGAAGTTGCAGGAGAGATCCGGTTGCTGCTGGAAAGCGATCTCTTTATGGACATGCATGAAAGCCCTGAGTTTGATGGTCTCGACCTTCGAGGTGGTCTCCTTCGCTCAGTTTCATTCCAGGCTCCGCAAAAGGAGATCCTTGTCAAGTGGAACAAGAATCTACAGTCCATAGACAGAATGAGAAGTTTGAGCCGACTCACGAGGTCAACGCTCTGTTGGTGGCTTCAGTCGCCTGCCCTGAGTCAGGGCAAGTCCTTTCTACCGCTGCTATGGGCGGTGGTCACCATGGATGCCAGCCTGTCGGGCTGTGGCAGGCTGCTGGGCAACCCCTGTGCCCAGGGAGTCGGGTTGACAGAGGAGTCATCTTTACCGATCAATGTTCTGGTACTCAGAACAATTAAGATTTGTCTGATCTATTGCACAAATCGACTGCACGGTCTCCCGGTTCAGATCCAGTCGGAACACTGCCACGGCTGTGGCCTACATCAATCATCAAAGGGGCACAAAGAGTGCCCGGGTGGCCCAGGAGGTGGCCGAGGTTCTGACATAGGCGGAAGGATAGTTTCCGGCTCTCTCCACAGTTCACATTCCGGGAATGGAGACTTGGCAAGCGGATTACCTGAGTCAGGTTCTGGATCACAGGGAATGGTCCCTTCATCCAGAGGTATTTCGTCTCCTGTGTGTGACCTTTGGGGTACCCCGGAGGTCGACTTGTTTGTATCTCGGCTAAACAGAGGTGCAAAGGTTCGTGGCCAGAGCTCGAGATCCTCTGGCCGATGCCACAGACGCATTGGTAGCTCCTTAGAGCCAGCATCGGCTGATTTATGCCTTCCCTCCGATACAGCTGTTAAGGTTTTCTCTGCAGGATGGCGGTGGAGCATGTTCCGGTGCTTTTGGTGGATCCAGACTGGCCTTGTCGGTCTTGATACGCAGACCTGGTAAAGATGGTCGTCGTGCCTCCCTGGCCTTTGGGGGAGGACCTGCTGTCTCAGGGGCCGATCCTCCATCCTGCTTTACGGTTGTGGGCTTTAATGGCATGGCTGTTAGAAGGCCAGGTGCTGAGAGATAGCAGTGTCTCTGAGTCTGTGCTTCCTACCCTGCTGAGGGCTAGTACAGCGACTTCCAGAAAGATTTTATCATCGCATGTGGAATATGTATATTTCATGGTGTGAATTGCAAAAATTGCACCCTTGCCTTTTTTTGGTGTCTAGGGTCTTGGCTTTCTTGCAGAAAGGAGTTGAGTAATGGTTGGCCTTGGACATGATCAAGGGCAAAGTGTTGGCTTTGGAGATGTACTTCCAACGCCCGTTGGCTGCTAATACCTTAATTCACACCTTTATTCAAGGGGTTTGTCATATGGCTCCTCCGAGACGATCCCCCCCCCCCCCCCTTGCTTTCGTGGAATTTGACTTTGGTTTTGTCTATTTTTCAAAAGCAACCTCTTTTTGAGAATATAGAGACATATGTCTGCCTTTATCTCAGAAGGTTGCCTGTTCGCTGGCTATTACTTCTGCTTGCAGAGTGTCTAAGTTGGCGGCGTTTTCCTGTCCTCCTTATTTGGTCGTCCACAGAGATAGTGGTTCTCCGACCTAATCCATCTTTTTTTTTTTTTTTTTTTTTTTTTTTTTTTTTTTCTTCCTACGGTCGTGTCTGATTTCCATTTTTAAATGAAGACCTTGTTTTGCCTTTACTCTGTCCTAAGCCTTAGTAAGCATCCCAAGGAAATTGCCTTGCACTCTCTGGATGTGGTTCAGGTGATCAGGGTTTGCCGGTTGGCCACGGAGTCTTTTATAGGAAATCAGACTTTTTTTTTTTTTTTTTGTCCTTACTGAGGGATCTCGTAAGGGTTGGCTGGTCTGCTGCGACAATATCGAGATGGATTAGGCAGACGGTTGTACAGGCTTTTTCATTGAAGGGTCAGGTTCCTCCTTTCCCTGTCACAGCGCGTCCTACCAGGGTGCTGAGTGCCTTTTGGGCTTTTCATCATCAGGCCTCTGTTATTCAAGTGTGTAAGGCTGCGGCTTGGTCGCCCGGGCATGCTTTTACAAAATTCTACAAGGTGGTTTTGTTGGCATCTTGAATGCATCCTTTGCCCGCAAGGTGTTTAAGCCCCGGAAGATTTTACCCCCTTCCTGACTAGGCCCGATTTTGCGATTCGGCACTGCGTGACTTTAACGGACAATTGCGCGGGCGTGCGAACGCTGTACCTAACGAATTTGAAGTCCTTTTTTTCCCACAAATAGAGCTTTCTTTTGGTGGTATTTGATCACCTGTGCGATTTTATTTTTTATTTTTTTTGATCATGCACTATAAACAAAGAGCGACAATTTTGCAAAAATAACAATATTTTTCACATTTTTTTATATGAAATTCCCCCCCAAAAAAATGTAAAAATCAAAATTTTTTTTAACATTTTTGGCCAATTTGTTTTCTGCTACATATGTTTGGTAAAAAGTCGCAAAAAGCGTATTTTGATTGGTTTGCGCAAAAGTTATTGCGTTTACTAACTAAGGGAAAGATTTTTGGCGGCGATCGCGTGTTTTTTTTTTTTTTTGGTTGCTTTCTTCCGTCCCCTCATGCCTACACTGCTTTGAAACGTCCCTATGGTATAAGAAGCATAAAAGCTGCGTCTGTCAATGGACGATAGAGAAAACCTGTATTTTTGTAAGAACTTACTGTAAAATAGTTTTCTCTGGAGTCCATTGACAGACGCAGCACCCACTCCTCTGTTATGGGATGGTTTGTGTCTTCTTTTTCACTTCTGGTTACGAAACTGGCTTGTGACAGTGTGTGGGGTTATGCCGTGAAGGACAACCCCTGTAGGCGTGTCAGTGAATTTTTTCACTGCCTAGTACTACCCCTGTGGGGGGCAGCATAACCCTATGGTATAAGAGCTGCATCTGTCAATTACCTTCAGAGAAAATTATTTTACAGTAAGTTCTTAAAAAAGTCCAGATTTCTTAGTTTCATGGGGGTTATTTGGCTACAGTCAAATCCAAATTGGTAAACATACATTCTTTTGACTTTATATTTTTATTTCCAAGGGCTTCCTTCATCAACAAAGAAATATCAAAATATAGAGCCAAGAATTCCAAGACTACTGCGTGCAGTTTCCGTGTCTTATACAATAAACATGTGCTTGATCTGGATGACCTCACTACCCTTGATGGACAAAATTGGATCAATGATCAGGCATGATGTGTTTTGAATTTATTTTCAGGTTTGATAAGTTTGTAAAGTTGTAGTGAAGTGGCCTATTTTTCACCCTCATTTGCTTGTAGGAAGTATAGATGTTGCTCTATAGATGGCATATAAATATCCTTTTTATCTAAGCCTGTTTGAAAATATTTATTGAATGGTCTTCCAGAATAAAAATGAACAATGATATAATTGCAGAGCAAGTGCCTGGTTTTATCTATTGTGTTGATCAGCTGGATGGGAGCTTTTGTTTAAATATCTTTTTTTTTTTTTTTTTTTTCCTTCTCTCTTTACAGGTTATTAATATGTATGGTGAACTAATTATGGATGCTGTTCCAGACAAGGTATGCCTTACCATTAACCCTTTTCCAAAATGTAAGCCAAAGTTTTATAGCACTATATTTCTTGTTTTCAATTGCATATGGACAGAATAAGTTGTGTACTTAAAGCAAAGGGTTTTTTTTTTTTCTCCAGATCATGGCAATGCATGTCTTTTATACCTTAAAGCTAAACTCCAGGAATTGGACAAAATTCTACTCTTGCAGTGCACCCTCTGCTCCCACACTGCAAGGGCTACCTGCTTGACTGCAAAACTAGGGGTGCAAAATAAGGTGTACTATAACATTATTTCTTGCTGCAGCAGAGTATCTCCAGATATGCGACTGTTCGCTTAAGACACTCCTGCCTCCACCACATACAATAATGGTGTAATAGCCCAGCATTGTACCTCATGGTCTTGAGGGACTACCGACAGCGTGAAGCGCTGGAGTCCAAGGCATGACGAGTAAAAGTTCTTGGAATAAAAGACTAGGACTGAAGAGATTTAACCCTAGCGGTACCTTGACGGCACCCTAAAAGGGTCGATTTTGTTTGCCGAATTCCTGGAGTTGGGCTTAAGCATTCAGACATTGCTAACTTCTATGAATAGTTAGAATGAATAAAACTTTGTCTGGAACTCAGTAAGCTCTGGCTTTTTCATAATGGTTCTTTGATAGGGGACCTGTCATTAAAGAAATGTGTGTTGACGCCTCAGAAAATAGTATGTTCATCTTCAGGCTTCAATTACCCAGTATTGTACACTTGGTTATAGAAGAACTCCAGGAAGGAAACTTTTTTTAAAAGTTTGCTTTACAAATAATTGAATCTTAGGAGGTGTATGCCACCTTCTGGATCGTTGACTGTTATTTACAATTTACACTTTCTTTAAACGCCAATATATAGTTTTTGCTATACTTCCGGTGCTCTGACAGCGGTCTTGAGGTTCTCCCACACGCAAGCTTACTTGTCCATCCCTCCTCTTCCTGTCCATTCAGAATCTGTTTTTTTTTTTTTTAATGGCTTTCAAGAATACAAGATGTTCTCTTAATGGCAGGGTTCGTACGGTCATGAAAAACATGGAAAAGTCATGGAATTTTAAAATGGCAATTTCCAGGCCTGGAAAAGACAAAATTTTGGAAAAGTCATGGAAATTTGTTTCAAAATCACTGTATATATCGAATATACAGAAAAGAGAGAAAGGCGCCACTCAGTGTAACAGATGTAAATTTTATTGACACATTAAAAACACATAGAGGTAAGCGTCTATCTTCATAGCTCCGCGTCCTTCTGGGTCTGCTGTGTTTCTGTCCCTGAGGCTGGCCAGCAGCTGGGAGATGACACTAGGGGAGAACCAATCGGGGCACTCAGTCAGATCAAGGCAGCGGTGAAGCGCATACCTCACTGGAGGGTCGCACGAACGTGATGATGCGGGGGGCGGTAACCGATTTCGGAGCATGCGTGAACCGGTTACCGCCCCCTGCGTCATCACGTTTGTGCGGCCCTCCAGTGAGGTATGCGCTTCACCGCTGCCTTGATCTGACTGAGTCCCCTGATTGGTTCTCCCTTTGTGTCATCTCCCAGCGGAAGGACGCCGTGCTATAAAAATAGACGCTTCCCTCCATGTAAGTTTTTTTTTTTTTAATGTGTCAATAAAATGATTTACATCTGCTACACTGAGTGGCGCCTTTCTCTCTTTTCTGCCTGTTAGTGGGACTGTTGCTTCGGCCTAACAAATAGCTGCCCTCGATGTAAGCGTCACATCACATTTGTGCATCTGTGCCATTCATGCCAGTCCGGCTGCACCTTATCCATCATGACTGACTGAACTGAAGCTTTATCCCCAAGCCGGAGCACCCATCAAATCCTTTTTCTTTCTCCAGTAGATTTGAATATAGTTGATAATATTGGTTAAATTACAATAGTTACATAGACATTTCATGAAACATTAGGTTATGAATATTTACTTGAAGTCATGGAAAAGTTATGGAATTTTATTGGTAAAAATGTGTACAAACCCTGTAATGGACAATGGGAGGGGAGGGATGGGTAAAGGACAGGGCGGCCACAGGTCCTTCAGTCTGAGCACCCAAAGTATAGAAATAAGCTATAAAATCAGCGTCCAATTAAAGTTTATATTGTACATCTAACAGGCAGCAGTGTTTCAGCAGGTGGCATACACATCCTAAGATTTAACTATTTTTAACTTAGCTGATTAAAAAAAAAAAAAGCCCTGGACTACTTCAAATTGGAGCTCCCAGGTTGCAAAATTGTTAGTGAAAGCTGAGGGGACATCATGACAGCAAGGCAGCTAGCGCTTTTGAGGGATTTTTCTTATGACATGTTCTCTTTAACAAAATGTTTACATCTGGCAGCAGTGTTTAATGCTTGATAATGGCTGTTTGTATTCTTTCAAAAAGGTTCATTTCTTAAACAGTTTCTTTCACCGGCAACTTATGACCAAAGGTTATAATGGTGTAAAAAGATGGACTAAAAAGGCAAGTGATTTAATCTTACCGTTACTTTTTTTGTATAAATATTTTATCACAGCGAAAATATGATCCTTGACCATTGTTTGAAAATCTTTTTCTATTTTCCAACAGGTGGATGTTTTCAAAAAGATCTTGTTGTTAATTCCAATTCACCTGGAAGTTCACTGGTCTCTCATTACTGTGAATATACCCAAAAAGCTAATTTCCTTCTATGATTCCCAAGGCATACATTTTAAATTCTGTGTAGAGGTAAAGTGCACTTTATAAATTGGAGTTCATCATTTTATGTTTGTATCCTTGTTACCCTTAATATTTGATTAACCACCTTGGCGGTAATCCCGAGCGTGACTCGGGGGTTGATTTTTCATATAGGGAGCGGTAACCCCGAGTCACGCTCGGGGTGGATTGCAGAGAGCGCAGCGGTGTTCTCTTACCTTCTCCTGGCGATCCAGCGATGATCTCTCATTGCTGCGACCGCCAGCCGAGAGTCCCGCCACTCTCCGTCCCTCCGTCGGTGTGATCACTTCCTAGTTCCGTTCCCTGCAGCAGCAATGCTGCATGGGAGCGGAACTAGGGAGGGAAATTAAAAAAAAAAAAAAAACGTAACACAAAACACATTTTATAATATATATATGTATGTATGTATGTGTGTGTGTGTGTGTGTGTGTATATATATATATATATATATATATATATATGTGTGTGTGTGTGTGTGTGTGTGTGTGTGTGTGTGTGTGTGTGTGTGTGTGTATGTATATATATATATATATGTGTGTGTGTGTATATATATATGTGTGTGTGTGTATATATATATATATGTGTGTGTATATATATATATATATATATATATATATATATATATATATATATATATATATATATATATGTGTGTGTATATATGTGTGTGTGTATGTATATATATATATATATATGTGTGTGTGTATATATATATATATATATATGTGTGTGTGTGTGTGTGTGTGTGTGTGTATATATATATGTGTGTGTGTGTGTGCATATATATAACGTGTGTGTGTATGTATATATATATATATAATGTGTGTGTGTGTGTATATGTATGTGTGTGTATATATATATATATATATATATATATATATATATATATATATATATATATATATACACACACACACATATATATCTATATATAATGCATGAATTATAATCTAATCAATAATATTTTATTATATATATTTATATATTAAATAATAAAATAATATTGATTCGATTATAATTCACGTGTTTGTGTTTAAAATTTATCACATCTGGGATGTCTACTAGAGTCTTGTTTTGGTCAGGTTTAAGTCAGTAATTACTAAGAATTGTAGGCCTATAATACATAACGCCAAATTTCCATGAAAACAATTGTACCGCTTTTGGTATGTAATTCCTGACATAATCATACCGCCAGGGAGGTTAATAATCATTGGTGTCTTTTGTGGCAAAAAAAATCCAATAGTGGGGCATAATTTCATTGTATAGAATATTGGCTCTTGGTGTATAGTATGTTTAAACATTTTCTTTTCCAGTTAAATTGAAGGGTTTCCCTTATCACTGGCAACAAATAGAAATAATAGTAAAGTTTTGGGAAATGATTATTTACAAACAGTTATTTTTATGAGTATTTTTGACTCCAAATGGGGGATTCCCACCCTATTCTATCCCTGTGATGCCCGAACAAACAATCGTGGCAATCGGCGAAGGAACATGCCTACAATAAAAAACTTTAAATGTTCTCCCCTTTCCACACTATTTAAAAACCTGTCACGTTTTTCATTCAGAGCACAATAACATGTTCTTTGCCCCATCTCCTTTATTACTAATATTTCCTTTCTAAATGCTCCAAACTCTCCTGTTTGCCAGCCAGAGCCCTTGGAATTACTAAATGCTACCTTGTTTTACATGGCGCCTGATCCTGATCTGGGGTGTTAATGGAGAGAACCTACCTTTACTCCCAAAATACCTTGTGAGTTTGAATTGTATATCTGTAAATTGATCCATAGGTATTGTATTGCAATGATGTTGTGTTGCCTACTTGTTTCATGCACTTAAGTTGGCTTCCATTCTGCTCTTTACTGAAGTCTTCTCTCATTTTTTTTTTTCCCCCTGAATGTGTATCGTTTGCAGAATATCCGCAAATACCTAATTACAGAAGCCAAGGAGAAAAGTTACCCCGAGTTTCTTGATGGATGGCAGACTGCTGTTACCAAGGTATGTTGCAATTACAATGCAGTTTTTGTTTTGCTCCTGTTGGTGCTTGGTAACACTGTCCCTCTTCACAAGACTGACTACAAGCTTATTGGTGGGTTTGGAGTAGTTGTTGAACACTTAAATTGTCGATTTCCATTCACAGCTTGTGCTTTAGGGGTAGTTTTCAGTGCAGCTAAACTCGTGGATGGGAAGCTATTTCTTTTCTGCATTGTTCTATGAGGGAAGCAGAAATTTAGAAAAAGTAGGATTTTGCTGCCTACAGGCGTTTGGGGCACTGACAAACCATAAGTTGAATTTTCATTTTTCCTTGGTGCCTCAATCTATAGTCTTGCTACACTCTTGGTGCTTTGTTCCTCAATTACTTTAGTCAAAGCTCTCTGCTGCACTGCTACTTGCATTGGCCACTAAATGGCTATCTGGATCGGCAGCTTCTCAGCGTTATCTTTAGAGACTGTACTTGATTCCTAATGTGCTGGGCTAAATTGAGTTTGCAACCAACAAATAGTGCAATACAACCCATTCAAAAAGATAAGTGAAATGGGAAAGGGAGATTCAAATGCTGAGCTTTTCAGTGTGGCTTTCCAGACCTTTGTCTACAGTGTTGGCCATAGAACATTTTCTTAGTTGAGTGCCATGAGACAGACCTAGGCGTGACTCTGTCCCCTTAGACTCTAAGTAAGACAAGTTAGGCTAAGGCATCAGGCGCATCTATCTATGATGAAATTTTTGTTTTTGGGTCACCCCTGCTCTTGCAGGTAACTTCAGTTTACAGTAGTTTGTTTTAAAGCTTATAGATGGTATGTACTAACCCCCAGTACCCACAAACATTCAAAGCCCCTGGTAAGCCTTTTGCATTAAGGTGACTGTGGCTGAATAATTGGGCTTTTTATTTTGTCAAAAAATGGTAAATCCATTTTCATGTAAAATGGTTATTATTGGTTTAAGAAAATGTACCTATTTTGTCATTTTTACCTGCTATAGAATTGATTCCTGAAGCTACTCATGGCATTAATGTGTTGGGGTTTACTTTTTTTTTTCTTTAGTGCATTCCACAACAAAAAAATGACAGTGACTGTGGAGTTTTTGTCCTTCAGGTAAGCCCTCTAGAAAACCTGAGTTATGATTTGCTCCGCACTATGTTATGTACTTTAAAAATGAACTCCAGACAAATTGATAAAGACACAGATAAAATACATGAGAACTGTTCTACCTGCGATAGGATTTGTAATTCTGTTACACCAGTATTGAGATTTACTCAGCTCTGTCACACTGCACAGTCCTGTCTGGCAGAGGAGACCTAATTTTTTTCTGCTGCAGTTCAGTTATACACATGGGCGTCCGCAGAACTTTTTTTTGGGGGGGGGGGGGAGAGCATAATTTTAGGGTCAACCATGCACTGCCCTTTTTGCCCCCCCTTAGAATCCCCCTTTAGAGCAGGCCAGGGTCCCCATAGATCCCCCCCTTTAGAGCAGGGTCCCCATAGATTCCCCTCTTAGAGCAGGCCAGGAAATTTGAAGTGGGGGGCACTTGCCCCCCCCTTGCGGACGCCCATGGTTTTACAGGTTTTTTTATATCTTCCTGGAGTTCATTTTTAGAGCACTTCTGTCATCTTTATATGCATGGGGTGATAAATGGTTTGGCTTAAATTTTGGGTGCAGGTGCATTTCTGTGCATGTTTATACAGTATATGTAATCCTTGTATATGCTGTGTTTTCAGGCTTGATATTAGGATTTGTCGTACATCATGGTACACAGAGCAGCTTTTAGTAATCCTTATTAACAGAGTAATGCACCATGTACAGGTGACTGGCCGCTGGCAAAGTAACAAGAAGTCCCTTCCATGTAGGAAGGGCATCAGTTTTGCTTTCAGTGTCTGAAGGTGATGATCCCTGCGCATCTGGTGGTATGCTGCAGAGAACTGCGCAACAGTGACTATCGCCTTCAGACACTGGGAAACTAAAGCCCTTTCTACAGGGGAAAGGGGACTTCTGTCACTTTGCCAGTGTCCATTTAACTGTATAGGCTGGATAACCCTGTTTGTATTTGTTGTTGTGGCTTAGATGAGGATCAGATCAGATTTTGCCACGGGGGGGGGGGGGTGTAAAGGGAGGTTCATTGGGGTATTGCAGCTGGACTGGTCAGTCCCCCCAGTAGCCCTGCTGACACCCCCGAATAGCTCTCCTGCATTGGTCCATGCAACTGCAAGATCTACCTGTAATGGTGAATTCGTACATAGTGTGGTGACAGGCATTTTACTGCAGTGCAAGCACACATAAAAAGAAAATTGTTTCCTGTGTGTCCCATTTTCACTGTAACACAGTACAGAGCTGCGATAAAATACAGGCATGCTGTATTTTATGGCAGCGCACTGTAGAACAGCACACTGTGCAGCAAAATGGATGAAGTATACTTCTGTACACTTCAAATAAAGTTTGTACCAAAGAAAAGGGGGGGAGCTGTGTGTGATGTGCTGAATCTCGCACCACGCTGCATCCTACCAGTCTAAAACAGACAGCGGCCAGAGAGGTTCCTGTGTGAACTGGCTCTGAGTCCAGTCGACAACACCAGGCTGGGGCTTGCATAAATCAGACTTCATCCTGTCTTGGGACAAGCTGCATGTTCCTGCTTTCACATTCCTGCAGTGGAAAATTGTCAGGCATCTGTCTGTCTCTGGATGAGGAGCCCACTCTCACAGAGATGTTCAGGGAGATCTGTCAACAGTGGTACAAACCAGATACGGACCTTCTATAACTTCCGTGTCTGCTTCAGTGTTCGAGTGGATGGAATACTGGTTATTCTAATTGCTCGCATGTGGCCCCTAGAGAACATGGTTTTCTGACAATTTTGGTATTGTTGTACTGAAACCTCTATTTCAAACATAAGGCCCAAGGGCAAAATTCGGCCCTCCGGGCCATTTCATGTGGCCCTCGCACCTCTCCTGCAGCTGCAGTAACCCCTCTTATGCAGCCATGGAGAGTCTCATCTCTGCCCTTCTCTATCCGCAGTCGGAAACAGAGAGAACAGAACTCCTACAATTCCTGCGCCTCTTTGTGCAGCCGCAGCACCCCCTTTTCTCTACCGCCCCTGGTCTCAGGATTCAGCAGACTACAGCCCTCCTCTGGTCCTCTTCCAGACCCTGCACTTTCTGCTTCCCAGCTTTGCCCCCAATTATTTTCCAGCAGCAGCACAAGGTAGTAGAGGGGTGCACTGTGATGCAAGAGAGGGCCAGGACTCTTGACTGATGGTGTAGGGCTCTTGACATCTGATGTAAGAGGGGGGGTGGGGTGCTCTGGACATCTAGTCTTGCAGATGCAACTGGCCCTTTGATGGCAACCATAATGCTGATGCGGCCTGCAATGAAATTGAGTTTGACACCCCTGCTGTATTTGAACCTATTCAAAACTTTCCTTTGGTTCTTTTGACAAAGGAGTTTGTTTTTCTGGTTGCCATTACTGTGGCTTGTGGGAATTCAAAACTGGCCACCCTTTCTTGTAAGGAGCCATTTCTCATGTTCAAGGACTCATTTTCCCCTCATGTTCTGTGCTTTGGGATATCCCAGATTGTAAGGATTACTAAAGCTGCTGGGGGGTGTGGGGGTCGGTGCATGCCTACCATGTACATGTCACACCCTTAATATGGGTGTAACATATTATGAAGGGTG
This sequence comes from Pelophylax lessonae, assembly GCF_965119305.1. Classification (NCBI taxonomy): domain Eukaryota; kingdom Metazoa; phylum Chordata; class Amphibia; order Anura; family Ranidae; genus Pelophylax; species Pelophylax lessonae. The sequence goes on from NC_138770.1 coordinate 285,138,645, forward strand.
AACTTGTACTTCTATACTTGATGCAGCACACACATTAAAGATTGATCCAATCAAGGGGCCATGTAAGTTAGAAGTTTTCTGTTTTTTAGCTTTTTTTTTTTTTTTTCCCCCCATCATAGTATTGCAAGTGCCTCGCTCTAGAACAGCCTTTCCAGTTTTCCCAAGAAGACATGCCTCGTGTGCGGAAGCGGATATACAAAGAACTTTGCGAATGCAAACTTATGGATTAAACATCAAAGCTGCTCTTTCTTGACCTTTTGGAAAAGTTCAAGCTCTACTTGAATTACTGAATACTTCCACAACTTTAAAACCATGAATTTAGAAGGGTGGATAACCCTCCATCGTTACCTCAGATGTTTAATTTTCTTGGGACATTAAAAGGGTCAGCATCACATAGCTGACGCTGAAATATTTGTGGCTTCAGTTTGTTTTGTGTATTTAATATTTATTATGTAAGCATGCAAATATGCAGACGCATGCAGCAGTAAAACAGAACTGTAGATTCAATGCACCTTTGACTTGTAGATAAGTTACAAAGAAAGTTTTAATTTTAATGAAATGTATAAAATTAGCAGGTACATTTTCCTGTAAGCTCAAAATCTGTATTTACTTGTAAATGTTATTCCTGTGGAAAGAAAATATCACGCATTACATATATTTTGATCAGACCTGTTATATTTACGTTTTGTTCCATCTTTTATAGGTATTTGCAACACTTGTTTGCAAACATGTATTTTAAGAGATTTCCTTCTGCCTTATCCATAGTGCTCTTTCAGTTTATTTTTGTGTGACTAAATCTATGTAATCTTGATTTTTTTTTTTTTTATTTCATAAAAGTTAATACAGATTGAAAATAACTTCCTGCAGATCCTGTTTTAAAACAGTTTTGTTCAGATCGGCATGTTTTATATTGTAATATATAAACATTTTGTTAGAATATATTAACGTTAATCTCGAAGTAGAGCTCAAGCCAAAAAAAATAATCCTTTTTTTTTTTTTTTTTTTAGTTTTGAATAGTGTAGCGAGTGAAAGTCAGGTGTTAATGCTCTGTCCAAGTTGAAATTGTTCTGCATATTCTGTAAGAGGAAATCTCTCCCATCCTGGACACCACAATTAAAACATTTTTTAATATATATCTGTCAGGTTGTTGCCTGTGCCCACACTGAAGAGGTTTCCTCCCACATTTAGTGTTGATGACATGAAGGACAAGCAGTGAGGGTAAATCTTTTTCCAACAGGGCAACTGAAAACCGTAAAAACCTGATAGAAGTTCTAACCTTCCAGACTTCATTAAAAGAGTCTCTATTGCGGTCTAGTCTACCCAGAATGCAGTGGCTGGAGTTAATGCCAGAGGGGGTTAATCAAGAAAATAAATTGAAGCCGCCAGTAGCCCTGCCTTAGAGTATGGGTCATGTGATTTTAACCAAAAATAGCATGCTTTTTCTGTCTAAGCTGGTTTAATTTACATTGCCCACATGCAGCCTTTTTCTTGTTTGCTTGGCTCTTACACATGTTAATGGAATGGAAAAAAAAAGTGCGCTATATAAAACAAATTGGTATCAAATACCACAACTGCAATTGATTTGATAGCGAAGGCTCACAATAAATGTGCAGTCTAAATTGGTGATATTAACCACTTCCATACTGGGCTATTTTTGGCACTCCGCTCTTATATGTAAATATTATTTTTGCTAGAAAATTGCTCAGAAGCCCCAAACATTATATATATATATATATATATATATATATATATATATATATATATATATATATATATATATATATATATATATATATATATATATATTTATATTTCTCTTACGTCCTCCGACAGTCGCCGCCCCTCCATATTCATCACAATGGGGTTATGACCTTTGCTCCGTAGGAGTAGCTAGGCAACAGAATATGTTAGTACAAAGACTTTTAACATATCCCACCCCCAGGGGGTGGTCCCCTCAGCTCATAACCCTCCACTTCCTGTATCCAACTCAGTTTCAATGTCTAGCTTGTCAGGAGTAGCTGGATGTTTCTATGCTGGGACACTTGTCTCAGCCTTCTCTCTTTTTTGATTTTATTTGAGTTTTTTTCTCTCTTTACTTAGCTGTTATTTTTACCAGCATTAGTTAGATCTTCTGATGAAGAGGATACTGCGGGCTGCGTCTCGGGCTGACTCCCCTGGTCGCAGGTTGTGGGTCAGTGGCTTCTCAGCCCGCCATCGAGCGTTCAGTCAGGTACCGCTCCTGAGTTTTCTGAACGACCCATCCCTGTTCCGTGCAGGGATGCTAGGGTGAGGTGGCTACCTCACTGGACGCTGTGCGGTTTCTCAACCCACCTTCTGCTGCGTCCTGGATGCGACTCTCCCTGTCATGTACAGTGGCTTGTTCGCCTGTGCGGGTCCCCCACGCCATGTAAGAGGTAAGTGTATCTATGTGGGGACCTGTCTGTCTGGGGGGTGTCAGTCTGGGACTGTGTTACCTTGCCCTGTGTTCACACTATTGATGTTTCCCTATCTCTCACACTGCATGCTGTGGGCTGCAAGGAGGGGGGGCTGTGCTGCACTCTGTGTCAGTCTGACTGTGTGAACGGCTGTGTGCTGTGGGGCTTGATGCTATCATGCTTGGGGCACATTACAGCGCCGCTGCGGCGGTCCACCATGTTATTCATGCCTTATGGTGTATTTTCATTTCACCTTCATGAGGTGAGGGAGCGGCGGTTTCGGCGCCATTTTGGCTGTGCTCGCTCCGGCCGCACGGTACACATGCATGGCGGCCATTTTCTTGTAGCCTCCATGGGCTTTCATAGAGCGCCCTGCATATCAGCATTTCCTTTCATCCAGGAGCACTGATCTAGGCAGCAGCAGCGGTCTCTCCAGGTTTTTTCCCTCTATTCCCTGTATCCTTGCCTGAGTATACCTTCTCCCTGTGGGGGTCCCTGGTGTGAGTGTACTTGTGTGGCGGTGGGCTACGTCTGCAGCGCCTTATTTAAAGGGGCGGTCACCCATTTACTTGTACTCAATTTGGGGCATGGATTCTCAGGAAAGCAAATTTCCTGCCACATTGGTGGGAAGCCAGGGGACTGCTGCTTCCCCCCCAGGGGGGGATTTGGCTGCGATTGTGGCTAGCCTTGCGACTCAGGTGCAAATGCTGGTGGCTGCTCAATCCTCAAAAAGGCCCAGAGTTTCAATCTCCTCTGATTCAGAGGGTGATGGTGATGGGGCTGCTGTGGCTGGGGTCTCCTTGTCGGGGTCCCGTTCCTCCCTGGACCTTATAGGGTCAGAAATGGAGGCTGAGGTTGAAGGGGTTGATAATTCTCCCCCTGGCTCGTCTGAAGAGCTTGCACTCATGGATGATCTGGTTGCTTCTATCAAGCAAACACTGCGTTTACAGGATGAACAATGTCCTCCTGCTGCCTTGGCGACTTATGGGACGCAGAAAAGGCGCAAAGCATCGCAGGTGTTTCCTTGCACTGATGATTTTCAATGCGCTGTAAAAGAACAATGGCGTAATATACGCAAGCCTTTTGCTGTACCGAGTAGGTTTTAGCTACGCTATCCTTTTACGCCCGCTACTGATGAGCGTTGGTGTATCCCGCCTCCGGTGGATCATGCGATAGCGGTTTTGAATAAGTCCACTGCGATTCCTGCTGAGGACACTCCGGTGTTCCGGGATGCCACGGACAAGCGGATGGAGGCCTTGCCCGTCATACCTACTCTATTATGGGTTCCATGTTGAAAGCCTTATTTGCTTCACTTATGGCGGCCCAGGCTGTCGCTAGCTGGACGCAGGTGCTTAAGACGCGTCCTGGTGGCTGATTCTGTCCCCCAGGCGACTTTGGATATGGTGGATCAAATCCACCAGGGTGTCATGTATTTGTGTGATGCGGACCTGGATATGGTTCCATTGGCTGCACGTGTACATAGTGTGGCGGTGTTGTCCCGCCGTCTGGTTTGGTTGAAGTGTTGGTCGGTGGACCAATCTTCACGTAAGACCTTGGCTAACTTGCCTTATGATGGTTCTCGCCTTTTTGGTGAGTCCCTAGATACCTTAATTAAGGGGGTCACGGGTGGTAAGAGCGCACGCTCCTGCCCCAATCCCACAAGGCTAAGACGGCTCCTGGTAAGAGGAATGCTGCCTTTCGACCCCCTCAGGGGTCCTTTCGTGCCTTTCGGTCACACTATTAGGGGCAAGCCGTCCAAGGGTCAAGGCTCCCACAAGAAGCCGTGGGCTGGTAAGCAAAAGTCCGGCCAGTCCGGTTCCGCGGCCCACAACAGTGCGGCCTGAAGGGGCGCCCACAACAGTGCGGCCTGAAGGGGCGCCCTCACCCGGCTCAGGGGTGGGGGGACGCTTGCTCGGTTTCCTTCGGCCATGGCTGTCCCGTGTTCGGGACAGGTGGGTTCAGGAAATCGTTCGATCTGGTTACAAGATCGAGTTTCTCTCTCGGCCGGAGAGCAGATTTTTTCCCTCAAATCTTCTACTGTCCCCGGAGCGTTTGCGGGATCTGCACCTAGCGGTGCAGGACCTGAGGGCTCAGGGAGTGGTGGTCCCGGTGCCTCATCGGGACAGATTTCGGGGGTTCTATTCCAATCTGTTCACCGTATCCAGGAAGGAGGGCAAGGTGCGTCCGATTCTGGACTTGAAGGCGCTGAACCGCTTCGTGCGGGTCCGCAAGTTCCGTATGGAATCCCTGCGGTCGGTGGTGGCTGCCCTGATTCCGGGGGAGTTCATGGCTTCCATCGACTTGAAGGATGCGTATCTTCACATCCCGATTTTCGAGGGTCACCAGCGGTACCTTCGATTCGCCATTGCGGAGGATCATTACCAATTTGTGGCGTTACCTTTTGGTCTCGCCTCGGCTCCACGGGTGTTCACCAAAGTGTTGGCCCCGGTTCTGGCTTTGTTGAGAGCCCAGGGCATCTCGGTCCTGGGGTATCTGGACGACATTCTGGTTCGGTCTGCGACCAGCCAGGGTCTGGAGAAGGATCTGTCCGTTACGTTGCAGACTCTGCAGGAGTTTGGGTGGACGATCAATTTTCCAAAGTCAACGCTGTACCCATCGGTTCGTCTCCCTTACCTGGGAATGATTCTGGACTCTTCAGGAGGAAGTCAGGTCCCTCAGGGACGATCCGTCCTCGTCCATTCGGACGTGCATGCGGTGTCTGGGATTGATGGTCTCGGCCTTCGAGGCGATTCCTTTCGCCCAGTTTCACACGCGGGGTCTCCAGGCGGAGATTCTGTCCAGGTGGGACGGGCGACCGCAATCTCTAGGTCTTCGGATCTCGTTGAGCCATCGGACCAGAAGGGATCTTCTGTGGTGGCTTCAGTCCCCGTCGGTGTCGGGGGGCAAATCTTTTCGTCCCTTCTCGTGGACGGTGATCACCACGGACGCCAGCCTGTTGGGCTGGGGTGGTGTTCTGGGCGTTCTGTCTGCCCAGGGTACTTGGTCGGAGGAAGAGTCCTCCCTTCCGATCAACATTCTGGAACTGCGAGCGATACGTCTCTGCCTTCGACGTTGGACGGACAGACTACAGGGCTGTCCGGTTCGAGTGCAGACGGACAATGCCACGGCGGTGGCTTACATCAATCACCAAGGGGGCACCAGGAGTGCCAGGGCGGCTCGAGAAGTGGCCGACATTCTGTCTTGGGCCGAGACGCACGTCACGGCGATATCGGCAGTTCACATTCCGGGGGTGGAGAATTGGCAGGCGGATTATCTGAGCCGTCAGTCCCTGGACCAGGGGGAATGGTCCCTCCATCCGGATGTTTTCCAGATGTTGTGCGCGAAGTGGGGTCTCCCGGAGGTGGACCTGTTCGCGTCTCGTCTGAACAACAAGGTACCACGGTTCGTGGCAAGGACGCGCGATCCTTGGGCAACTGCGTCGGACGCGTTGGTTGCCCCGTGGCATCAGTACCAACTGATGTATGCGTTTCCACCGATTCAATTGCTGTCCAGGTTCCTTCGCAGGTTGCACTTGGAACCAACCACGGTGATTCTGGTGGCACCGGACTGGCCTCGTCGGTCCTGGTACGCAGACCTCGTAAATCTGGCGATCAACGCCCCGTGGCGTCTGCCTCTTCGAGAAGATCTCCTGTCGCAGGGGCCGATCTTCCATCCTGCTTTTACAGTCGCTGGCTTTGACGGCCTGGCTGTTGAAACCGAGGTCCTGAAGTGCAGGGGTCTTTCCCACTTTGATCAATGCGAGGAAGTCTTCCTCGGGGTAGGTCTATTACCGTACTTGGAAGGCGTATTTTGCCTGGTGCGAGTCCAGGGGGTTCTCACCTCGCACTTACTCGGTGTCTAGGGTGTTGTCCTTCCTCCAAACGGGTGTTGACCAGCGTTTGGCGCTGGCTACGATCAAGGGTCAGGTGTCTGCGTTGGCCGTTCTATTCCAACGTCCTGTGGCATCTAACTCTTTGGTTACCACTTTTGTGCTGGGGGTACGACATCTGATCCCTCCTAGAAGGGACCCTCTACCCCCTTGGGACTTGAATCTAGTTCTGTCCGTGTTGCAGCGTGATCCTTTTGAAAGGATCAGGGAAATCTCGCTGTCTTTGTTGTCCAAGAAGGTCGCCTTTTTGGTGGCTATTACCTCGGCTCGTAGAGTGTTGGAGCTGGCAGCCTTGTCCTGCAAGTCTCCGTATCTGATCGTGCACTTGGATGAGGTGGTCTTGCGACCTAATCCTTCTTTTCTTCCGAAGAGGGTTTTGGACTTTCACCTCAATGAGGACATTGTCTTGCCATCGCTTTGTGCGAAGCCTAAACATCCGAAAGAGGTGCAGCTGCATGCCTTGGATGTTGCCCGGGCGATCAGGGTTTACCTGAACTCGACTGAATCCTTTCGCAAATCGGATTCCTTGTTTGTTCTTCTGGAGGGTCCTCGGAAGGGCATGGCGGCGTCGGCTTCTACCATCGCCAAATGGATCAGACAGACCATTGAACAGGCCTATGCTTTGAAGGGGAAAGTTCCCCCTGTGCCTGTGAAGGCGCACTCTACCAGATCTCTGAGTACGTCTTGGGCCTGTCGTCATGGGGCCTCTGTGGCCCAGGTGTGTAAGGCGGCGACTTGGTCGACCGTGCACACTTTCACAAAATTCTACAAAGTAGATGTTCAGGCATCGGCGGATGCTTCCTTTGGCCGCAAGGTTCTTAGTGCGGCAGTTCCCTAGAGCCCTTGTTGAGGGCTCCTTGGCTGTTTGGGATTCTTTGTTTTTCCCTGGGTTCTTGCTCCTGTTGAGCAAGTGTTTTTTTTCTCATGCCCGACTGGTTTCCTTCCTTTGGTAAGGTTCCTTTCTCTGATGGGAGACGGCGTTGCCGCTTTTTTCCCCACCCCTCATGTTTGCACTGCTTTGGGACATCCCCATTGTGATGAATATGGAGGGGCGGTGACTGTCGGAGGACGTAAGAGAAAACTGAATTTTTGTAAAATCTTACCTGTAAAATTCCTTTCTCTGAGTCCTCCGACAGTCGCCGCCCCCGCCCCTCTTTTGGGGTTGTTGGTTATATTCTCTACTGCTATTCCACTGAAACTGAGTTGGATACAGGAAGTGGAGGGTTATGAGCTGAGGGGACCACCCCCTGGGGGTGGGATATGTTAAGTCTTTGTACTAACATATTCTGTTGCCTAGCTACTCCTACGGAGCAAAGGTCATAACCCCATTGTGATGAATATGGAGGGGTGGCGACTGTCGGAGGACTCAGAGAAAGGAATTTTACAGGTAAGATTTTACAAAAATTCTGGTTTTTTTTTAGCAGAGACCCTAGGGAATAAAATGGCGGTCATTGAAACTTATGTCACACTGTATTTGTGCAGAAATTTTTCAAATGCAATTTTTTGGGGGAAAAAAGTTTTATGAATTTAAAAAAAAAAAAAACACTTTTGTATAATGTTAAAGATGATGTTACGCGGAGTAAATGGATACCTAACATGTCACGCTTTAAATTGCGCACACTCATGGAATGATGCTAAACTCCGGTACTTAAAAATCTCCAAAGGCAATGCTTTAAAAAAAAAAAAAAAAAAATGTACAGGTTCCCAGTTTAGTTACAGAGGGGGTCTTGGGCTACAATTGTTTTCGTTCTAACGTTCACGGCGATACCTCACATGTATGTATTGAACGCTGTTTACATATGTGGCCGCGACATAAGCATGCGTACTCTTCGCATGGGGACGGGGCACTTTGAAAGTGTAAAAATAAAAAAATTTACTTTAATTTTTTATTTTTTTTATCACTTTTATTCCTGTTACAAGGAATGTAAACATTCCTTGTAATAGGAATAGTGAATGACAGTGAAAATATCCACAGACACGACGTGGTTCTGCACTCGCTTATTTTTATTTCCTCCACTCCCTCACAAAACCCCGCCCAAAACCAACCACCCGAAAAACAGTCTTTTCGTCCGGTCACGTAGACTCTCGCGATAATACATTCCCTCGCACATGAAGTCTCACTCTCTTCTTTAAATAAAAAAAAAATTAACGGGTGATTTTGACATAAAACATTGTCACACAAAAAATGATTTTCAGAACACAGTAACATTTAAGTGCGTTTGCGTATTTAAACAAAAAAAAAATACCAAGATATATGCTCAATGGACCAGATTTTACAGTTTCCATACACCCTCATACAGCGCTTTAAGAAGCATAAGAGTGGAAGCACCTTTTTTCGTCAAACAGTCAGCAAGTTGTGACTTGGCTTTTGACCAACGCACTTCTTTGATTTTGTTAGCATGTATGAGCTCTTTGACACCGCTCATTTCTAATCTTAGTCTCTTCTCTGTGACCTGTTTTGTAGACTTAAGAGCTCAAACAGGGAATGGTTATCAGTAACACAGATAAGAGGAAGAGCATTAAGATCAGCTTTACCAGTAGTGAGTTCAGAGTAGAGCATAGCCAAGAACATAGCATTGTCAATACCATCTGACATGGCAAGGGTTTCTCCTGCCAGTGTGCTTCTTACCACACGTCTGATTTTCTTTGATTGCCAAAACAGTGGAGAGAACTTTCCTGTTTTTTCCATGAGGGCAATTAGAGCCCCACCCTGTGTACCTCCATCTGGAAGATTGCCCAGTGAAGCATCACTGAATACCACCAAACTCAAATCATCACTGTTGCCCAAGTATTGAAACTTAAGTGTTACCTTCTCTGACTTAAGTTTACGGATCACTCTGTTCACTTCATGTATGGACTGAACAGTAGCATTCTTAATGTTAGATGCAAGGCTACATGTGTCAAACATAACATCTGGTCTTGTTTGTTTAGCAACCCACAGAACCTATCCTATTTTGGATCTGAGTTGTTCTCTTTCTTTCTCATTTAGTGGGGCCTCTCTCTGTACAGCACGTGTTGCCTGTAAGTGAACTGGTTGTAGGTTTTCAATATAACTGCTGATGCACCTGCACTACACCACCCCCAGTAGCAATGTTCATCCCCACATATGAAAAACTCTCATGCTCTTCACGACCCACGTGAAATGCAGATTTAAGTACAGGGATGACATTAGTTACAAAATGCTCTGAACCTGCCCAAAAAAAAATCATCCACATGGCATGCCAGTACTCCTGTCACCTCAGACTGCTCATTCTGCCAATAAAACACTGCAGGATCAACCCGTGACATTTTCCCACCACTGTCCAGCATGAGTTCTTTGACCTTGTTGTACCAGTAGAGGGAAGCATCTGCAAGTCCATACACACATTTCTTTAGTTTCCACAACACATTGTCCACGCTCGCTTCTGGTGGGGGACGAATGTAAATGTTTCTTGAGAGTTCCATTCCCTGCAAAAAAGCAGACTTAATATCCATAGAGTTCACTTGCCATTTGTTTTGACAAATAACAGCTAACAGCAGCCTGAGTGACTCTGATGCACATGTGGGAGAATCTTTTTGTAATTCATGCATATTGACTTCTTCAAAACCTCTCGCCACAAGGCGGGCTTTGGGAACAACACCACTAGAAGTTTCCTTTAACGTACAGACCCATCTAGTAGAGATACATTTCTGAGCTTTGTCTGTGACTTCTTCGTAAACATTATTATTTTGCCAGTTTTCAATCTCTTGCTGTTTAGCAGCATCAAAAGAGATGTCTTTGGTAATAAGTACATCACCATCGGTGTTCTCACACTCAGTGAGAAGATCATCAACTTGTGACATGTCTAAGGCTTCCTTTTGACCCTCGCTGCCATTTGGTTCAAGATACTGCACATTGTACCAGTTGCTATATTGCCCTTTTGCTTTCCCTGCTCTGCCTAAAACTCTGGCAGTGTGTTTAGTATCATCATCTCTGTTTGTAAATGTCACTGTCTGACCTGTTCTCAGTTTGACACCAGTGGAACCCACTGTATTAGTAGCATCCCTCTCTGTCTCGTTTGTCTCACATCTTCTCTATCATCTGTTTCTATGTTTTCAGGGATTTGCACTTCTCTATTAACACTCATTTCATCATCTGAATTCTCTGACACATCAGTGTGTATTACATTTTCTTTTTCTTTACTATTTTCAGGGATATCAGGTAGTACAGGTGTATCCTCATCCTGTGCATTAACTTTATTCAGCCTGGACTGGTGTACTCTGACAAGGATACCACCATGTCTGACAAACACTACAGAGCTATCTTGACCGATAACTACAGCAGGACCTTTCCACTCTGTACTGTCTGCTCGTTTGTAGTACACTCTGTCTCATACTTTTCATCTGTAGGCCTGAGCTGCTTTCGTAAAGCTCTTTTTATTCTTTCTGAGCATTCCACCTCTGTGAATGCTCTTCTGGAAGCATGCAATGCTGCTAGATGCTGTCCTACTCTAGTACTCATAGAAGTGCCTTCTAGAGCAGGCAGTTTATTAACCAAAACGGAGGGAAGATTAGGACTGTGACCAAACACCAGCTGGTGTGAACTATAACCATGCACATTGATCATACTGTTTTTGGCCATTAGAGCCCAGTCTAGAGCAATCTGCCAGCCACACCCGTTTTCCCTTTTTACCTTCAGGAGGATCTGTATGCCGCTGTAGTCTTCATCTCAATGTTGAATTTTTCTGCCATCTCTCTTATCTCCTCATTGTTGAACTCGCCACCGTTGTCAGTGTATATCCGTTTTGGGGCACCATGAACACTTATCCACGAGTGAATAAAAGAGTTGACAATCTCAGAGGCTTTCTTTGTTCTCACAATGTTTCCAGCGCTGAAGCGTGTGAAATGGTCGATGATGTGGAGGTACCATATGCCAGGTTCCAGCTCATGTAAATCCATTGCCACCGTCTCATTGTACTCTGAGGCTAAAGGCAAACCAACAGCAGGCCTGGGCTTGGTCCTGCTATATCTTTGACATACCTCACAGTCACGGATGATCTCTTGCAGAATAACTGGACAGTCTTTGTCAGTATTTCCAGAGCTGAGGATAAGCCTCTGCAGAGGCATGGCCAAACTGTTTGTGAAGCTTCAGGAGAACTTTATGCTTCTCTTTTGTAGACATCTCTGCTGTGATGACAAGGACTTCACTTTCATTGGTGTCCACTTCAGTATTACCATCTCTAATGTCGACACAGTAGTGTCCCGAACTAGTGAGCTCAAGAGGCACTGGTTGCTTGAACATGACAACTTTGTCATTCACCATGTCTAAAACAGTTCCTGCTCTCTTTAGAGCCATTTTGCTCAGCAGTAAAGGAATATCAACAGGAACAACTTCCGTTTCAATGTGACATTTTGTTGGTCCGATCTTAGCGGGAAGCTTTACCTTTCTGTTGGAGTGTACCACCTGACCATCACCAAATCTGAAAGGTCTGCAGCTTGAAGATTCTGTTTGCATCAGTTTGTTTATTTGGCTTTGGCTCAGGTCTTTCATGTACCTATCCAGCCACTTTTCACCACAAACAGTACGTGTGCATGCTGTGTCAATGATAGCTGATCCCAGTGATTCAGTTAGGAAGATCTCAGAGTCCGTCATAACTTTTGTAAACAGTGTAATGTTACACTCTTCAACATTTTCATCTTCTGCTAGCTTTACTTCATTTCTCCGATGAGGACAGTCTTTGGCCCAATGGTACGTGCTCTGACAAATTACGCATTTTGTTCGCTTACCATATTTGTCGAGTGGGTTTGTACCTTGCTGTGGCTGCCACTGTCTGCTCTGTGACTGGCTGTTGTTCCGTCTGAATTTACCCGGTGGCCTCTGCTCCGTGAAAAACGCCGCATCTTGAGTCTCGCTGCCTCCGCTTGCTCCAATGGTTTTTCCTCCGAAAATCCGTTTTAACGCTGACTTCATGGATGCGAATGTTAAATCCGTGCACGCTGTAAGTGCTAGCTGCCTACTCTTCTCTTCAAGACAAGCCGTGTCCAGTAATTTAAACGCTAACACAGCGTCAGGCAGGGTCATGTTGTACTTCTTCATGCGGTTGTATCTCTGCTCAAAGTCTATGATGTAGTCTGCCATGGACACCGCGCTGTCTTTGGAAATCGAGTCGAAATGAGAGTACGCTTCATAAGTGCGGTCTTTTTCTTCTCTCAAGAATACAGAGTCCAGCTTAGCTAGCAAGGTTTCCATACCGTTGTCTTCGTTCAGATCGCTTGTGGGTATTTCCAAAGCGGTCTCTTTGGCTCGCCCCTCGAGTCCCAACACCACCGCGAGTGCCTGCTTCTTCTTGTCCAAATCCGTAACAAGTTTCCAAATACTAATTTCATTTTTCCAGCACTCGTATGGTCTGGTTTCGTCAAGCTTAGGCGGTACTCTATAGTTGGAAACCATCCTCTGCTACCATGAAAATATCCACAGACACGACGTGGTTCTGCACTCGCTTATTTTTATTTCCTCCACTCCCTCACAAAATCCCGCCCAAAACCAACCACCCGAAAAACAGTCTTTTCTTCCGCTCACGTCGACTCTCGCGATAATACATTCCCTTGCACATGAAGTTAACAGACAGGTCGTCTTTATGGGGAGATCTCGGGTCAATAAGACCCTCAGATCCCTCCTACAGGCTAGAAAGCCTGAAATAAAAAAGATCTCGGCTAACCAACTTATGGTACAAGATCATGGCAGTATTGACAGCTGCCAGGCGTGACGTCCCCTCCCGTCGCGTGTAAGAACGATCAAGTGGCTTAACAGCTGCTATTACTAATCTGATGGTGCAGGGAATCGTCGGTGGAAAAAAGATATCTGAATGATGCCTGCAGTTGCAGGCATCATTCAGATATCCCCACTTAAAATGCACAAAATAAACGTGATGTGATGTCTGAATACCATAGAAAGATCAAACAATATATTGTGGAAAAAAAGGACAGTCAAATTTCCATCGCTGAAAGTCCCAAATAAACGCTGTGACTAAATAAAATTCAGTCCCAAATATGTGGAAAAAAACTGGAACTCCTCCAAGTGCTTGCATGCATCATCAGTGTGCTCAATAGTGGGTTAAAAGGCTGCTTACTGGATTCCATCGGCCAGAAGTGCTCCACTGAGAGGACTGGGATCTGTCACCTTCCCTGTGCGACAGGCACTCTTGGCCCGTGGATGAAGAGAAGAGGACTGATAGTGCATTACCTTTTATTGCATTTATTTATTTATTTTTTTTTCAAATTCAATGTTTATTGAGGAGATAAAGGCATACAAGTCAACAAAGGCAGTGAATTGAAATACAGCCGAGTAACAAGAGAACAGCGTAACATGAGGTGTAAATCATATAAACATAGCCGTATGTGAGAAATGATAATATACAATGCATCAAAGTATGTCTCAGGACGGTAGATCCCCAGATAGACCCACACTCCTACCGGCATCTGTCACATGGCCGGCATACCGGAGTGCGGAGGGCATCAGACGGGGTCACCAATCCAAGAAACTGCATTTATTTTTTAAAAATATTGCATAATGGGCATCAAACAAATGAAAGCACTGCTGCCTGCAGTATGGTTTGTGCGCGATGGCAGGGCTGGCTCTGCCAGACGTGTTCCCCTCAGAAGGCATCAACTGGGATTGGAGTATTCCTATATGCCTTCTGACCGCTGGTGTCTGGTAAGTGGTCTTTTAACCCACTATTGAGCACACTGGTGGTGCATGCAGCACTTGGAGTTCATGTACGGCACCTTTCCATTTTTCTTTCCACATATATTTGGGATTGAATTTTAAGTAGTCACAGGGTTTATATGGGACTTTTTCAGCGATGGAAATTTGAATTTTTTTCACAATATATTGTTTCATTGTTTGATCTTTGTATGGTATTTACACATCACACATGTCATGATTATTTTGTGCATTTTAGTGCAATATTTGCAGAAGCATCAAGGGATTGGCTATGTATGTTTGCATTTAACCACTTGCCAACCACCCCACGCAGATATAATGCGGCAGGACCGCATAGCTGCGCATAATTACGTACAGATATGTGGTTATGTGCACAAGGCGTGCCGCCGGAGCTGCGCTCCCGCTGTGTTTAGACCCCATGGGAGGAGCAGGCTCGATCACCGCCGGCCTCCCGCAATCTTCGGAGACACAGACAGAAGAACCACCTGCCTATGTAAACAAAGCAGGTGGCTCTTCTGTCACACAGACATAGAGAGATCATGTCTCAGCTATGCTGAAACACTGATCTCTCTTTGCCTGTCAGACCAAATAATATATAGCAGAATACAAATTGGTCTAAACTGATAAAAAAAATAGATTTTTCTTTTATTTTTTTATTGGGAATGTTTTATAACAGAAAATTTTGAAAAAAAACACTATTTTTCTCTTTTTTTTTTTTTTTTTAATTTGTAGCTCACGATCTAAACTGCTGAGGTGATCAAATACCACCAAAAGAAAGCTCTATTTGTGGGGAAAAAAGGACATTGATTGTATTTGGGTACAGCGTTGCACGATCGTGCAATTTTCCATTAACCACTTAAGCCCCGGAAGATTTTACCCTCTTCCTGACCAGGGCCTATTTAGCGATTCGGCACTGCGTGATTTTAACGGACAATTGCGCGGTCGTGCGACGCTGTACCTTAACAAAATTTACGTCCTTTTTTCTCTGTCGCTCATTGACAGACGCAGTCCTCTTGATTAATATCAAATTGGGTTATACTGCCCTCTACAGGAGTAGGACACTAGGCAGAAGAAAACGTTCTGGCCACACCTTAGGGGCAGTCCCAGAGGGTATATCCTCTCTCTCTCTGCTACAGGATGTCAGTTTTTTTCTGTCTAGTCAGGAGTAAGGACCTAAGTTCCTTGCTGGGATCTTTGGTCCTGGCAAGATTTTTTAGAAAAAATTTTTTATTTTAGGCAGCTTTTTTCTCCAGTTGTTCCTGTGAGATCTTCAAGCAATTATGCCGGATCTGGGTGACGGGCTGGATTTTGAGGTCCAGTGGTCACCCCAGCCGGCCTACAAGCGCGTGCAGATTCCAGCTCCGCGCTGGATCGGCCGCGACACATTTAAACAATTTCGCTGGAGCTGGGCGACGGGCTGGATGTGAAATCCAGTGGTCACCCCAGCCAGCCTACGAGCGCGTGCAGGCCCTAGCTCCGCGCTGGGTCGGCCGCGACATAGTCCCACTGGACGGGGACTGACCCCGCAAGTTAAACGTCTCGCTGGGACGCCTATGACCAGTCGGAAACTGAGCCGCTGCGTCCGTATTGGTCGACAGCCCCCCCCCACGGTGGAGAGGGGTTCTGTTAGGAGTGGGTGCCCGTCTGTTGCGGTATGGTGAGTAGTATGTTCCCCCTCTCCCTTGTCGGGTTTTGGGAATGGATACGGGCCCCTCTGTGGATGGTCGGACCCTCTTGACCTGGGTTCCCTCTCTATCCTATAACATGTTTTCACAGATCTCCCTCTTGAGTGTGATTTAGTGAATAAGAGATGAGTCTCATCCTTTTGTCTGATGAGCCTTTAAGACTTCTAGTTGGCACCGGTTGGGCCTTCTGGATTTGAATTTTGATTTCTGTTATCCCACCCCTCATTTGTGGCACTGCTTTGGGATGTCCCAATTTGATATTAATCAAGAGGACTGCGTCTGTCAATGAGCGACAGAGAAAAATGGATTTTTGTAAGATCTTACCGTAAAATCCTTTTCTCTTAAGCTCATTGACAGACGCAGTACCCGCCCCTCTATCTTGAGCGCTCCCTCCCTAGAAGCCTCACAGGCTAGCGACGTAGTACTACATCGCTTTGCCTGTGAGGGGCTGACTGCCGCAGTAAATAGTCGTGCGGTGGTCGGCCAGTGGTTAAAGTAACGGAGTGCCGAATCGCAAAAAATGGCCTAGTCATTAAAGGGGCAAAGTCTTCCGGAGTTTAAGTGGTTAATATCACCAATTTGTCCTACACTTTTTATTGTGAACCTTCACTATCAAATCAATTGTGGTTGTGGTTTTTGATTTTAATTTGTTTTAGATAACACACTTATATTTTTTTTTCATTCTATTTACATTTCTCCCAATATTCAGAGAGTCCTAGCTGCTGCAAGCTTTGAGAATGGCTAGCGCATTCTTAATTTTTTTTTCTTCCCCCCCTCCTTACCCATGTTACATTGTCATTGTTGTAGGATCCTATACCTCTTGGTTGGTCTGCTGTGGGTTCCTGTGCTTGAAAGCAAGGCTGCACTGCACCATGCAGGGCATAACCTTTTTACCAATTGTTTGATATTGTTTGCAAATCCTGGCATTTTAGGGATGTCGATTTTAGATTCATGCCTTTATCTGAATTTCACTGCTCTTGACAGCTATCAGAGAATAAGGAAGGCAATGCTACTCAGCTTAGGGACATAGAAGGTAGAACATTGAATTAAGGTGGTAAAAATCAATAGACCTTAAACTCGCATTGTGAGGTAAGGAGATATTATATTTTTTTTTCTTGAAGAAGATTAAGATCTGCATATAAGTAATCCTAGTTTAGGGGCTGGCAAGGTGCTGGAAAATGGAACTTGTACTTATGTAAATCTCAATTTCCAGCCCAAAAAAAAAGTATTTTACCCACTTGTCCATGTAGCCACACATGACTCAGCACAGTTGACATACAAAAATATCCTAATTGTACAGGATGCAAGCAACTTGTTCATATATCATGGGTTATTGGCCCATGCCTTCAGCTGACTAGACACTAGCAAGTTTTTTGAGGACATGCCCCATGCTGTGCCTCTCCTATATACAAGAGAAAAGATTTACCTGTGCTCAAATTTCAGTAGCTTGTACATGTAGGTAAGTGACCAGACCTGAACCTAGTCGCTTTCCCCACCTTATGTCTTTATGCCCCAGGTTGTAAGGTGCAGTGGCAAATCAGAGTAAGAATGGCCATGAGAGGAATTGTTTTAAGGCAATTGGCCAGCTTAAGCATGTATTGCAATATGTGTGTGTACTAAAAATCCCAGTTTTTCATTGCAGTTTGCTGGTAAGGGTGTATAGCAGTGTGCAGAGGGTCTATCCAGAATTTATAGTCCCCTATAAACCTATCCTATGCCATGAGTCCTCATTTTTTTGCTATGATGTTGCTTTTGGGGGGGGGGGGGGTTCTCACCTTGGCACTTGTTGCAATGCCTTCAGTTACGTGCAGGGTGCTATACAGGTCTAGAGCTGTAGTCAATTGTTATGTTACCCAGTCCCTGATGATCCCTTTGGGAGTATGCCCTCCATGATGGGTGAAGCCTGGATTTGTATACAGTCCAGCGTTGTGCACCAGTAATGTAGGATTATTCGTATGTTTGACCATTACTGTGTAAAACAGGGATGTGTTGGAAAATGTATTCCCTTCACAATACAAACCTTTGAAACTTGGTGCTAAAATTCAATCACTCAGCTCAGTTTCAAGTTGATTACCAGGTGTTACATAACACCACTGGTTGTACACTTTTAATGCCGATTCTGCCTAGAGGCCCTATAAAGTACTCAGGTGCTTCCTCCTGCCCTTTTCCCACTAGGATTCATTGCAGGATAGTTTACACCTTGGTTATTGAGTACTTTGTGTGTACCCCACAAGGAAAATATCCCACTTGTGGCTATGGCAGAGACCAGGCAAAAGGTAGTCAATTTAAAGCAGCAGACAAACACTCACTCTCTCGAAGGCACCCATAGAGTGATCATTCATCCCTTGCAGCAGAGCAGGACCCAGTTTTAACTTCAGTCCCAGCATACAATTCTAGCTCTATTTCTGGAGAGCAACAAACGGGCTTCATGGCAGCACACGTATGGGTTAACCCTGCCTCCACTCCTCTCCTATAGTGCTCTTAGGCTAGTCAACAACTAAGGTAGTCTCCTACATTAAGACAAGGGGGCACTCACAGCCTGTTCTCTATTACAGGAAGCGGAGCCAATTATGTCTTGGGCTCAGAAGAATCGAGCCTACATGTTAGAGGCTTATGTCCCCGGTGTCCACAATATTCTGACAGACTTTCTTTCCGGAGTCCAGTTGGACAACAACGAATGGTCGCTACATGTGGAAGTTTTTCAGTCGCAGATGCCCTAAGGTATCATTGGAAATGCAGCGGGTCCTGTGTGTTTCTTCAAGTCCTGGTCATCCTCTGGTTTCTACGAAAACCCTGAACAGAAGTTGTGGAGGTAGTGGCAGTGATGCCTTATTGGCCAATTAGGTGGCTAACATGGTTTCCCTTGTTAGCACTGTTCAGCTCCCGGAACCTAGTACCCCTTCTCATCAGGCCAGACCTGTCACAGGGTGCATTTCTACATCCATGGCCAGCACGGTTACGTCTGACCGTCTGATTCTTGAGATTGGAGGTCCTCTGCTGCTCCTCCAGAGTCATCTCCTCTCTTTTGAATGCTAGGAGAGTGAACACAAAGTTTACAGGAGAATCTAGTCAAAATCTGGGCAATACATGTCTGCTGCTGACGGATCATGTAGAAATCTATAAGTTCTAAATATTCTGGGCTTTCTCCAGTCGGATTTAGATCTGGCTCTATCAGTCAGCTCCCTCAGAGTACAAGTCTCCGCTTTATCGGCCTTAACAGGTGTTTCCAGGTCTAGGCATCTTTTCCTGTCCAACGATTCTTCAATGGAGCAATTGGGCTCAGACCTCGGAGTAAGCAGAGGTTTTCCAAATCGAGTCTCCCTCTTGTTCTCAACTCCCTCTGGGGAAATAGACTGGAGTGTTCTAGGGCTGTCTTCGTTAAAGCCAATGTCATGTTTACCTTTCTCCTGGCTATCACGTTGTCATAAAAAGCCTCAGAGATTGAATAACTGGTCATGGAGAACTTTTCTTAATGTTCTTCCAGTTCGAGTGGTGCTTTTACCTATGCTTGACTCAAATTCCAAGGGTATATCAGTCTTTCATGGGAACCAAGAAATTGTTCTGCCAACCTTTGGAGTACTAACTTGCGACCTTTAGACGGGGGAGAGGTCGTGCTGTGGCTTAGTTTGTTAAAGCGCATGTCTAGTAAACCGTGAATCTTGAGTTTGACTCTCAGCAGTGCCTTCCTTTGGTTCTAGGAATCTCTCAGATATTATGAATTTATATCTACAAGCTACAGCTTCCTTTAGGCTTCAGAACGCCTGTTCATTCTTTCTCCCAGAAAGGACAAAGGGAAACATGCCTCATCTAGGACGATTGTGGCATAGATTGTCTGGGCCATCAGACCGGTGTAACGTTAGAAAACCATACCCCGTGGAGAAACCATACCCTCGTCACTTCCTGTGAGAAACAGCTGAGCAGCAAAGGAGTGCGCATGCTCAGAGAGCCGGAAACATCATGGAAGGGCAGAGAAGATGGCAAGTGCGCATGCTCAGAAGGTATGAAATAATTACGGTAGTGAATGTAATGTTAAACTTGCGTCGGTTACATAAAACAGCGCGGCTGCACTATGAGACACCTCCGCTCCTATCCTTGTAACTTTCCTGATGTGGGCTAATAAACATGAAAGCGGCGGCGGGTGTATGAGATGTAAATGTCGGCTCCGTGATCCGCTTTTATATTTATTACCCCAGATCAGGGAAGTGACAGGGAGAGGAGCGGAGATCACTCATAGTGCAGAGGAGCTGTTTTAATGTAACGGCGGCAAGTATAACGTTAAACACACTGCCGTGAGAAATCCATACCCTCCGGAAGTGACGAGGGTATGGTTTTCTCACGGGTATGGTTTTTTCACGGAACACCGGCTCAGAGCGGAGGGCTTGGCTCCTTTGGGGATGGTGACCACTCGCTCGACCAGGAGTGTGTCTACGTCCTGGGCGGGTTTGCAGCATGTGGTTCCCAATGTAATTAGTAGGGCAGCCTTTTGGTCCCCGATCAATATATCTATGGCTCATTGTTGTGTAGAGTCGGCCTCTTTATCTTCTGTGTTAATTTTGGTTTACAAATCCTGTCGGCTGACGATGTCAAATAAACCCTTTTGTTTTGTCCTGCAGTTGCCCACCCGGGTGTGCATGGCTAGTTATTTCCCATACTTATGCTGCCATGGAGTCTGTCAGGAAAACGGAAATTCTATCAAATACCGTAATTTTCCTTTCCTGATGGGACTCCATTGCAGAGTTTCCTCCCAGAGTAGTGAGTAGGCTAGTTACAGAACATGGCCTCTGGCTCAAAGCAAAGATTTATGGGAGTGGTGTTCCATAGGGGAGGAGTGAAGGTGGGGTTAAGCCATACGTATGCTGCCGTGTTTGATAGGAAATTTCCAGTTTTTTGGCCTATTTGCCATCCTTGCACAGATTACGGCCTTAATACAGCCATCTTTATCCAGGGCTTGAACTACGATATTGTGGCAGACAAATCGGACACTGACACTTTTTTGGGAACCAGTGACACTAAGTCATCGGGATTGTTCTCCTTTAGCTCTCTAATCAATTCAATATGAGAATATTGATCCCGGTTCTGCAGCCATTTTTTGTCCAAATTCTTTGCTTTCTTGTGCTCTTTTTTGATGTTTATGGATGGCTAAAACACCAAGTGCAGTGATGCAAATTTTGGCATTCTGGGCCTTATCCATATTCAATATCGATTGCCCGTTTGTGACCACGAACACTACCCAACGAACGCATGTTGGTGCTATATATATATACACACACACACACACACACACACACACACACACACACACACACACACACACACACACACACACACGTATTGAATTTAAAGTCGGTCCCACGCTCATTGGTGCTAGGAGGAAGGGAGGAAGGGCGTGGCTTTAAGGTCACACGCACATTACATCACTTCCGCTTGCAGACTGTAACATTTTTTTTTTGGATCTTTAATGATGGCAATGTTTTCAACCGATGAACACGGTTTCGATGGTCGGCGGGCAACGGTCAGGCGATATTCGGACCGTGTATGTTGGCAACGTTTTCGACCGACAAATACTTTTTCAAAAGTCGGTGGTCGAATGATCGGGCGATATTCTAATCGTGTATTCAGACCATAATACAGTGATCACTGCTAAAATATGCACTGCACTGTGTGTTTGTGTGTGTATGTATATATATATATATATATATATATATATATATATACAGTGGGTACGGAAAGTATTCAGACCCCCTTAAATGTTTCACTCTTTGTTATATTGCAGCCATTTGCTAAAATCATTTAAGTTCATTCTTCTTCCTCATGAATGTACACACAGCTCCCCATATTGACAGAAAAACACAGAATTGTTGACATTGTTGCAGATTTATTAAAAAAGAAAAACTGAAATATCACATGGTCCTAAGTATTCAGACCCTTTGCTGTGACACTCATATATTTAACTCAGGTGCTTTCCATTTCTTCTGATCATCCTTGAGATGGTTCTACACCTTAATTTGAGTCCAGCTGTGTTTGATTATACTGATTGGACTTGATTAGGAAAGCCACACACCTGTCTATATAAGACCTTCCAGATCACAATGCATGTCAGAGCAAATGAGAATCATGAGGTCAAAGGAACTGCCTGAAGAGCTCAGAGACAGAATTGTTGCAAGGCACAGATCTGGCCAAGGTTACAAAAAGATTTCTGCTGCACTTAGGAACCTTAAGAGCACAGTGGCCTCCATAATCCTCAAATGGAAGACGTTTGGGATGACCAGAACCCTTCCTAGAGCTGGCCGTCTGGCCAAACTGAGCTATCGGGGGAGAAGAGCCTTGGTGAGAGAGGTAACGAAGAACCCAAAGATCACTGTGGCTGAGCTCCAGAGATGCAGTCAGGAGATGGGAGAAAGTTGTAGAAAGTCAACCATCACTGCAGCCCTCCACCAGTCGGGGCTTTATGGCAGAGTGGCCCGACGGAAGCCTCTCCTCAGTGTAAGACACATGAAAGCCCGCATGGAGTTTGCTAAAAAACACCTGAAGGACTCCAAGATGGTGAGAAATAAGATTCTCTGGTCTGATGAGACCAAAATAGAACTTTTTGGCCTTAATTCTAAGCAGTATGTGTGGAGAAAACCAGGCACTGCTCATCACCTGTCCAATACAGTCCCAACAGTGAAGCATGGTGGTGGCAGCATCACCCCGCCAGGGCACATACAAACTCGCTTCGGCCAAGGTAGATTTGGTCCTGGGCAAACGGGCCAGCAAGAAGTGATCCCCGCCTTCACCTGTTTCCTCTGTCTCATCAGATCCAGAATCTGATTTGGCTGCTGTGCATGCGAGTTACCCTTCGGGGTCTGCATCCATGAACCCTGCGTGCTCAGATAGTGAGGATGATTCCTCTGCTCCTCTAGCGGCAAATGAAAAGGCGCTAGTGGATGCACTGATTGTAAGATGGAGGATGCGTCTAACGCAACATCGGAGGCAAGGGTCACCTTTGGCACCTACAGGTCCTCAAAAGCAGCAAAGGTGTTCCTCTTTCCTGCCTTCTTTGATGATATTGTCACAAAACAGTGGGGGTGCCCGAAACGCACCTTTGCAATCCCTAGGCATTTTGCAATGCGGTACCCCTAAGAGGATTCCTTCCTTGAAAAAAAAAAAAAATGTACGGTCCCTCCTGTAGTGGACTCCCTGGTCTCCAGGTTGAATAAAGCCCCTGTCATCCCGGTTGAAGAGTCCCCGGTCTTCACAGACTTGACTGATAGGAGGTCGGAGGCCTTGACCCGTCATATGTTCACTGTGGCTGGTTCGGCCCTTAGACCGGTATTTACTATTGCCCTGGTGTCGCAAGCTTTAACGGAGTGGGCAAAACTTCTACGTTGGGACCTGGAGGGGGTACAGCTCCCCCCTGCCTTTGCGGCGCTGGCGGATCAGTTGGTCCAAGGGCTACAGTTTGTCTGTGATGCCTCTTTGGATGCCGCTCTTTTGATTTCTAGATTGTCTCAGCGGTGGTCCTGCAGGGTATCATCTGGCTGAAATGCTGGTCTAGGGACCAGGTTTCTAAGAAGGCCTTATCTGATCTTCCATTTCTGGGGGATCACCTGTTTGGAGCTTCCTTGGATGACATCATCAAAGGCCTCACAGGGGGAAAGTACTCTTCTTCCTCAGGCTTCCAAGGGTGAGGAGTCCCGTCGCAGACAGGGGCCTTTCTTTTTGGCCCACAAGCGGACTTTTCGTCCCTCAGGGTCTCCGCCGGGGGGTTCTAAGAGGTCTTGGTCCAGCAAGCCACGAGCGGGTTCTGCCAGACCTATTTGGATGCATGAAGGGGGCGCCCTCACCCGTATCTGGGGTGGGGAGGAACGTCTTCACTGGTTTTAGGATCTGTGGACCTCCCTGATCCAGGACAGGTGGGTCCACAGAGTCATTCGCTCCGGCTACAAGTTTGAGTTTCGATTATATCATCTGGAAAGGTTCTTCCCTTCCAACCTGCACTTGTCCCCAGATCACTTAGGGGATTTCTATGGGGCAGTGCAAAACTTGTTACTTCAAGGGGTGATTTTTCCAGTTCCGACATCAGAAACTTTTCAAGTTTTTTACTCAAACCTGTTTACAGTTCCCAGGAAGGAAGGCAAGGTGATTCCAATTCTGGATCTCAAGTTGCTAAACTGCTTTGTACGGGTACAGGAGTTCCGAATGGAATCCATTCGCACGGTTGTGGTGTCCCTACATCAGGGCGATTTCCTCGCTTCCATCGACATCAAGGACACCTACCTTCACATCCTAATATGTGCTGCCCATCAGCGCTTCCTCTGCCTTGCCGTGGGCGAGGAGCACTATCAGTTTGTAGCATTACCCTTTGGTCTTGCCTTCTTCGCTCCTCAGGTTTTCACAAAGGTATTGGCTCCGGTGCTAGCATTGCTGCATCAGTGGGGGATAGCGAGACTGGGGTATCTGGACAATCTGCTTTTGCGAGCAGAGTCTTCGACTGCTCTGTTGAACAACTTGGAGATTACTCTGCAAACTCTGAGGGAAATTGTTTGGATCTGAATCTTCAGAAATCTGCTCTGGTTCTGTCCACAAGCCTGGACTATGTGGGTCTGATGCTGGACTTGGCCTCAGCCAGAGTGTTTCTTCCTCTGGAAAAGCTTCAGAAATTGCAGGAGGCAATTCAGCCTCTGCTGTCCAGCAGACAGTCATCTCTTCGGACTTGCATGCGGGTGCTGGGCCTAATAGTGTCTACCTTCAAGGCGGTTCTGTTTGCACAGTTTCACATGAGATCTCTGCAAAAGGAGATTCTAGTGAAATGGAACAAGGATCCTCAGTCTCTAGACAATCTGATCCCGTGGAGCCGGCGTATGAGGGGGTCCCTGGTTTGGGTGCTTCGTTCTCCGGCACTTCGTCAGGGAAAATAATTTCTTTCCCTATACTGGACGGTCCTCACCATGGACGCCAGCCTGTCCGGGTGGGGAGGTGTCCTCAGCACAGAGTTTGTTTAGGGAGTCTGGACTCTGGAAGAACTGGAGCTCCGAGCAATCAGAAATGTCTGGCTCATTGAACATGTTGTCTCCAGGGGTGTCCTGTACGGATTCAATCAGACAACGCCACGCCCGTGGCCTATGTCAATCACAAAGGGGGCACAAGAAGTATCCTGGTGGCTCAGGGAAGTAGCAAGCATTCTCAGGTAGGCAGAATTGTTCCAGCCCTTTCTGCTGTACACTTTCCAGGGGTGGAAAATTGGCAGGCGGATTACCTCAGTTGCCAGGCCTTGGACCAGGGGGAATGGTCACTTCATCCAGAGGTGTTTCATCAGTTGTGTCTCCGGTGGTGTACTCCTGAGGTGGATCTGTTGGCCTCTTGTCTCAACAGGAAAGTGCAGAGGTTGTAGCACGGTCTCAGGATCCTCTGGCCGACTCCACAGACGCATTAGTATCTCCTTGGAGTCAGTATCGTCTGATTTACAGCTTTCCTCCTCTCAAGCTTCTGGTGAAACTCCTGCGCAGGATCGAGGCAGAAGGGATTCTGGTCATCCTAGTGGCTCCAGACTGGCCTCACCCGTCTTGGTACGCCGATCTGGAACGGCTGATCACCGATACCCCTTGGAAACTTCCTCTCAGGGAAGATCTGCTGTCCCAGGGGCCAATCTTCCATCCTGCTTTACAGTCGCTAGTCTTGAGGCCTTGGCTGTTGAAAGCCAGGTGCTGAAGGATAGAGGTTTGTCTGAGTTGGATATTCTTACGCTGTTAAAAGCTAGAAAATCTATTTCTAGAAAGATTTACCATCGTACTTTGAGAATGTACATTGCATGGTGTGAATCCCTCAGGGTTCACCCTCGCTCCTTTTCGGTGGCTCGGATCTTAGCTTTCTTCCAAAGAGAGGTTGAGGGCCGCCTGGCCTTGAGTACCATCAAGGACCAGGTCTCAACCTTGGCGGTTTTCTTTCAATGTCCATTGGCCACACATTCCCTGGTGCGTACCTTTATCCAGTGAGTGAGAGATTTGCTTCCTCCAGTGCGATCTCTGTTGCCGCAGTTGGACCTGTTTGGTGTTGTCAGTTCCCCAGAAGCCTCCCTTTAAAGACATTCGGGAGGTTCCCCTGCTTACGTTATCCCAGAAGGTGGCCTTTTTGGTGGCCATCACTTCTGCAGGCAGCATGTCGGAGCTGGCAGCGCTGTCTTGTCGTTCACCCTACCTGGTGGTTCACAATGATAAGGTGGTTCTTCGTCCATGTCCGTCATTCCTTCCGAAGGTCGCCTCTGATTTTCATTTGAACGAAGAGATTGTGTTGCCTTCCCTGTGTCCCAGGCCTAAGCATCCTAAGGAAGTTGCTTTGCATTCCTTGGATGTGGTTAGGGCAATTAGAGTGTACCTAGCAGCTACGGAGTCTTTGAGAAAGTCAGACTCACTATTTGTCCTCACGGATGGACCTTGCTTCTGCTGCAACCATTTCCAGATTAGAGCCTCCTGGGCATTCTGTCATCAGGTGTCAGTGCTGCAGGTTTGCAGGCGGCCATCTGGTTGTCTGTGCACATGTTCACAAGGTTTTATAAGGTGCATGTGTTGGCATCTGCAGATTCTTCCTTCGGCCGCAAGGTTTTGCAGGCTGCTGTTTAGAGAACCTGTCCTCTTTGAGGGTGTTTTATATTTTTTTCCGGTGAGCTCCAGTTGTTGATAGTTGAGCTCCATGTTTCCTGATTGGCTATGTTTAGCCTTGGGGAAGGTTTTTTCTTACTGTTCCCACCCTCATGTTTGACACTGCTTTGGGATGTCCCATATAGTCATGAAGATGAGGAGCTGTGTCTGGCAATGAACGAAAGAGAAAATGGGATTTTTGACTTACCGTAAAATCCTTTTCTCTGATGTTCATCGACGGACACAGCACCTGCCCCTCTATGGAGTTGTGCTTTTTCTCTTCTGACACTGCTTGTAACAAAACTGAATACCTATAGCAGAGAATGGGAGTATACCCCCTGGGACAGCCCCATAGGTGTAGAAAAGTTTTTGTCTGCCTAGTGTCCTACTCCTGTAGGGGGCAGTATAACCCATATAGTCATGAAGACAAGCAGCTGTGTCCGTCAAATAACATCAGAGAAATTGATTTTTACAGTAGGTCAAAAATCCAATTTTTTTTTTTTTTTTTTTTGTGTGGCGCCAGAATGGTTCTATTCTCCATTCATGTAATCACAATATCTGTGACCAAAGGCTTGAACAGCAGAAACTTCCTGTAAAAAAAAAAAAAACAAACATGTTTCCGGACGCCAAAATGGCAGCATACATATATAGCTCCACCCTATATCCACCCACAGCACCCATTTAAATCTATAAAAGTCTGACTAAGCGCAACCTCCCCCATTCTCTTTTTTTTTTTTCCCTCAAGATATACTCCTGCTAGACTGTGATGCTGCAATAAGTTCCTACCTGCTGGCTGTGTCGGTATCCGTCTGGGTTCAGCCTCTCCCAGGCGTAGTCCCACATCTTAGGTTGCTAAATGCACTAACAAGGTGGCGAGCCCCTTCTGGTGGTCTTTTGGGGTGGGGAGTTTTCTAACTAGAGATGACAGAACCTCATGTGGTACACCTGAGATGGTGTTTGGCTGCTGGAGTCCATGATGCATGTCTCCCTGCACACCTGAGTTTGCGATTAGTTGCTGGAGTCCATGATGCGTCTCTACACACCTATGCTGGTGTTTGTTTGCTGGAGTCCATAATGCATGTGTCTGTCTGCACACCTGTGCTGAATCCTGGTGCTGGTGTCAGTTTCATTTCTCCTGCAGATATGTGCTATCCCTTTTTTGTTTTCCTCCCTTGTCTCTAACTTCATTAGGCTTAAAATGTGATTGCAGATCGTCCTCTGCTTGTTGTTCTGTGCTGCCTACACACCACAAGATTAGTTCTGTCCTTGTCATTTTCCACTTACATTCAACCAATGACCCCGTGTACTATTATTGGTGAAATGTGTTTTATGATAAAATAAAATTATGAAGATAAGATTATGAAAAAAAAAAGACATGAGTTTACTGCAGAAATTTCAGTTTCCTAATTCACAACACATACTGCACATATTCCATTAGATGGGGGTCAGAATTTCCTTTCACTCCTGATTGAAAAGATCACCCCACGCACTACAATTTTTACATGATAATCTCACAATGTGTTGGTTCTAATAATTAGTTTTTTTTTTCTTTTGTCTGCAGTTTTTTTCTTTCATCTGTGGCTTTTAACCAACGTGTGTGTGTGTTTCTGGTCTCAGGGCTGGCTATTACATGCATGCACTGTGCAGATGGTGTGTGGCAGCCATCTTTGCTATGGCATGTATAGGCTCACGCATGCGTGAGGTGGTTTTTGCACTGGAAACATCTTCTGTTTTCCCTTGCTTATGCTGCAGGTGAATGGGGGAGGAGAGGGAGGTGATTAAGGCACATGTCTAAAATCTGTTTGCTTCTTTCTATGAGTCTCCTTTTCCTTTCTGCACAGTGCTGACATCCTTGCTCCAAAAGAAACTTTCTGCCACATACCCAAGACTTCCATGTGCTCAGGTGGGGAGCATCAGTCTGGTAAGTAAGAAGAGGAAAAAGAGTGCCTTTCCATGAGATGCAACTTAGCTCGCTCTTGTTGCCATGTCATGACAAGTCCAGTGTGGACAGTGGCTTATCCATCCCACCAGGTCTCGCCCAGGAGGTGCAGAAAGTTACCAGTGAGTGTCAGCATTACTCCTCCCGAGTGCTAATAGCAACAAAAGGGTAAGAAGTGCTGGGCCTGCGGCTCTATTTTCAGACTAAAATGTGTGGATATTGCCGCCAAGACCTCTGTAATGACAAAGAATGCTGTAAGCCAGCAAGTCATGGCCGTTCATGGGCAAGTCTCTAACAGTTCTCCAATCACTTAGGCTGGCCATACACTATACAATTTTCTTATTCAATTTCCTTTAGATTTACCTTAAACTATGTAGTGCAAGGGCCTGCCTGATTGCATACAAATTGAAAGTGTTTAGGTTTGACCCTACATTACATGGTTTTGGTAAATCTAAAGGAAAGTTGAACAAGAAAATTGTATAGTGTATGGCCAGCCTTACGCCAGATGAGTTCAGGGTATCACAATTAACCCTTCTAACCATGGAGGCCCCAAGCCCATTACACCCAACTTTGTTCCTGGCTCTGAGGGCACCTTTATCCAAGCCATTCACCCCTGCCATAAACCTGGCTACACCAGAGGTAGAAGAGGGTTGGTTGTCCTCCTTGAAGAGGCTAAGCAGGATTTGAGTGCCTCTTGGGTCCAGTCATTCATTATGGCAGTTAAGCGGGCCTGGAATGGGATGACCCAGATCACTGCCTTCCAAGTCAGTACATCATGTTTTCAAGACATGTCTCTCCATACTCCCGAATGAATAGAAGGGTAAAGAGGCTGATTAAAAAGTATTGGCAGTAGTGATATGAAGTTTTACAGAATTAAGCAGCGGCAAAATTATACCCTACTCCAGAGGGAAGTGCCAATTCTCTGCTCAAAAGAATGGCACTGCATCGAGCTAATGCACTTAACATGCGTTTCAGTAGCACGCACTTTACAGCCCTGCACCCTACTGCAAAGGTATGGACACTACCATTATGCATTTTGTCAGGAGTGTTATTCTTCCCAGGGAAGATTCAGTTTCTGTTGGCTGTATCTACGATCGATGAATTGATGGATATCTGAGAGATTCAGGTCAAGACGCAGGGGGTGCTTGTAAGCCAGTGATCACAGTACTTTTTTGCAAGCGCAGCACAGTTGGGATCCAGAATGGAGGTCTCCATCACCCATGAATCTCTGAAAGAGCAGATTATTAGTGGTCTTGGTGAGCTTAATTGATCGGCGGATTTTGTGGATGAAGTAGCATTTGTTGTTATCGGTGTTCCCCCTAAGGCAATGTTGCATTCAGCGACAATGAAGGGGGCTTTAAAGCCCAGTTCTAGGTCAACAAACCTGTCCTCAGGCAGGGTGGTCGTAAGTGCCTGTATGATGACAGTTTTCCCTCTGACTAGAAGTTTTGACTATTCCAAGAAAATCACTGCCGCTCAATTCTGGTTGTCCTCAGTTTGCTGTGCAGATGGATGGTGCTTGCAGTTGGCTCTTGATTGCCGTATAACAGAGTTTAAGTTTCATAGAGCGGCACACATCCCTGAAATGTCGAACACATTTTATTGGTCACGATTAAAAGTACATCCTAACGCTAGGCACTATTCCAGGAGCAATCGTGGTTAGTCTGTTCTTCCTTCTCATAGAAGGTCGAGGCTCCGGTGAGTTCTTTCTGATAGTTTAGTCCACTCTACATTCCAGGACTCAAGATCCTTTTGCTAGAATGGAAAACTTTAAGAGCAAATGGAAGGGTGTGCAAGGGCACCTTTCAGAAGGACGCACAACCATGGTACTTTTCAATCCCTTCATCATCCCCTACAGGAGTCTGGTTGATGGGAGACCCCCCAGGCTAGTGTGGGGACTAGGGTGGCCGAATGTGTGCACATATGGTAATGCCCATTTTTGGGGTCCAGGGGTGCCATCTACAGTAAAACGGTTACTTTTGGTGCTTTAGACATCACTCTCCAGAACATTTCTTCATCTTGACCAGAAAAGCACATTCCCCTCAGAAAGTGGATGTCCTCTCTGAATACATCAATATTATACGACTGCAATGGGGAATTATTATAAGTCCTCCCTTTATAGGCTTTTATTCTCCTCCTGTGTCCCGTACAAAGAAGACCGGTGTTGAATTTAAAGAAACTGAGTCTCGGGGTGAGATGGACATTTCCAGTTCGTGGATCTTCCTTTCAGAGAGAAGAAGCACTGGTGGTAGGTAAAGAAAGATGGGGGGGAAGGAAGGGGAGGAAGGCTCAGGATAAGGGAAGATGAGAGGGCAATGTCCATGCACGGCTCAAATTTAATATACTGCGTGAATAATTCCGCTTGATGATGTCACATAATATGTGGATCCAAAAAAGAGGTGCAGAGTTAACTTGCTGTAAAGTAAGAGCAAAGCTCCACAGTCATAATCCTCGAGTGCAGAAAACCCCTTCAATGCCAATCCCTGTGATTATCAGATAATACAAAGTGATGACCTGTAAAATATTATAAATAAATGTCTCATTACCCGATTCCTTCCAAGCCACTACTAGTGTGATAATGAGGTGGAAGAGAAGGGTGTGGTATTCAATATAGGCCAAAAAGCATGTATATAGTAACTGAAAGTTTGCAACTCAATATAGTGCAGGTGACCTACTAGTTCAAAAGAGATTCTTCTGGCCAGCCTAA
The DNA here is from genome assembly GCF_965119305.1 of Pelophylax lessonae. Lineage (NCBI taxonomy): Eukaryota > Metazoa > Chordata > Amphibia > Anura > Ranidae > Pelophylax > Pelophylax lessonae. The sequence continues at coordinate 285,169,597 of NC_138770.1, forward strand.
GAAGTTTTGACTAGAGGTGTCAAGACAGTTGGAGCAGACCTGACTAGTCATCGATATGGAGCCCCAGTTCAATGCTCACGCAAGCACCTTTTCTCCTCCTTTTTGAATGGGCCAAGCAGTTGTCAGCTTCCCAATGTTGGGGTCTCTTGAAAACGATGATGTCTTGCATCCCTATGCTAACTTGGGCACACTGGATTCTCTGGAATAGTAACCTAACAGATGCCTTTCCTCTACTGCCTTTGGTCATGAAGTTCCAGGGGAGACTGTTGTCTGAGGGTCTCACTATGATAGCAAGCATACCGATTGGCCCGCAGGCCTTGGGTTTACCCTAGCCATGGAATCTAGGCAGGACCAGGCACTTCAGCTACCAGTGTTTCCACAACACATGTCCCATGATGGCCTGTAAATGGAGGGGGAAGAATTGGAGGACTTGGGCGGTCTTCTAGAAGTGATTAAATCCTGACAAGGCTTCAGAAAAGGCATTAAAAATCTATTTACTCCAAAGTCTTGAACAGGTTCCCAGCCTGAGCAGAATTTTGATCCTTGCAACCCAGAGGTTGCTATTATTTTCTCACATGGTTCTGGATTTGTTGCTCAGCCAAGTCATGTAAGGGCTCACATTTCAGCTTTCACCAGGGAAAATGGGCATGTGAGCTGCCAGGGGATTGCTTCATGAGGTAAGTCCTGAGAATTCGCCCTGAGCAGGTTCCTCAGTATTTTTTTATTCTGGTCCTGGCTTTCTTGCCAGGGCTCTGTTTGCATCATCAGAAAGCAGTTCTCAGTGGGACATCACTCGATAACTTCAAGGGGCAGAATATCGGCTCTGCAAACACTTGGAGCTATGACTTCAAGGGGCAGAATATCGGCTCTGCAAACACTAAAGAGTCCTACATCTTATTCCTTCTGGACAAATTGGGGCCTATGCTCCTTGAACACTTCTGTTACCAAGGTGGCTTCTGTTTTCATCTTACTAACAAAGTGGCAGTTCTGTCCTTTCCGGCAGAGACAGTACCTTAGTTACACTGGATGTACCAGTGTATCTAAAATGCCTACCTTCAAGCAGCTTACTAGGTAAAATTCTCCAGAAGGGCTGATTGTGTTTCCATCAGGCAAGTTCGGTGGAGGAACCTACAGCAAAACCTTGTCATCTTGAAGAGTCAAAGTCATCCAGAAAACTTACAGTGCGGCCAGGCAAGAGCCTCCAGAGGTGATACTTGCTCATTCAGCTAGGTAAATTTTTAAATCTTTAAATTTGGGCATTTGCCTATAGAGACCTCTGCAGAACAGCTGGCTGGTTGGTGTGGTGCACTTGCCTACAGCGCTACATGGAAGATCCAGGGGCTTGTACATCAATGGACTTCAATGGAATTATGGTCTAGGCTTCCATGTCCATTGTAGTAAAGTTTGATTATACCCCAACCTGTTTAGCTTGCTATTTATCATATGTATGCTGCCATGTTGGCGTCAGGAAAATGTAAAACTGTATCAAATACCGTAATTTTCCTTTCCTGACACCAATACATGGCAGCATACGAACCCTCCCTCTGATCTTTGTACTTTATACGGAGAATGGGGGAGGTTGCTCTCAGTCAGACTTTTATAGATTTAAGCAGGTCCTGTGGGTGGATATAGGGGCAGAGCTATATCATATGTATGCTGCCATGTATTGGCGTCAGGAAAGGAAAGTTACGGTAAGTATTTGATACAATTTTCCATTATGCTCTTCCAAGGAAAACATGTTGGTGAGGAACTTGAGCAATTCATCAAAGTTCACAAGGTCACAATTCATCAAATGTCACAAGGTTAAAGGTGAGAATGTTTTACTTCCTCAGAGGAAAGTGGAAAAACCACCCTCTTCCAGAACCCCTAGCTCCTCTAAATGCAGAGCACCTCCATGCCCCAGATTTTAAACCTAATTTCAGCCCTATCTTTAGGCTCAAAGCTTATTAACCAAGCCTTGCCCAAAGCCCTCTCCACAATGAAGGGAAGCCCTTACTCCTAAGAGTGGGTGATGTCTGTTACAGTTTGCAACTCTCTGGGTCTCAGACCTGTGTGTTCAATCTGAGATTTCAAAAGAGTACAGAGAGAGTTCAAAGCCTACTCCCTCACCGCTTTCTTTAAAATCAACCAAAACTGTCCAAGGACACTTAGATTTGCAGAATGCCCTGAACCACCTCTTGTCACAGGTAGTCCCTGTCCCAGTTTCGCCACAAGACAGGTTCAAGTAATTTTTGCTAAAACTGTTTTTACAAAGATGAATGAAGGTAATTGTACCTTCATTGGGGCTTTGTCTATCCTGTCTCAGTTCAGGCTAAATCATGCCTTCCCTTCTCTTTCAATTTTACCTCACCTGCTCCACAAAGGTAGAGCAAGAAAGAAAAATGGTGAATCTATTTGCACCACACTGGCCCAGAAGAACCTGGTACTCAGACTTCTAGCAGATGATCCCTGGTCTCTTCCCAACAGGCTAGATCTGCTATCTTAAGGCCTTCTATTCCACCCTGCTTCACAGTCTCTGGTTTTAATGCCATGGCTGTTGAAACCAAGGTCTTTTCTGAGTCTATGATTTTGGCCTTGCCGAAAGAAAGAATAGCCACTTCAGGGAGATCTGATATTATACATAAAAGTCCTACTTTGCAATTCAAGTTTTTACAAGCAGGTCTTGACCAGAAACTAGCTCATAGCACCGTAAAGGGGCAGTAATCAAGCTTTATTCATCCTTTTTCAAAGGCCTTCGGGTTTCACACTCCCCTGTAAAAAACCCGTATTCAAGGTGTTTCTCATGTTAGGCCCCCTTGCAGCACCATGTGTGTCCCTGGGACCCTAATTTGGTTCTCGGTGCTGCAGAAACTACCTTTTTAATCTGTCAGAGATATACCCCCTGGAGATTCTTGCCAACAAAGCAGCCTTTTTGGTAGCCATCGCGTCTGTCAGACATACACCATATTACCAAAAGTATTGGGACACCTGCCTTTACACGCACACAAACTTTAATGGCATCCCAGTCTTAAGCCCCGTACACGCGCGTCGAAAATTGGCAGGGAATTTTCGTCAGACGACCGATCTGCCGCTTTTCGGCTTGTTAGTATGATGCTTCCGACAACCAACTCCGACTTTTCGGCCGAAAAAAAATCTGGTGTGCAGACTATAAAATTTTTGTTGGCCGTCAACACAACGGCCGATTTTCGTGCAGTCAGTACAGATTTCGACAGGGAAAAAATCTGATGAGCAAGTCTGGGCATGCTCAGAGAAGAAAGAACACAAAGAAAGCAAACCAACACATGACATCACTTCTGAAGTAGAATTTTGTTGGGCGAGAAAATTCATGTGCAGTCTAGGCACATTCCAACCAACAAAACACCACTCTGGACAAAACACGGACGATCGGTCGGACGATCATCGTTGCGTGTGTACGGGGCCTTTAGGCGTAGTATTCGATATGGAGTTGTCCCACCCTTTGCAGCTATAACTGCTTCAAAATGTAACATAAAATAGTGCAGCGCTCTAAAATATAAGGTGAGTACAAATAAAAGTACACTTTAAATCTGAAGAGAAGTCCAATAATGTAAAATTTAACAAAATTAAGGTGACCAGTCCCACACAAGAAAGTGGCTGACTTGTGATGATAACAATCCCTCACCAAAAGAGAATATAATTCGCTCACCAGATGGCATGGACCCAAAGTACCTTACAGCAATTGGGTCATGCAGGCTGAAAGTGAAGATGTTTCATTACACATAACATTTTCAAAGGAATTAGCCAAGTGCCCAAATCAACATGCCTTGTATTTATAAGGGTGTATGGGAACAGCTGATGGAAATCAGGAATTGATGACACACCACGCCATTACAATGTTGAAAATGTTATGTGTAATGAAACGCGTTAGAATTTTTAAGAGTGCCGAATTGTATTGAATGCTTCTTATCTGACCCATTGTAAGTGCATTACTTTCTTTACTTAAATAAACCATTTAAACGGTATCACGCTATGGTGTCTCTCCGGTTTATCCCATCACACACTTTCCTGAGTGGGGATTTTTAGATATCCGTACGTGGACCATCCGTGAGGGGCCTTTAACATCCGCCATCCAGAGAATTTGTGGAAGCCACCGCCATTCTGTTCCAGAGACATCTTCACTTTCAGCCTGCATGACCCAATTGCTGTAAGGTACTTTGGGTCCATGCCATCTGGTGAGCGAATTATATTCTCTTTTGGTGAGGGATTGTTATCATCACAAGTCAGCCACTTTCTTGTGTGGGACTGGTCACCTTAATTTTGTTCAATTTTACATTATTGGACTTCTCTTTAGATTTAAAGTGTACTTTTATTTGTACTCACCTTATATTTTTGAGCGCTGCACTATTTTATGTTAACATTTGGATGCCATCACAGTCTGTTGGAGTGTCAGCATCTATTTGTTCACTATTTTTGTTTGTTAGCGCAGTATTTTCCACTCTAACTTTATAACTGCTTCAACTCTTCTGGGAAGGCTGTCCACAAGGTTTAGGAGTGTGTCTATGGCAGTAATGGCAAACTTTGGCACCCTAGATGTTTTGGAACTACATTTCCCATGATGCTCATGCACTCTGCAGTGCAGTGGAGCATCATGGGAAATGTAGTTCAAAAACATCTGGGGTGCCATGGTTCGCCATCACTGGTCTATGGCAATGTTTGACCATTCTTCCAGAAGTGCATTTGTCAGGGCAGGCTCTGATGTGGATGAGAAGGCCTGGGTCATAGTCTCCACTCTAATTTATCCCAAAGGTATTCTATCGGGTTGAGGTCAGGACTCTGTGCTGGCCAGTCAAGTTCCTCCACCCCAAACTCGCTCTGTGGCTGCCAAATCAGTGGAGACATATGCTTTAATCAGCCGCATAGCAACTTCTTAAACGCAGGAGCAGTAGCTTCTTTTTTCCAAACTCGCACATCCATGTCTTTATGAACCTTGTTTGTGCACTGGTGCGCAGTCATATTGGAACAGGAAGGGGCAATCCCCAAACTGTTCCACAAAGTTGGGAGCATGAAATTGTCCAATGTCTTGGTATGCTGACGCCTTAAGAGTTCTCTTCACTGGAACAAAGGGGCCAAGCTCAACCCCTGAAAAACAGCCCCACACATTAATCCCCCCTCCACAAATGATTTGGACCAGTGCACAAAGCAAGGTCTATAAAGACATAGATGGGTGAGTTTGGGGTGGAGAATTTGACCGTCCTCCACAGAGTCCTGACCTAAACCTGATAGAACACCTTTGGGATGAATTAGAGCAGAGACTGCGAGCCAGGCCTTCTCATCCAACATCAGTGCCTGACCTCACAAATGCGCTTCTGGAAGAATGGTCAAACATTCCTATAGGCACACTCCCAAACCTTTTGGACAGCCTTCCCAGAAGAGTAGAAGCTGTTACAGCTGCAAGGTGTGGGCCAACTCAATATTGAACCCTACAAACTAGGACTGGGGTGCCAATATAGTTCATGTGCGTGTACAAGCAGGTGTCCCAATACTTCTGGTACTATACTGTGTCTCCTAACTGGCTGCCCTTTCCTGTAAACAGCTTTTCCTCATACTGTACAATGACAAGGTTGTGTTACGCCCAAGACTATCCATTATCCCAAAGGTGGTTTCAGTGTTCCATCTCAATGAGGACAAAGTGCTGCCTTCCTTGAGGCCTGCTCCTAAGCATACCAAGGAATTCTCTCTGAATGTAGACAGCGTCACTAGAGTGTACCTAAAAGCTACTACTTCCTTCAGACAAACATATTCACTGTTTGCTCTTTCCTCTGGACCTCTCAAGGGGCACCATGTTTTAATGCACTTTCCTCTGGACCTCTTAAGGGGCACCATGTTTTAATGCACTTTCCTCTGGACCTCTTAAGGGGCACCATGTTTTAATGCACTTTCCTCTGGACCTCTTAAGGGGCACCATGTTTCAATGCATAGTACCAATAAAAAAATTAGTGAAAACCGCATACACAACAGTTTAAATTTATGTGTTCAAACAAATAATCTAAACTAAAAAGGTATACATGTGTTAGAAGGATCAAACATTTGTGTTTAAGATCCCAAATTTTGACCTCAATGTTTGAGATCCCCAATATCTATATAAAAATCAAGTAGTAAAAAGAAAACATTATGAACAAAAAAAAATTTAAATAGGTCCACTGTGAACAGTGACAATTCACTGTATATCGTGAGTCTATGTAACCACAACTAGTGCTGTGTTCTATCGTGCTCCTCTTCCGAATGATTTAGTGCTCTACCACGTGCAGGTAAATAAATGCACTCACCAGAGCACCTAGGTCACAGGGACCATTATCTCCTATAAATGTATGCAAGAACCATAAGCTTGAAGATCTTACACAGTAAGCAATCCCTGATGGTGCCTCTATAGGCAAAATACATAGAGATGGGGTTGCTGCCTGAAAGCCAAGGTTAACCATTGACGTCATTTCCTGAAAAAATTGATGGAACCCACACGGGTCGGGGAACCGGAGCTAGCGGTGAGAGAGCTAAGTTTCTTCCAGGATTTGATTGCCGGGGGGCACAGGGCAGGCTTTTCGAGGCACTTTTAAATGTGAACATAACTACTGCAGATCTGCTTTTTCATTTTTTTATTAAAGCGGAGTTCCGGGCAGAGAAACGATTTTTTTCTGAACATACCCCCGGGACAGTCAGGGCTAGCATATTCCACAATGGCTAGCCTCTGATCTGTCCCGGTTCGCACTTACCTGTAAGAAGAAATACTTACTTAGAAATTTTCTTCCACAGCGATTCCATCTCGGTTGTGGGCAGCTGAAGCCGGCGCGGTCCTCTTCTCTGTCTTCTTCCGCGTCTTCGTGTCCCAGAATGCACTGCACCGGCCCCTCTCGTCACTTCCGGTGCGGCGCCGCATTCCTAAACAGCTTCTGGGCATGCCCAGAAGCTGTTTAGCAGGGGAATGCGGCGTCGCCCGGAAATGACGAGCGGGGCCGGTGCGGCGCATTGATTCCTGGGAGCTATGACGTTTAGCTCCCAGGAATCATCGCGAGGCAGGAAGTGACGGGGTGAGCCTCAGCGCTGGAGGAGGAAGCTGTCATAGGTGAGTATTTACGATCTTCAATAAAAAGGTGAGTAAACAAAAAAAAAAAAAAATAACTATCCAATTCCTTTTCAGGTGAGGCATACCTAGCGGAGGGGCACAAAAAAAAAAAATCTTTTTTGTGCCCGGAACTCCGCTTTAAACGGTGTTGCACAATCACCTTGTCCTTTGTGTTTATGCCATCTACTACCATCTACTGTCTGGGGGGAGGATATTTGTTAAGGAGGATTGCGCTTTATTGTGGAAGATCTTTTTAAGCTTTTGGTTCTTGCATACATTTATAGGAGATAGTGGTCCCTATGACCTAGGTGCTCTGGTGAGTGCATTTATTTACCTGCACGTGGTGGAGCACTGAATCTATGGGAAGAGGAGCACGATAGAACACACCACTGGTTGTGGTTATAGAGACTGTCACAATATACAGTGAATTGTCACTATTTACAGTGGACTTATTAAAATTTTTTATTCATAATGTTTTCTTTTTACTCCTTGGTTTTGATGCACAGATGTTACGGATCTCAAACATTAAGGTCAAAATTTGGGATCTTATAGGGATCAAACATTTGTGTGGTGTAACACATGTATACCGTTTATTTTTAATTTTAAATTATTTGTTTGAGCACATCATTTTAAACACCGTGGTGTATGCAGTTTTCACTAGTTTTTTTTATTGGTACTATGCACTTTATTTTATTCACATGGGATATGTATACAACAGCGAAAACAGAAAAAAATCAGCGCTAAAAAACCTTCTCTAATAAGTGCTCTGAAAATTATATACAGCTTCAAAAAAAGTATGTGAACCCTTTGGAATGATATGGATTTCTGCACAAATTGGTCAAAAAAGTCTGATCTGATCATCATCTAAGTCACAACAATAGACAATCACAGTCTGCTTAAACTAATAACACACAAAGAATGAAATGTTGCCATGTTTATATTGAACACACCATGTAAACATTCACAGTGCAGGTGGAAAAAGTATGTGAACCCTTGGATTTAATAACTGGTTGAATCTCCTTTGGCAGCAATAACTTCAACCAAACGTTTCCTGTAGTTGCAGATCAGACGTGCACAACGGTCAGGAGTAATTCTTGACCATTCCTCTTTACAGAACTGTTTCAGTTCAGCAATATTCTTGAGATGTCTGGTGTAAATCGCTTTTTTGAGGTCATGCCACAGCATCTCAATCGGGTTGAGGTCAGGACTCTAAATGGGCCACTTTAGAAGGCGTATTTTCTTCTGTTTAAACTTGGGAATACATTTTTCCTTCGATGATAGCAATCCATCCAGGCCCTGACGCAGCAAAGCAGCTCCAAACCATGATGCTCCCACCACCATACTTCACATTTGGGATGAGATTTTGATGTTGGTGTGCTGTGCCTCTTTTTCCCCCCACACATAGTGTTGTGTGTTTCTTCCAAACAACTCAACTTTGGGTTTCATCTGTCCACAGAATATTTTTCCAGTACTGCTGTGGAACATCCAGGTGCTCTTGTGCAAACTGTAAACGTGCAGCAATGTTTTGTTTGGACAGCAGTGGCTTACTCTGTGGTATCCTTCCATGAAATCCATTCTTGTTTAGTGTTTTACGTATTGTAGATTCACTAACAGGGATGTTAGCATTGGCCAGTGACTTTTGTAAGTCTTTAGCTGACACTCTGGGATTCTTCTTCACCTCATTGAGCAGTCTGCACTGTGCTCTTGCAGTCATCTTTACAGGACGGCCACTCCTAGGGAGAGTAGCAGCAGTGCTGAACTTTCTCCATTTATAGACAATTTATCTTACAGGTGACTGATGAACAGCAAGGCTTTTGGAGATACTTTTATAACCCTTTCCAGCTTTATGCAAGTCAACAATTCTTAATCGTAGGTCTCCCGAGAGGTCTTTTGTGCGAGGCATCATTCACATCAGGCATTGCTTCTTGTGAAGAGCAAACCCAGAACTGGTGTGTGTGTGTGTTTTTTTTTTTTTTTTTTTTTTTAGGGCAGGGCAGCTGTAACCACCTCCAATCTCATCTCATTGATTGGACTCCAGTTGGCTGACATCTCACTCCAATTAGCTCTTGGAGAGGTCATTAGTCTAGGGGTTCACATACTTTTTCCACCTGCACTATGAATGTTTACATGGTGTGTTCAATAAAAACATGGCAACATTTCATTCTTTGTGTGTTATTAGTTTAAGCAGACTGTGATTGTCTATTGTTGTGACTTAGATGATGATCAGATCACATTTTATGACCAATTTGTGCAGAAATCCATATCATTCCAAAGGGTTCACATACTTTTTCTTGCATCTGTATTACTCAAAATATTGTCACTATAAAGTGAGATGTGCTAAAAATATTGCTATAGAATCCTCATTCTATCTCAAGTATATATCTAGTATACAAAAATTAATATGCAAAATATGTGTGCAATCTGTGCAAAAAAGACTGTGAACCATCAACATTTCATATATGTGACAAATGAATTAAAAAAATAAAATTCATAAAAAAATAAAAACAATTGTGATTAAAAAAGGTCCCAAGGAAAGTTCAGCAAAGTGCAAATAAGTGCAGCGAAATAAATATCTGTATAAGCCATCTTCCAAGAGCGGTGTGCGCTGAAAAACACCCTGTTTGCTGCTTCCACCAATCACCCCAAACTGACGGAGTGGTGGTAAGGTTATAAACCAGCTATTAAGCCTTTTCTTATAGAGTATATCCAGCAGGTAGTCTCATAATCCACTTTAAACAGTTATTCACAGACAGGCAATCTCATTATATCAGGCAGGGATATGTCATATGTTAGGAGGAAAAATGAATCCAAATAGCGTGATTCCAGAAAACATAAAAGGTTTGATTCAATAAAAGTTCCACTTACATTTCACATGTGTCATCCTGACACCAAGGGTTCCAATGCGACTTTAAAATATTCAAACAACGATCTGTGTAACACACTCCTATGTATGGGGATCGTTTGTCTCCAGCTGTTACAATCCAACCAGCACAGTGCGTTTAACGTCCTGGTCTCGCCCTACTAGTTTCATCATGTGACGTCCTCACGGAGCAGCCAACCTAACAGCACCTGGTATTCCCAGGCGGTCTCTCATCCAGGTACTAACCAGGCCCGACCCTGCTTAGCCTCCGAGATCAGATGAGATTGGGCGCGTTCAGGGTGATGTGGCCATAGGCACGCTCCGTGAAGATGTCACATGACGAAAGGGCAGGACCAGGACATTGAACGCACTGCGCAGCTCAGATACATCTCGCAGCTTGGATTGTAACAGCCAGAGACTAACGATCCCCACACATAGGAGTGTGTCACACAGATCGTTGTTTGCATATTTTAAAGTCGCATTGGAACCCTTGGTGTCAGGATGACGCATGTGAAATGTAAGTGGAACTTTTATTGAAGAAAACCTTTTATGTTTTCTGGAATCACGCTATGTGGATTCATTTTTCCTCCTAACATATGACATATCCCTGCCTGATATATGAGATTGCCTGTCTGTGGATGATATCTTATAGAGTATATCCAGCAGGTAGTCTCATAATCCACTTTAAGAAAAAGGTTTAATAGCTGGTTTAGAACCTTACCAGCCACTCCATCTGGTGAGTCAGTTTACCGCTCTTTGAAGATTGGCTGATACAGATATTTATTTCTCTGCACTTTATTGAACTTTCCTTGGGACTTTTTTTTTAATCAATTGTTTCATTTATGAACTTTATTTTTTACTTCATTTGTCACGTATATGGATAGTTCCTCACATATGAATTTTTGATGGTTCACACAGTCTTTCTTGCACAGATTGCACAAATATTTTGCATATTAGTTTTTGATATATACTGGAGATAGAATGAGGAATCTATAGCAATATTTTTTAGCACATCTCACTTTATAGTCACAATATTTTAAGTAATATATAGTTTTCAGAGCACTTATTAGATAGAAGTTTTTTTGCGCCGATTCTTTCCGGTTTCACTTATTGCCACATTTGCAGTCTTTCAGCAGCATCTATACCTTCAAGAATATAACTAATATAGCCATAGATTTTTCTGGCGCCAGATCAAAAAGTTTTATATTGTATATAACAGCGCCTTTACTAGAATTTGAATCTGTGAAAGCTGTGTCCATTGGACACAGCTAATCACAGATTGCGGTAAAGGGCCAATCACAGCGGCCCTTTACCATGTGATCAGCTGTGTTCAACCACAGCAAATCACATGTAAACAGACTTGCCAGTTATCGGCGATCCTTTCTTCACATTGTCTGTGTGAGGAAAGGAGTGACGATAAGGCTGTAAGTTACATTGTTTACACTGATCATCAGTGCAGCTGATCAATGAAGCCTCATCCGTGAAGAAGAAAAAATTACTTATTTGGAAAAAAATTTTAACTGAAAGAAAAAAAAAAAGGAAAAGATTCCCCAAAAATGTTTGTTTTTTTCCTCATTTGATTAGCAAATAAAAACCCCAGTGGTGATTTATTACCACCAAGAAAGCTCTGTTTCAAAATAATAAAAATGTCATATGGGTACATAGTGGCAAGACTGTGCAATGGTCATTGAAAGTACAACAGCACTGAAAGCTGAAAAGTGGCCTGGCCAGGAAGGAGGGGGAGGGGGTGAAAGTCCCTGCTATTGAAGTGGTTAATTCAAGACGCAGTAGACCTAATAAAAATTGGAAGTCTTACTACTACTACCACTGCAGTATTTATGTACACAGTGTTGCAAAGAATTTTATATCAATCTTTCTGCTGGCAACCGGCTGCATGTTTTTGCTGAGAGTGTATTTAAAAAGGAACGCTCTGCTTATTTTTGCATTCAGTATGGATTTGTAGTGTAGTGTAATCTGTAGGTGGGTATAACCAGTTCTTGCGTAAATTCATGCACAGGGCATACGCCTGTACGAGAGTTTACACCGGCAAGGAATAGACCTGTGTACAGTCATCCCATTACTTTGGGCAGCTGTATTCGGCAGCCATTGCTCATGGCTGTAGAAATATACCCACATCTTACACCAGAAGCCCCATGTTCATGGTGCCTAACCTAGGCAACACCCATAATAGTGTAAAGTGTTTACCCTTTACATTTTGGCCTTATAGCTACTGTTTTTTTATAAGATATACTCCCACGTTCTAAATATGCCAGGGTAGTCGTCATAGGAAGACAATTTTCCACACATTGCCGGAGTGAAAAACACTGTTCTATCAAAGGTTGAAAGATAAAAAGAACTGCTAGTTATCAAACACACAAAAGGACATGAAAATGTGTGCCAGTGGTACACAGATTAAATAAGAACCAGAACTTTACAGCTTTTAAGCCATTTTTAAAGGTTTATTCTAAAATGTGAATAAGTGTATATGACCCTTAATTTTCATGTAAGACTTAAATAATAAAGCCAAAATGAGCAAAAACACACACTTATTCACTTGTGTCAAAAAAAGGAAAAAAAAATTAAAAAAACATTGCTTTCACAAATGAACTGCACATCCTGAGCTTGCTGTGGGTTTCTTCAAAATGTCTGTACAACTTTACCATAGCCTCCCCTTCCTGCATCATAATCTTTACGATACTCATCTCTGACCTGCAAAAAAATAAAGAATAAAACACTCCATTAATTGCTTTGATGTTGCGTATCATACCCCATACAAGACAAGTATTTCATAACCATTAAAAAAAGAAGCTTGTCAGTGTATTGCTGACTTTTTTTTTTTTTTTAAAGTACATGCTTCAGGGCTATCAGAATCCCTCACTTCTGCACTAATGATCAGTGACTCAAAGTGCTGTATAAAATAGACAGGCAGGCATCTAGCGCATTCAGAAGAGAAGATCAGCAGTGTCAGGCTCCATGAAAGGTTTCCTAGCCATCTCAAAATGTACTTTGTAGTAAGCTTCTTGTGACGCACCTTCTACAACCTAAATATATTTTTAATGACAAAAAACACCAGCAAATGCATTTCGGGGGGTCAAACAAGCTCTTTTTTTATCAGGGCTAAAAGGCAAGTAAATGTAAAATACAGATAAAGTATATTCTTATGATAATTAAGGGTTGTAAGATTCACATTGTGTTTCTAGTTCAGTCTAGGGGTGGGCTACTGCCCAAAACCAAGCAGAGAAAGCCCTAAAATAAACCTGAGCAGCTTCCCCACCCACAGGCTGTCACTTTCCCTAGCTGTAAAAAGGGAGAGTGTAATCAATGTTAAAAAATGGAGTAAGCAGACCTCAGTAGCCATGCACAAGTGTAACATAAATGTAGGAACGAGTTACTAGGTTGTAGCTTTTGCTTACCGCTGAAGCTTCAAAGGTGTTCGGGCTGCAGCCTCTGCCTCAAAACTGCTACACAAATGGTGGACAAGAACACTAAGCACACCCACCCCACGCTTGTAAGGGGCAGGTAAAAACACCCAAAATATATCACCTCCTCCTAAGGGTACCCTACACTGTGCTTCCCTCACACAGTATGGGTAGAATAGGAAGCAAAGCTATTAACAAAAGAAAGACTCCACCACCACTCCAAAAATGGTGTTGCATTGTTGACAGGATGAAATCTGTTGGAATACTCCTGGGAAAATCCAGGTACGCCTACTGCTCCATTCCCCACCAGCTTGCGCTCCCTACCTCTCGTGTCTGGATGCCAGCACCAGGGTATATTCACAAACCCATCATATTGCCATCCATTAAGGGCCACATTCTATCCTGACCCATGCACAGTGCTTCACCTGGTGCAGCAGACATGCTTTATCTATCTAAGACAGGCATGGGGAACCTTTTTTCTGCCGAGGGCCATATGGGTATTTTTAAAATCATTTGGGGGCCGTACAAAATTATCAACTTAAAAATGTGCCTGTTATATTTGGTCAAACATTTAATTAACTCATCCCTAATGTGATGGCTGCAACTGCTTCTCTTTGGTGAGGTATGTGATGTTAGCTGGTATTGATGATGATGTTGCTACTGGCAACTGGTTTTTCAGGTTTGCCCCCATCAATGCAGAGCGATTAGCGCCCCCCCCCCCCCATCAATGCAGAGCGATTAGCGCCCCCCCATCAATGCAGAGCGATTAGCGCCCCCCCATCAATGCAGAGCGATTAGCGCCCCCCCATCAATGCAGAGCGATTAGCGCCCCCCCATCAATGCAGAGCGATTAGCGCCCCCCCATCAATGCAGAGCGATTAGCACCCCCCATCAATGCAGAGCGCATGGGGATTAGAGCGCCTCCTGATTACACAGAGAGCAGGGTTCTTCTACTTACCCGGTGTGGGCACTCTCATATGAAGTCACGCCTCCTGGACAGACTCCTATGATAGACGTCACCACTGTGCTGTCTATCATGGGTAGGAGGCGTAACTTTGTATGACAGCGGCCGTGCCGGGTAAGCAGAGGAACCCGCTCTGTGTGTAATCAGGAGGCGCTCCCCTTCCCCTCCGGAGGCAGCCCAATGGCAGGGCCGGATCAAATGGCTTCGGGGCTTCATGCAGGTTCCCCACCCCCGATCTAAGGCTAGATGCCACTGCTCCAACCTCGCTGATACACAAAGACAGGGCTGCTGTTAGAAATCATTGGGCCCCTGTACAGCCAACCTGACAGGGCCCCCCAACCCCACCAAAAAAAAAAAAAATAAATAAAATGTAAGCAGCTTTGTCTGTAACAGAAGAAATCTTCTACAGGTGCTCATATGGAATGCTGTGTAGCCCGATCAGAAGCCCCGAAAATGCTTGTTTCAGCTTCTGGGCTTAGCTCTAGATATAGTCACCAGCTGTCTGAAACCAGGATCTAGCGCTAAGCCCAGAAGCTGAAACAAGCATTGGTTGTCATTATGTGGGCGGGCTATTTAACAGCCGGGAGTACGCTATGGTGACGCCGCTCCAGCAGACGTCCTCTGACAAAACGCGTAGGGCGGAGTCCATTGCGTCATACGTCACTTCCAGTTTGTGAACATCCGACCGTAGAACGCGGAAGCTTCCCGGCGAGACCGAACTGATCATAGACAGCCTGCACCGTGAGTTTCTCTATGCTCGCAATTATGTATGATTTGTATACTGCATCAATGGGGTCTCCCTTCTCCTTTATTGCATGAAATCTACTGGCGTGTACCTGCTCGCCTGAGTGAAGGAGCCCCTGGAACTCTGCTTAATTCGTTCCATTGTAACCACGGAAAACAGGTCGTATATCAGTTGCGACACCTAGTGGCCACACAGGTGGATGCAACTTTTTTCTTCAAACACATTGGGAATTTCTTATCACTTCTGATTTATTTGCACCGTGTAAGGATTTCCCCATTTAATTTTTTCAGCACTGTTTTATCAGATCTATCCTCAGTGATACTGATGGTTTTATATACTTTGCACTATATATATATATATATATATATATATATATATATATATATATATATAATTTTTTTGAAATAAATTATCACCTCCTTTCTTTCCACTATTTGTTGATTTATTTATTTATTTGCACAAAAGCACTTTTTCACGCTAATCACCATATATAGCTGGAATTTTTTCCCTAGTGGAACAATACTTATTTGATTTGTGCACTATTTCATTTATTATACATGCACTGATTCTTAACTATATCACTTTGAATTATATATTGTTTTTAGCTGACACTGTCACCTATAGGTAGCGCTGGGGCAACTTCTTTGCACTTTCACTTACTTTAACCCCTAGGGGTTTGGTTGCTGGCAGCTTACACCTTATTATTTACACACGTTATTCACACAATTCCATAGCGCTGGTCACTCCTGTCTTTTTATTACTTCTGCTGTTATATTTGAAGATGGATTCACAGTGCTACAGTGGTCACAAAGGGCTTCTATAAGCTCATTTACGGTTTGTGAAGAGTAAGTAAATATTTGAAATGTCCAAAGCTTGGCCACAACTTTTTTTAAACCTTTAAAGAACTCCCCAAGGGACCAAATGTATGCATAGCACTTGGTTCTGTACGGATCAGCAGCCCAGATGTTTTCAATGCTGCGTTATCCATCGACCCGGCTATGTGTGCATAAAAAGCAGCCCTGATACACAGTATTGCTTTTCGTTTTTGTGAATGAGTGTGTTGGTCCCCCTATCGGACCACACTGCTTAGAACTAAGGGATAGACCTAAAAACGGGAACCCAGGCCAAGGAAAACCAGTGGTGGCAAAAAATTTTAAACAGTGCCCGATCTTGCAATAGTCAGAGATAGCTCCCTGTAGCCCAACTTGCTGTACTCACTAAAACTTCAGAGTCAGGGTCACACCTGGGGCTGTGCCCCTGCTCTGGATGCAGAAAGCGACATGCAGCAAACCTAAACAGTAGACAGCAGTAAAGTATGAATTTGCAATATGCATTTGGTCCCCTCGAGGGTAAAAATATGGGTTTGTACTTGGAAAATGGCCATTTCTAGCAGACCACAATCACATAGGTGCTTTGGTTTGTGACACTTTTTTCCCCCTTACCTGGCCACCCGATTTGCCACGTCCATATTGCCTTCCTTCTTTGAAGCCAGCATCCCAGTCTGTTCTGATAATCCGATCATCTAAGCGAGTGCCATTGATGAATCTCATGGCATGCTCAGAGTCAGCTCTTGTATAGTATCTTGAGGCAGAGTTAAGGAAAACCTTTTTGTATTATAAATAGCCGCTCTAGTCAACTAGTAAACTCATTTAAAGAAACTTTCAACATCCAGTAAATATTATCACTATGGTTAAAGTGCAAGTTTACTTGCAGGAAGATCCCCCTATGCAATTTATACCCAATAAATACATACAATTGCTTCTCCTGTTGAAAATGGTGAAGGTCCTCCCAATAGAGATGCAGCTGTTGGTGGCACTCTATAGAAAAAGTACTCACTCCTTAAAAGAGGAGGTCCAGTCTTCTGTGTAAAAATTAAACGTCAGCAGTTACAAAAACTGTGTAGCCGACGACTTTTAGCCACTTTACCACCGGAGGATTTTGCTGTCTTACGTCCAGGCCACTTTTTGCGATTCGGCACTGTGTAAATTTAACTGACAATTGCGCGGTCATGCAACGTCGTACCCAAACGAAATTTACGTCCCTTTTTTTCCCCACAAACAGAGCTTTCTTTTGGTGGTATTTGATCATCTCTGCGATTTTTATTTTTTGCGATATTATTAAAAAAAATGTGACAATTTTGAAAAAACAATAATATTTTTCTAATTTGACAGTTAAAAAATATCCAATATATTCAATTTTTGTCATATATTTAGGCCAAAATGTATTTAGCTACATGTCTGACAAAAAAATTCTCAATGAGCGTATTTTTAACCGCTTTAAGACCGGAAGATTTTACCCCATTCCTGACTAGGCCATATTTTGCGATTCAGCACTGCTTTACTTTAACGGACAATTGCGCGGTCGTGTGACGCTGTACCCAAATTATATTTATGTCCCTTTCTTCCCCCCACAAACAGAGCTTTCTTTTGGTGGTATTTGATCACCTGTGCGATTTTTACTTTTTGCGCTATAAACAAAAAAATAGCGACAATTTTGAAAAAACAATAATATTTTTCACATTTTTTTATATGAAATTCCCCCCCAAAAAAAATGTAAAAATCAAAATTTAACATTTTAGGCCAATTTGTTTTCTGCTACATAGGTTTGGTAAAAAAAAAAAAAAAAATCGCGATAGGCAATAAGCGTATTTTGATTGGTTTGCGCAAAATTTATCGCAGCTACTAACTACGAGAAATTTATGTCATTTTTATTGTTTTTTTTTTTTAACTAGTAATGGCGGCGATTTGCGATTTTTTTTGCGGGACTGCGACATTGCGGCGGACCCTTGACTGACATTTTTTACACTTTTGGGGCTACCAGTGACATTACTACAGTAATCAGTGCTATAAATATATATCAAGGGGTTAATGTATGCCTGGTGCTTACTGACGTGTGTGGGGGGAGGGGACTATGTGACACAGGGACAGATCGCAGGTTCAGCTATGCTGAACCCTGCAATCTGACCCTGCCTGTCACTTAAGAGATCCGCCCGCTTTGTTTACACAAGCGGGCGGATTTCCACACTCGATCCCTGACGATCGGGGAAGAGCAGCGGTGATCACCACCGCTCCTCCCCTGGCCCGACTCCTGCTGTGACTGAATACAGCGGGAGCGAGGCTCCGGAGGCGCGCGCCGCCGACAGAGGGGAAATGTCTGGTGACGTAGGTCTACGACGCCAGACGATAACAAGCCACTGTGCCGCAGTAGCAGCACAGTGAGTAGTGTTAAAATGGTTAATAAAACAGCCTCTCACCTGTCCCACTACCCAGCAATGGGCTTACCCCAACTGTTCTCACCTCCTGTCATCTGTCTAGCAGCATCCTAACAACTTGCTGACCAGCCGCCGTACTTTTACTGCGGCAGGTCGGCTCTGTCCTGCAAAACGTCGCGGGACAGCTAGTGGGAGCGCGCGCACGCCGATTGGCCACAGGGGGAGCCAATCAGCGGATCCAATGGCCGTGATGTCCGCCTGGCACCTGCGATCTCTCCCTGTGGAGACAGAACGGCGGATCTGTCGTTGTAAACACAGCAGACCACTGTTCTGTCAGTAATGGACACAGGGATCCTGTATTCCTCCTATTTAGATACACAGGTCTGTGTTCATCCAGCTAACACATCCCACACAGTTAGAAAGCACCCCCTAGGGACACTTTTTACCCTTTGATCGCCCCTGGTGTTAACCCCTTCCCTGCCAGTGTCATTAGTACAGTAACAGTACATATTTTTAGCACTGATTACTGTAGTAATGTCACTGGTCCCCCCCAAAAGTGTCAAAAACGTTGTGTCCGATCTGTCCGCCGCAATGTCGCAGTCCCACAAAAAAAAAAAAAAAAAAAAAAAAAAAAAAAAAAAAAAAAGATTATAAATAAAAATGACAAATATTTATTTTCCCTAGTTCTAGATGTGATAACGTTTGTGCAAACCAATCAATATACAGTTACTAGGATTATTTCTACCAAAAATATGTAGCAGAATACATATTTGCCTAAAATGATGAAAAAGTTAGATTTTTATTGATTTTTTTTTTATTATTGGGAATGTTATATAGCAGAAAGTAAAAAAAATTGTTTTTTTTCCCCAGAATTGTCGCTTTTTTTGTTTATAGCTCAAAAAAATAAATAAATAAAATAAATAGTCGCAGAGGTGAGCAAATACCACCAAAACAAAGCATTGTAGGGGGGAAAAAAAAAAAAAAAAAAAAAAGACGACAATTTTATTTATTTAGGTACAGCGTCGCACAACTATGCAATCGTTAGTTAAAATAACGCAGTGCTGTATCGCAAAAAATGGCCTGGTCATTAAGGGGGTAAAACCATCTGGTCCAGAAGTGGTTAACTGTGGGCACCTGGCTGTGAGAGCTTGCGGCTTCACAGCCAGGTGCGCACTACACATGCACGAGTCGTGCTGCGCATTGGTCCTGCAGTCTTTTCTGGGACGTGTCCCAGAAGACTGTGACAAGGAGGAGGTGTGGGGGAGAGAGAACACCTGCTTCCAATCGCCTAGGCGGTCAAAATCGAGTAGGAAGCCTAAAGCAGAACTTCACCTTTTGGGTAGAGCTCCGCTTTAGGTTGGGCTTACAAAGAATTTTGTTCAACATTTTTTGTCAGAATGTTCATTTGTTTTTCCAGCTATTACTGGAGTCAAATTGGCATTCGTTTTTTTGACTGCAGGGGGCGAGGAAATTCGAAGGAGCAGGATGGAAAAATTCTCTGTACAACGTACAGATTTCAAAATGCGGTTTTTGTTCACTAAAGTCCATTCATTCCAATAATTGAATGTTAAAAGCAAACATGTGAGCATGTAGACTGCATTCAGCGAGTAATCAATGACTTGTACTCTAATGGTCTAAGGGCATTAGTGGTGTACTACAAGGTTCAGTATTGGGACACAAACTTTTTAATATATTTATCCACTTCTGAACCGGAAGGATTTTACCCCCGTAAATGACCAAGCCATTTTTTGCAATATGGCACTACATTAATTTAACTGAAAATTGCGCAGTCGTGCAATGCTGTACCCAAATAAAATTTATGTAATTTTTTTCCCCTCAAATTGAGCTTTCTTTAGGTGGTATTTGATGACCTGTGTGATTTTTATTTTTTGCGCTATAAACAAACAAAAAAAAAATTTTGAAAATCCTAATTTTTCATTATTTTAGGCCAATTTGTATTCTGCCACATATTTTTGGTAAAAAAAAAAAAATCCCAATAAGTGTATATTGACTGGTTTGTGCAAAAAAGTTGTCGTGTCTACAAACAAGGGGAAAGATATCCAAGAGTCTTAAAAGAAGCTATACTCCCCGCAGAAACTACCATTTGTGGTAGAGAATGCCACAATCTTGTAGCCCTTACTGTGAAAAACCCCCTACGTAGCCTGAGGTTAAATTGCTTCTCCTCTAATCACATTGTATGGCCTCGTGTCCTCATGCATTTGTTGTGACTGAATAGTTTTTTTTCTAAGCTGAGATCACCCTTGAGGTAGTTGTAAATCGCTATCATGTCCCCTCTCATGCGTCTCCTTTCCAGAGAGAATAAATCAAGCGCTTGTAAACGCTCTTCGTAATTGAGGTCCTCCAATCCCCCAATTCGTTTATTTGCCCTTCTCTGGACTCTCTCCAGCTCCATGCAGCTCCAACACATCCCTTCTTAGTTAGACCTTATCTGGAATATTCAGTTCATTTTTGAATTTTGGGGAACTGGGGAAACTGCAGTGGAGGGCAAACTATTAAGAGGCATTGAGGAGCTCCGCTTTGAGGAAAGATTAGAGTAGCTGAATTTATTCTCTATTGAGAAGAGAATTAAGGAGGATATGATCAACATGTATAAATACATAGTGTTTCATATAGTGAAAAAAAAAGAAAAAAACTTCACTTTAAAAAGATCATCACTGGGAGGACAAGGGTGCACTCTTTACGTCTGGAGAAAAATAGAATTTTTGTAAGAACCGTAAAATTATTTTCTCAGAGTCCTCTGACAGTCACCACCGATCCATATAAGCCTTCACTATTGGGTAATGGCATCCTCTGCAGGAGTAAGGTAGGCAGATAGAAATGTTAATACAAAACTTTTCTATACTTAGACACACCTCTAGGGGGCCATCCCCAGCCATTATCCCTGATCCAGTCACAACTGGTCCTCAGTTTGTAGCAAGCAGTACCGGAAGGCAATAGCCCCCAGATCCAAAAAAACAGAGGGGCGGAGGCGGCGACTATCAGAGGACTTTGTTCTTACAAAAATTCTATGTTCTCTTACGTCCTCTGACAGTCGCCGCCGATCCATATAAGCCTTCACTATTGGGACGTCCCAAAGCAGTGCAGGTGTGAGGGGCGGGAAAACGCAACCAACTGAAAAGGTAACGAAAAAACACCCCAAGGAAGAGACAGAAAAAAAATATGTCTCTGCAAACAACCACCGCACCTCAAAACTTTGCAGCCAAGGGAAGCATCCGAGGATGCCAAAACATCAGTTCTGTAGAATTGTGTGAAAGAGTGCACAGACGACCAGGTCGCCGCTTTGCATACCTGAGCCAGAGCAGCCTGATGGCGAAAAACCCAAGAGACACTGACAGCTCCAGTAGAAAAGGCCCTTACAGGGAAAGGAGGATCCTGACCCTCGATGGAAAAGGCCTGAAACAAAAAACGTCAGCCTGATCCAGGGAGAAAAAGGTAGCCACGGACGCAGCTGAGCCCTTCCGAGGTCCCTCAGAAAGAACAAACAGGGAATCAGACTGCCGAACAGATGCCGCTACAGCCAGGAAAACCCTGACCGCCCGGACCACATCCAAGGAATGCAAAGCCATCTCCTGGAGATGCTCGGGCTTCTCACAAGCGAAGGCAGCACGATATCCTCGTGGAGGTGGAATGAAGAAACCACCTTGGGAATAAAAGACTGAGTGGGTCGCAGATCCACTTCATCCCTATGAAACACCCGATAAGGAGAACAGCAAGACAAAGCCACCAATGCAGACACTCTGCGAGCAGACGTGATAGCCACCAGAAAAGCAACTGTCTAGGACAACACAGGCAGAGGAAAAAATCTGATGTTCTCAAAGGGAGGCAGTTGTAACACAGACAACACCAAATTCAGGCCCCCGGGGAGGCAAGGGAGCCTTCCTCAGAGGAGCCAGACGCTGCACCCTTATGAGGAAAGTGCGAAGCAAAAAATACGATGCCAAGGGACGTGGAAAAAGATGGCCAAAGCTGACAACTGACCCTTCATAGCGTTCAGCGCCAAACGGCGATCCACTCCTTTCTTCAGGAAGGCCAAAAACTTTTACCACCGAGAAGGAGCGAGGATGGAACGCATGCGATCCGCACCAGGCATATACACTTTCCAGGTTTGATAATTTAGGGATGACCGCCTGTGGAAGACCCCTACCTCTCAAGACCTGGCCTCCAACAGTCACGCCGTGAAAGCCAGAGACTGCAAAGCAGGAAGGAAAATCGGCCCTTGAGACAGAAAATCGTCCCGCAGCGGAAGCCGCCAGGGAGGCCCGACGACCAAGTGAACGATGGCCACGTACCAGGACCAACGTGGCCAGTCTGGGGCTACCAGAAAGACCGACATCCGTTCCAACGCCAACCTGCTGAGCAACCAGGACAACAGTCGAACCGGAGGGAAGGCATACAACAGCCGATACCGGTGTCAAAAGGCACCCCTAACGCATCCGTGGCATCCGCCAGAGGATCACGAGGTCCGGCCACAAACTTCTCAACCCCATTGTCGAGATGGGACATGAACAGATCCATGTCCGGAGTCCCCCACTGGGCACACAGGAGGCGAAACACCACCGGATGCAGGGACCAGACTCCCTGGTTCAAGGTCAGGCGACTCAGACAGTCCGCCTGCCAATTTTCCACACCCGGAATGGGAACAGCTGAAATCGCAGGAATGCGCAATTCGGCCCAAGACAGGAGAACGGCCACTTCCTCGGCCACCCAGGCACTCTTGGTGCCCCCTTGGTGCTTGATATAAGCCATAGCCATGGAGTCGTCCGTCTGTACTGGAACCGGACACTCCTGAAGTTGAGATAACCAACGGAAACAGACAAAGCCTGATCGCGCGGAGCTCCAAGACGTGTAATAGCAAAGAGGCCCCCACCACCGACCACAACCCCCGTGCACAAGGCGTGCCCAGGACTTCTCCCCAGCCCGACAGGCTGGCATCTGTGGTGAACACCCTCCACAACAGAGGCCAAAAGGACTGGCCCTGTGTCAGGGTCAGCGACCGGAGCCACCACAAAGGATCCAACGGCAGCCGGTGGAACAGAGAAACTACTTGACTGATGCGTCCTGCCTCACCTGGCCATCTGGACCGCTGCGAAAGCTGAAACCATCAGACCCAGAGACCACATGGGTCCGCAAGGAGGAGGGACCCTCGTCCCTGAGGGAACTGATCTAGTCCCTCAGGAGACGGGGTTAACCCACCAGAAGAAAAAAACTTGCGCCTGTGCCGAATCCTGGACCATCCCCAGGTAATGAAGACGACCTGAAGGAGTCAGTGCCGACCAATGAAAATGGACGTTCCACCTGAACTCCCGGAGTGTCTGAAACCGGCACGGTCAGAAAACTCGACAAAGATGCATACAAGCTCGACCTGAACAGGAGGTCGGCCAGATAGAGTACGCAATCTCATTTAAAACGCAGTATGGCCTGCACTGGAGCCAAAATCTTGGTGAAAAACCTGGGAGCCGAAGCGAAACCGAAGGGTAGCACCAGAAAACTGGCCAGCAACCCTGCCACCGCGATTCGGAGACATCTCTGAGCCACGACCAGCTTTGAGGGATTCCATTCAGAACTCCAGCACCCGCAAAAAACGGTTCAGAGACTGCAAGCCCCGAAGTGGACGCACTGTGCCCCCTGTTCTGGGCACAGAGAACAGGATGGAAGAAAAAAAAAAAAAAAAAGAAAAAACGCGAAACTTGTCCCATGAAGACACAGGCACAAAGAATCCTTGGGCAAGCAGAACATGCACCGCCCCCATTAGACCCCTGAGACGAGCAGGAGGCAGCTGGAGAGCCGCCAGGAAGAACCTGTCGATGGGGCGAGATCAAAAACTGATCTTTTACCCTAAAAAAGAAGCAACTCGTGAACCCCCCCCCCCCGTCCTGAATACTGGACAACCAGGGAACCTGAAAGCAACAAAGACGTCCCCCCCACCCCTAAGACGGGTGAGGGCGTCCCTGCAGGAAGAGGTGGACCGGGCCGCCAAGCCTGACTGGCCTTTGTCTCGCCCGACCATGGCTTCTTGTGACCACCGGAGGGCTTAAAGCCCTTGTCCTGCGCCCCTAAGGCACGAAATGGACCCACGCTGCGCTATCCTAGCGCGGGAAGGCCTACCCTTGTGACCGGGGGCAACCGAGTACTCTGACCCCCGTAAGCCCCTTAATCAACTCAGCCCGAGTGTTCCCAAAAGGATGACTCACCAACAAGGAACATCAAACACTGTAATGTGCATTACCGGTGACATCGCATTACAAGTTTGCAAAAATTCACAGGGCAGGGAAACCTGACCCGACGTCCAGACATATCAGAACCAGAAAGCAGCCCTTGTACTTGACTGAGAGGGAAATAACACAAAGCCAGCCAGACGGGGGATCCCACAGAGACCACAAGCCCTGCCATCCCCTAAGAGTGGGCCCACAAACCCGCCAAAAGTCCCCAGGGACAAGGGGGTATCCATACTCACCAGTCCAGGGAAGCAGGCACCGCTCTGATACGGGAGACCTCCCACCCTAAGTGGGGGTGCCGTCAGCCAAGGAGGGATGCTGGCAACACGCAGGCCTCCCGGGTTGAGACACCCTCAGCAAAGACGCAGCTCCGCAGGCTCGTCCCCATTCCGAGGGGCACTGTCGTTGCGAGGCCTGGGCGCACCAGTAACCTGCGACACTCGTTGACAGGCTGGGACTCCATAAGGATCTATATTACCCAGTGTGAGGCCCAGCTCTGCAGTCACTTGTGGTCCTCCAGGAAAAAGTCCCTGGCTAACTAGCGATAGCGAGAGAAATAAAAACCTATTTTCAGAAGAAACAAATCCATATTGTCAGGAAAAAAAAAAAAAAAAAAAAGGAAAAAAAACTTGAGACACTAGGTCCCAGCTAGAAAAGCTAGCCTACTCCTAAGCTAGGCAGCATAAAACTGAGGACCAGTTGTGACTGGATCAGGGATAATGGCTGGGGATGGCCCCCTAGAGGTGTGTCTTAAGTATAGAAAAGATTTGTATTAACATTCCTATCTGTCTAGCTTACTCCTGCAGAGAGCGCCATTACCCATTAGTGAAGGCTTATATGGGTCGGCGGCGACTGTCAGGGGACGCAAGAGAAAATGTTTTTTTTTTTAACTTACTGTAAAATCCATTTCTCTGATGTTCGACGGGCACAGCTCCTGATCTTCCTAACCATTGGGTTATACTGCCCCCTACAGGAGTAGGACACTATGCAGCAAAAAAGTCTGGCTATGTCTTTAGGCAGTCCCAGGGGGTATACTCCCTCTCTCTGATATTAGGTACTCAGTTTTGTTACAAGCAGGGTCAGAAGAATTACAACTCCACAGAGGCGTGGGTACGGTGTCCGTCAATGAACATCAGAGAAATGGATTTTACGGTAAAGTCAAAAATCCCATTTTCTTTTTTGTTCACTGACGGACACAGTTCCTGATCTTCTTACCATTGGGGCGACCCAAAGAAGTGTTAAACATGAGGGGTGGAAACAGTGAAAAAGAAATTCCCAAGGCTAAACCATAGCAAACCAGGTAAACAGGAGCTCAACTAAAAAAACTGGAGCCCACCTGAAAAGAATACACCCTCAAAGAGGAGCAGGTCCTCTAAAAAGCAGCCTGCAAAACATTGTGACCAGAGGAAGCATCCGCAGATGCCAACACATCCACTTTATAGAACTTTGTGAAAGTGTGCACCGACTACCAAGTGGCCGCCTTGCAAACATGCGTCACTGATGCCTGATGACGGAAGGCCCAGGAGGCACTGAGCGCCCGAGTAGAATGTCCTTGACAGGGAAAGGTGGAACCTGACCCTTGATAGAATAGGCTGATCCATCTGAAAATGGTCGCAGAAGAAGCGGCAACCCTTTCCGAGGCCCATCCATGAGCACAAATAGGGAGTCCGATTTCCTAAAAGACTCCATAGCTGCCAGGTACACCCTAATTGCCCAGACCACATCGAAGGCATGCAAAGCAATTTCCTTTGGATGTTTTGGCTTGGGACACAGGGAAGGCAACACAAGGTCTTTGTTCAAATGAAAATCAGAGACAACCTTTGAAAGGAAGAACTGACAGGGGCGAAGAACCACCTTATCTCTGTGAACCACCAAGTAGAGTGAACGACAGGATAACGCCGCCAATTCCGACACCCTGCGCACAAAGGTGATAGACACCAAAAAGGCCACCTTCTGGGACAGTGTAAGCAGGGGAATCTCCCAAAGATTCTCAAAGGGAGGCTTCTGGAGAGCTAAGAGCACCAAATTGAGGTCCCAAGTCGGTAACCGAGACCGCACTGGAGGAGCCAAGTGCCGAACTCCCTTAAGAAAAAAGTACACTCAGGAAGAGTGACCAAGGGCCGTTGAAACAAAACCACCAAGGCCGGCACCTGGCCCTTGATAGTACTCAAGACCAGTTTCTGCTCAACCAGGAAGGTCAAGATCCGAACCACTGAAAAAAGAACGAGAATGAACCCCAAAAAACTCACACCAAGCAATTTACGTCTTCTACGTACAATGGTAGAGCTTCCTAGAAGTAGATTTCCTAGCTTTTAACAGCGTTGGGATCACCAACTCAGACAAACCTCTATCCATCAGCACCTGGCGTTCGACAGCCAAACCGTCAAAGCCAGCGACTGTAAAGCAGGATGGAAGATTGGTCCTTGGGTCAGCAGATCCTCCCTGAGAGGTAGCTTCCAAGGAACGTCGGCAACCAGCCGCACCAGATTGGCGTACCAAGCCCGGCGAGGCCAGTCCAGGGCCACCAAGATGACTGGAATCCCGTCTGCCTCGATCCTGCATAGAAGTCTTGGCAGAAGCTTGAGAGGAGGAAAGGCGTAAAATCAGACAATACTGATCCCACAAGGCCATCAACGCATCAGTGGTGTCTGCCAGAGGCTCCATTCCGCAGCTGTCGGCATAAGTGCCCACCTCTACCGGAAGGAACGTCGCCCATCAGCTCCAAGCTGGCTGCAAGTGCGGGAGGACCGGCTGTGCCTCAGCCACGCTCTCTCCAAGCGTGGAGAGCGGGCCCCCACAGCCTCGGATCTCCACTGAGAAGAGCTGGGGTAATGTCTTTAGACGGCCGAAGGTAACCGGGTACCTTACCCAGATATCAGCTGCCAATGAGAGCCTTAGCTCTCCCTCCAGAAACCACAGCCTCAGCCCCGTGGCCATTCAGCTCCTGGTTCCTGGCGGTGTCTCCCCACTCAAAGAAACACCAGAACTGAAGGGCGCCGGCTAACAGGGGGCTTAAATGTTTGGATGGGGCGGTGTTTCCTAAGAAGGGAGGAGTCAGGGTCTCTCAAAAGGTAGCAGTCCTAAAAGACGATAGGGGATAAAATACGCCAAAGGACCACTGCTGAAACAGAGAGCATAGTGACTAGGGGAGCCGCACCCAAAGAGGCATCACAGATAAACTGCAGCCCCTGGACCAACTGGTCGGTCAGCTCAGCAAAGGCAGGGGGGAGCTGCTCCCCCTCCATGTCACGGCGTAAAAGTTTAGCCCACTCGGTCAGAGTTTGTGACACCTGAGCAATGGTAAAAACCTGCCTCAGTGCTGAACCAGCCAGGGTGTACATATTGCAGGCCACAGCCTCTGCCTTCCTGTCAGCCGGATCCTTAAAGGCTAGGGACTCTTCCACCGGAATCATGGTTGCTTTGTTCAATCTGGAGACCGGAGGGTCCACCACCAGTGGAACAGTCCACTTTTTAAGAAGGGACTCCTCATAGGGGTACTGCATAGCAAATCGCTTAGGGACAAGGGGGAGGTTTCGGCCGCTCCCACTCTTTAGCAACAATTCGGTCAAAATACGTGGAGAAAGGAAAACGCCTCTGCCGCTCTGGATTGCTTGCGAGTTGCAAAGGGAACCGATGCCTCTGTTGCAGCTTCAGCTGCGTCTTATATTTTTAAAGGTCTCACGCACATATACAATCAGTGCATCCACCAGCGCCTTTTCGTGCACGGTTGCAGAAGTGGAGAAATCATCCTCACTATCTGAGAACTCAGGGCGCGTGGTCACAGACCCAGCAGAGTGTCCCATGTCCGTGGCAGCCAAATCAGATTCAGGATCTGAGGAGAAAGAAGAGGCAGGAGAAAGGCAGGGGGCGCTTTTTGCTAGCCCGTTGCCCAAAAACCACCTCCACCCAGGACACAAAGGACTCCAGGCCCGCCGTCAGTGCATCGATGGATGGTTGGGACCTGGAGGGCCCGCAGCCTCAGAGGGGATCAGGTGGGGAAATGTGCTCCAAAAACTCCATGAGTCACAATAAGGGGACCCCACAAGAAAAGGTGTAAAAACACTGCTAGGGGATATCCCCACTGCTCCAGCAGCGCCACTCGGTCGCCAGTAAGAGCACCTAATGGATCCTCAGTAGAGCGGGAGAGGACCCCACCAGACTCCCCACCCAGCAGAAACAGGCACCTGCAGCCACCAGGATAATCTACACTCCACGTGTGGCGATCAGGAGGTGAAAAGATCCAGGAGTCAGCACCAGGGGATGAGGGGGGGCTCCCACTGCCACCCACAGGGCTTCACTGGCATGAAGGCCACTATTTTCAATGACAAACCACAGTAAAATGGCCGAAGAACTACACAAAACATGGCCACAATGCATTGGCTACAGCAAAATGGCGGCTCCACGAGGCTTCCAGTAAACCAAAAGGGATCCCTAGGCCTCAGAAAACAGGACAACAGAACAGCCGACCACCCAGTCGCCGGCAGCACACCCTGCCGCCCCCATCGCGAGAGAGAGGGAGAGAATACCCCCGGGACTGCCGATAGGGATGGCCAGACTTTTTCTACCTAGTGTCCTACTCCTGTAGGGAGCAGTATAACCCAATGATTAAGAAGATCCGTCAACGAACAAGTTGTATCTGTCAATGAACGAAAGAGAAAAGCGATTTATTCTCCAAATACAGAAAGGCTTCTTCACAGTAAGAGCTGTGAAAGAGTGGAATATATAAACTGATTGGATGTGGTAGTGCTGCTAAAAAAAAAAAAAAAAAAAAAAAGCACAGATTATGTAAAATCCGCAGTGGGAAAAATAAATAAAACACCATACATAGACTAAGAGCCCATTCACATTAGCGCGACTTGTCAGCCTAACAAGTCGCGCTCCCTCGCTGTCCACTGACCGCTACAGGACCCGTTCTAATAGGAGCGACACAAGTTGCTCAGACTTAGAAAAAGGGTCCTGTACTACTTCGGGGCGACCTCGGAGCGACTTGCATAGACTTCCATTATGTGAAGTCCCTGCAAGTCGCTCCGAAGACGTGGTGCACGGGACTGACAAGTCGCCTCCCAAAGTAGTAAGGAGTCGTGTCGCGCTATTGTGAACCGGCTCTTACTCTACCAAACAGAGTAACTTACTAAATTGCAGTGTAGTGCAGAAACGCTGTCTCCGATAAGTTAAGGTGCAATCTAATAAAATAAATGGAAAGTGAAAATCCGAATAGATGAATAAATAAATGTGATAACACGGCTACCAAAAAATGTATACATAAAAAAAACAGTGTAGAATCCATATATTAAGTACCATACATAAAGATGTAGTGCCAAATAGATAAGTATCTAATAAAAGTGCAAACACATTTTTTTTCTTCCTCCAGTTGAAGCCATGATGGATATGGCGTAATGCGTAGAGGTACCAAGCGGTGGGCAGGTTTGATGTGACCTCATTTGGACTTCTGATTGCATAAACTGTTTTTTATTCAATAAATGTGAGTTTAATTAATATTTGAAGTTGGGATGTGGTTTTATTCCTCCTGAATGTGTTGATCCTGCACCATTGTAGATTGTCTCCTTTTTTTCATATGTGCTAAACCATTTTGGAGTAACATTGAGAATAGTGGAGTTAATTATTGAATGGACAGCATGATTCTATCAGCCTTTTCACTGCTTGAGACCCCTTAGTGGGTGAATTATGGATGGGAGCAGACACTTCATCTGGTGATTGCAGCAAATCACTTAGGGAGTGGACACACGCGGAACGACCCACTGGCTGCTGTTCTCATAAAGACTTTTTTGGATTTTTATTTCTTTTTTCCACTATTTGCACTTTCAGAGTGATCTATTTATTTATTCTTTTCACCTTGGACCTATATGCCTTGTTTGCACTGTATCTAATCAGAGACGGGGTCTTCGTAGCACATTGCACTTTTATTAAATACTTATCCATTTGGCACTACATCTTTATGTATGGTACATCATATATGGATTCTACGCTTTTTCTTTATATATTAATTTTTTGGTAGCAGTGTGATCACATTTATTTATTAATCTATTCGGATTTTCACTTTCAATTTATTCTATTAGATTGCACCTTAGCTTAACAGAGACAGCGTTTCTGCACTACACTGCACTTTAGTAACTTACTCTATTTTGTTAAAGTCTATGTATGGTGTTTTATGTATGTTTCACACTGTGGATTTCACATAATAAGGTGTGATTTTTTTAGCAGCACTACCACATCTAATCAGTTTATATATTTATCTTATATGTGGGAACACATTTAGGGGTTGCAGCAGCTTGTATTCAATTTAAATACGGTTTGGTTTGTACTAGAGTAGCGCACAATTACATTTGATTTTGATTAGAAAAAGTGGAATAGACTCCCTTAAGAGCTTGTTCTGGCCAGCTCAGTTGTTTAAAAAGGGTCTGCATTATTTCCTAAATGCACAGAATAAAACTGGATACTTTTATAGGTAATACTGACCCAGGTAATATTGGATTGCCTTTTGGGGGATCAGCAAGGAATTATTTTACCCGCTGGATAAATTTGATCATTGACTTGGCTCCCACCCCCCTCTGTTGGTCGAATCAGATGGGCCTGATTAACTATATAACAAACAAAATCGTATACTATTTTTAAACGGCATTTGAATGTATAGAAACATTTAATATTAATTTTTATTCAAAATTCTACTAGCATAGGCCAAGCTTTAGATTATCCGCATAGGCATTTTGCCATGCTGCAAATCCCAGTGGCAGGAACCTAGCAGAGGAGACCTTGCATGGCTTGAATGACCTGAGGTGGCTGCTGGAGAAAGGGGATGCACTATTGTGAATTTAAGCCTACCTGGCATCTGTAATGGGAGTACATTTACAACAGAAATAGCTCTGGTATGTACTATTCATTCAAAATAGAAACGCAGAAGGGAGGATTTCTGAAAATCTACACTTTAAAATCAATGTCTGCTCCATAACGTCTCTGGATTTTTTTTTTTTTTTTAGATCAGCTGCAGCTAGTTTGAGTTTTGCTTTTAGCATGACCCTGTCACCAAAACAAACAGTATACACAGATACATAAACCCTTATAAGGGTCCTTTCTGCCCAGCGGACTCAGTTTTGCTCAGGGGGGATCGATCCGCTGATCTCAGCAGGCGGATGACAGGTCAATCTCCACTCACTGTGCTGAAATGGACCCGTGAGATCCCCGCTCCCCTCTATGGGATATCGGATGAAAACGGACCGCCTGCCCGTTTTCATCCGATCCAATCCTCCAGGACGGATGGAAAATAGGGTTTCCATCCATCTGGATTTCACGGATAGGATTGGATCGGATAGCAGCGGACACCGCTGACATCCACTGCTCCATAGGGGTGCGTGGAGCATCCGATCAGGTCTGCCTGAAAAAAACTGACAGGTGGACCTGATCGGAAAGCCCGTGTGAAAGGGCCCTAAGGGTTTGGACACTTATGTTTGCCAATTCAGCAAGGCTTGCAAAGTTGTTTCACAACAAAAAGGATACTCTACAAAGCAGAATCCACAAGCAGTTTTCTTAATTTTATCCAGACCCATAACGATCTTTTTGACATCTCCACTCTTGCTGAATAATTCATGTATCTGCTCTTCTGTTGTATAAAATGAGAGGTTTCCAACATACAAAGTGCAGCTTAGTTTCAAAAGTTTCTCTTGCTCATCTCTTTTGCCCTATAGTAAAGAAAGAATAATTAGCAATATTTATTACAAAATAAAAAAACGTGTATATATATATATATATATATATATATATATATATATATATATATAGTGGGTATTTTGTTGCTTTGCAGCCTGAAATGAAGACAGACAGTATTTGGTTTATCCAACTGTAGTTGGATGTTGCAACTTAGAACATCCAAGAGAAAGCTATAACACCAACATATTAAAACAAAGACTGAGACAATAATAGTACCTACAAATATTATCACAATCACCCTGCACTTAAGGAGAAAATTAGAATAAATATGCCAAATATAAGCTAACTTGACATATAGCTGCTGCTTTAAAATACAAACATAATAAAAAACATGTGTTAATTCTCTCAAATGTCAGTGGGTAAAAAAGGTTCAACACATAAGCAGCGCTAAGAAAACCCTGTTTAAAGAGTCCACATAAGTGAATGAGCCAAAGTCCTCAGGAGAATGAATCCACAGATGAAGATAAAAGGAAGACTTCCACCACACCACGTGACCCCCTCAGGTATTGCTCACTCACCAGAAATCTTTGTATAAAGAGCCTTTAGATATCCACCAATCACACCGGATGTAGACCACTCCACGATCGTTTAGGCACAGAATCTCCCCAATCTGAATACCATATACCAAGCGATCCACAAACTCCAGTATATCAGCGGTGAATATATAAACAAGAAAGGGGCTCATAGGGCAGTATATCAACACTATTTTATTGTTAAAAAACCCGCCCTATCCCTCAATCAATGCACTCACAGCAAACAAAATAAAAGCTCTCAATAAACTAAAACCATGTGCTGATCGAGACCTCACCGCTCCTCTGTTTGGCTGGATCGGTCACAGACGTCAGCTTACATCGGGCAAGGGCCAAACAGAGGAGCGGGAGAGGAGCGGTGAGGTCTCGATCAGCACATGGTTTTAGTTTATTGAGAGCTTTTATTTTGTTTGCTGTGAGTGCATTGATTGAGGGATAGGGCGGGTTTTTTAACAATAAAATAGTGTTGATATACTGCCCTATGAGCCCCTTTCTTGTTTATATATTCACCGCTGATATACTGGAGTTTGTGTATCGCTTGGTATATGGTATTCAGATTGGGGAGATTCTGTGCCTAAACGATCGTGGAGTGGTCTACATCCGGTGTGATTGGTGGATATCTAAAGGCTCTTTATACAAAGATTTCTGGTGAGTGAGCAATACCTGAGGGGGTCACGTGGTGTGGTGGAAATCTTCCTTTTATCTTCATCCGTGGATTCATTCTCCTGAGGACTTTGGCTCATTCACTTATGTGGACTCTTTAAACAGGGTTTTCTTAGCGCTGCTTATGTGTTGAACCTTTTTTACCCACTGACATTTGAGAGAATTAACACATGTTTTTTATTATAACACCAACATGTTAGAGAGAAAAAAAAAAAAGAAAGAAATACAAAAACATTGGAAAAAAGATGACCCCCTTGTGTCCATATTTTTTTTAAACCACCTTTTGCTTTAATTACAGCTTTAGTCTGTTGGGATATGTCTCTGCTAACTTGCACATCTAGACTTTGCAATATTTGCCCACTCTCCATTGCAGAACTGCCTAAAGCGGTGTTCCAGCCTCCCCCTCCAAAAATGAAGAGTCAGCAGCTACACATACTGTAGCTGCTGACTTTTAATATTAGGACACTTACCTGTCCTGGAGTCCAGCGATGTCGGCACCGCAGCCAATGTTTCCAACGGCTACCGGGTGCTGCTGCCGCCGCCATTGCCGGTAAGGGAACCCGGCAGTGAAGCAAGTCCCCACTGCGTATTCGGATTGGCTCGGCCAGGGGGGGAGAAGGACGAGGGGGCCAAACTTACGAGGGACAGCGCCACCTCCCAGAAGTAGGGAAGGGTACCTGTTAAAAACAGGTACCCATTCCCCTCTGAAAGGTGCCAAATGTGCCACTGGAGGGAGGGGGTGGGAGCAAATGAATGGAAGCTACACTTTTGGGTGGAACTCTGCTTTAAGTTCAGTTAAATATGATGGTGACTGTTCGTGGACTGCAGTCTTCAAGTCATTCCACAGATTTTTCGTGGACTGCAGTCTTCAAGTCATGCCACAGATTTTTAATTGGGTTTAAGTCTGGGCTCTGATTAGACCATGCAAGGACATTCATCTTTTCCTCTTTCAATCACTGTGTGGTCACTTTTGCTGTGTGTTTTGGGGTATTGTCAGGTTGGAAGGCAAACCGTCTTCCCATTTACAAATTTCTGGTAGAGGGCAGCAGATTTTCCTCAAGACTTTGACAGTATTTTGCCCCATCTAGTTTTCCTTCTATCCTGACCAGTGCTCCAGTCCCTGCTGCAGAGAAATACCCCATAATAGGATATTACCACATCCGTGATTTACTGCAGAAATAATACAAGGGAAGACACCACCTCCGACGTGTTCCATCCATTCATCGCATACAAGGAAACACGGCACCTCCGACATCTCCCATCCATTCATCCTTTAAAAGGTAACACGCCATCACCGACCTGTCCCTTTCCTTGTATCAGATGAAAGGATGGCACACGTCAGAGACGGAGTGATCCCTTTTATAGGATGAATGGATGGGACACGTCGGAGGCGGCGCGTTTCCTTGAATAGAATGAATGGATGGTACACGTCAAAGGCGGCGTGTTTCCTTGTATCGGATAAATGGATGGGACACGTCGGAGGCGGCGGGTTCCCTTGTATAGGATGAATGGATGGGACACGTCGGAGGCGGCGTGTTCCCTTGTATAGGATGAATGGATGGGACACGTCGGAGGCGGCGTGTTCCCTTGTATAGGATGAATGGATGGGACACGTCGGAGGCGGCGTGTTCCCTTGTATAGGATGAATGGATGGGACATGTCGGAGGCGGCGTGTTCCCTTGTATAGGATGAATCGATGGGTTACCCCTGCGACGGCATATACCCTTGTACAGGATGAATGGAACACACCACCTCTGACATGTCCCATCCATTCATCCCATACAAGGGAACACTCTGATGTGTCTAATACATCCATCCCATACAAGGGAACAGTCCCATGTATCCCATCCATTCATCCCATACAAGGGAACACTCTGATGTGTCCCATCCATTCATCCCATACAAGGGAACACTCTGATGTGTCCCATCCATTCATCCCATACAAGGGAACACTGTGATGTGTCCCATCCATTCATCCCATACAAGGGAACACTGATGTGTCCCATCCATTCATCCCATCCAAGGGAACACTCTGATGTGTCCCATCCATTCATCCCATACAAGGGAACACTCTGATGTGTCCCATCCATTCATCCCATCCAAAGGGAACACTCTGATGTGTCCCATCCATTCATCCCATCCAAAGGGAACACTCTGATGTGTCCCATCCATTCAAGGGAAAACTCCCATGTGTCCCAGCCAAGGGAAAACTCCCATGTGTCCCATCCAAGGGAAAACTCCCATGTGTCCCATCCAAGGGAAAACTCCCATGTGTCCCATCCAAGGGAAAACTCCCATGTGTCCCATCCAAGGGAAAACTCCCATGTGTCCCATCCAAGGGAAAACTCCCATGTGTCCCATCCAAGGGAAAACTCCCATGTGTCCCATCCAAGGGAAAACTCCCATGTGTCCCATCCATTCATCCATCCCATACAAGGGAACACTCCCATGTGTCCCATCCATTCATTCATCCCATCCAAAGGGAACACTCTGATGTGTCCCACCCGTTCCTCCAATACAAGGGAACACAGCACAAATGATGATGGTTCCCTCCTGTGCGCTGGACATTGGCTGCTCTCAGGATTCCCTTCCTATACACAGTACCGCACACAAGTCCGTCTACTGGAGCGCTCCCCCCGCCTACCTTGAAATGCTGGTCCCGGTACTGGCTCAGCTCCACATAACTATCAGTCTTTAGAATGCTCAGCATATTCCCGACTTCTCCAGCACACCGGCCGCCACGGCGCAAGAGCGGTTAAACGTTTCCTCTTATCGCGACAAAGACGAGCCAATGAGGAGAATGCACATTGTTTCACTTCCGAGTTCACATAGGCCGCCATCTTTAAGGAGGGCAAACACTTATCTGTGAGTCAAGAAGAGTGTTGTGAGCAGCGGGTGAGTAGATTGGTTGGTGGTATGTGTAGTGTACAGCCTGTGTGGTGTCTTTACTGACCGCTCGGCTCTCTCCTTAGGGCTCCGTTGTCGGTGGACTGTGCCCGGTCATAGGAGGGCAGACATGGTGCTCCGTAGACTTCTCTTCACCCTCCTGAATAACCCTCAGCTGATAGAGAAGCTCTCCGAATCCAGGCCTATCCGCAGAGCCGCCCAGATCACCGCCTTCGCCATCACCAAGGCCCAGCTGACCGGCAAGGACGCGGCCCAGCGCCTGCTCCGCTCCGACACCGTCCGACAACTCAGCCAGGAGGCCGGAGCTCCTCAGAGCCTGAAGGACGTGGGGCGGAAGATGGAGAGGGTGAAAGACACGTTCATGAAGGAGCTCAGGACTGGCATGAAAGAAATTAAAGATGGCACAAAGAGGCCAGGGGACAAATGACGAGGACAAGGGGGTACCTCACAAGCAGCCTGCTCATTCCTTTTAATGTATTCTAACCTTCACAATAAAACTAAAGCTTCACTCACTCCATTGTCTACTAGGCATTATGTTCTGGCTGGAGCAATGCTAAAGTCCAGCTTTCCATCAGTCCTAGGCCTCGTCTACACTTGAAACAAGGACTGCTGCTCCTCTGAA
This sequence comes from Pelophylax lessonae, assembly GCF_965119305.1. Classification (NCBI taxonomy): domain Eukaryota; kingdom Metazoa; phylum Chordata; class Amphibia; order Anura; family Ranidae; genus Pelophylax; species Pelophylax lessonae. Next base: position 285,206,551 of record NC_138770.1, read on the forward strand.
ATGCTATTAGTCCTCAGATGTATAAAAGAAGGTGAAACGTCGCCTCCTTGCCACCACATGTGACCATCCAAATAGCACGCTTCCACGTATAGCCCGATTCACTTCAATGGCCCGCGTTTGGTGGGTGGCGGTGTCCAACAAGGTATAATTCTCACTGTAAAGCACTGTGGCATATGTTAACCTCCCTGCTGCTGCCTTTGCCATATAACCACTTTAATACCACCGCACGTACAGTATCTTACAAAAGTGAGTACACCCCTCACATTTTTGTAAATATTTTATTCTATCTTTTCATGTGACAACACTGAAGAAATTACATTTGGCTACAATGTAAAGTAGTGAGTGTACAGCTTGTATAACAGTGTACATTTTCTGTCCCCTCAAAATAACTCAGCACACAGCCATTAATGTCTAATCCGCTGGAAACAAAAGTGAGTACACCCCTACGTGACAATGTCCAAATTGGGCCATTTAGCCATTTTCCCTCCCCGGTGTCATGTGACTCGTTAGTGTTACAAGGTCTCAGGTGTGAATGGGGAACAAGTGTGTTAAATTTGGTGTTATCGCTCTCACTCTCTCATACTGGTCACTGAAAGTTCAACATGGCACTTCATGGCAAAGAACTCTGATGTTCTGAAAAAAAGAATTGTTGCTCTGCATAAAGAGGGCCTAGGCTATAAGAAGATTGCCAAGACCCTGAAACTGAGCTGCAGCATGGTGACCAAGACCATACAGTGGTTTAACAGGACAGGTTCCAGTGGTTTGCCAGCCAGTGGTTTAGACCAGTGTTTCTCAACTCCAGTCCTCAGGGCACACTAACAGGCCAGGTTTTCAAGAAAATTGAAATACATCACAGGTGATACAATTTGCTGCTCAGTGATTGCAGTATTCTAGTCTGCATCTCCCCAAGGTAATACTTAAAATCTGGCCTGTTAGTGTGCCCTGAGGACCGGAGTTGAGAAACACTGGTTTAGACATTAATGGCTGTGTTGAGTTATTTTGAGGGGACACAAAATTTACACTGTTCACTGTTATACAAGCTTTACACTCACTACTTTACATTGTAGCAATGTGTCATTTCTTCAGTATTGTCACATAATATAATAATTGTATAATATAATAAAATATTTACAAAAATGTGAGGGTTGTACTCTCTTTTTTGAGATCCTGTATATATACCACCTCATATTGAGGTGGTTCTACCAGACTGCAACCATGAGCCCGGTACACTTTATTTTCTTTCTTCTGACGATCCTCTCTTACATAAAAGTGATCCAAGCAGTTATACAACCACTGCATCCCTTTTACACGGGGGCTCCCCTCCTGTCACAAACTGGCAGTTCCCTGCCTTCAGTGAGAGGAATTGATGTTGTTCCTCCCACTGTGTGACATCAGAAACAACAATGATTGTCACTTCTAGTTTCCATTACCAGCATGTACAACATCTGATCAAACCAATCTCGCTTTGATCAGATGCTCTAGGGGTCAGAGGAAAGACATGGGCTCAAATAGACCACAGACCTGTACATAAAACGGATCTGTCACAGCTTATGCTAAATAATTAAATCAAATAAGATTTTACACCCCCGGCAGCAGCTTCTGCAGCTAAAAGGGGGTAGCAGTAAAATCAGTGCCCCCAATCTCTAGTGTGAATAATCTCTTAGCGTCAGATAGAAAAACTGATGAATACAGATTCATCAGTTTTTGTTTAGTTGCACAAACCAATCGGAGGTGACCAAAATCTAAGCAAAAAAGTTTCCCAATCACTTGCTTACTGGGCACTTAAACCCCTTTCCTGCACAGGCCTATTTTCAGCTTTGCTTTCAGCGCTGTCATACTTTGAATGACAATTGCATGGTCACTCACACACACTGTACCCAAATTAATTTTTTATCATTTTTTTTCACACAAATAGAGCTTTCTTTTGGTGGTATTTGATCACTACTGGGTTTTTTTCATTTTTTGCTAAACAAAGACTGAAAATTATGGAAAAAAAAAGTTTTCATAAAAGTTTGCAAATAGGTAATTTTTCTCATTCGTTGATGTGTGCTGATGAGGCTGCACTGATGAGCACTGTTAAAAGTTGGCACTGAGCAAGAGGCATTGATGAGGCTGCACTGATAGGTGGCACAGATGAGGCGGCAGTGGCTCTCTGTGTGCAGGACCGAAGTCCCATTTACAGAAGCCGGTAATTGGCTTTTTTTTCCTCTCTGTTTACATCACGTGATCATCTGTCATCAGCATGGACTCGCTGATCACAGATTGGGGTGCCCTGCAGGGGGCGTGCAGGCAGTGCATGCTCAGGAAGATGTACATGGATGCCCTCCCGGTAATTTAGGCCCGCTCTGTAGCCATCTTTTGGCTATAGCACGGGTGCAAAGAGGTTAAACCTAGTACACATGAGAAAATAGGTCTGAAAATACTGCTTTTGGAGCGTTCGTTCAATAATCTGATTCTGATCATTAGTACACAGCTTTCGAGAGCCGATCATGACAGTTCATGTGAAAATATTCAAAGGGACAAACACAAAAAAATTTTCTTGTACGATAATAGAACAAACGATTTTCGTGTAATTGGTATAGTATTTGTAAAATGGTAAAAAAAATCGTGTGACTAAGGCCCCGTTCACACTGGGGTGACGCTACTTGCCGGGGCGACCTCATAGGTCGCGGTGCGCTGCTCGCACCGCGACCTCGGAGCGGCCGGCACAGACTTCATAACATTGAAGTCTATGCAGGTCGCTCCGGGTCGCCCCAAAGAAGCTCCGGACCCTTTTTCTAAGTCGGAGCGACTTGTGTCGCTCCTATTAGAACAGGTCCACAGCTTCTCTATGGAAGGCGACCTGTCAGGCGACAGTAATACATTACAATACAATACAACACATTACATCGCTTCCAAAGTTGTATTAGTTCATACAAGAATTTTTGTAACTTTAGTAACCTATTCATTTTCGATATGAGACTAGCATGCTAAAAAAAACATTGATGCATTTTTAAGGCCCGATTTCTGTCGCATTCTGCACTTTTTTAATGCGTTTTTAGGATGTGTTAATATTGCTAGGAGGAGGTGTCTGTTGTCATACAGGAAAATGCACCAAATGCATGTACATGCCTTTTTCATGTGACTCTTGAAATCTATGGAGCCAAGAATGCACCGTGCTGTGTGTAAAATAAAAAGTCCCTGCACCTTTCCAAAAAACAAACTGGTGGAAACGACATGGATGTGAATGTGACCCATCGGAATTAATGTTAAATGGACTGTAGTGCGTTTCTGCAAATGAACTGCAAAACACAAACCGTAGGTGTGAGCCTAGCTAAGTTAAAGCGGAGTTCCACCCATTTTTAATAGGTTGGAATACATAGATCTTTGTAATCCCCTTTAAAATGGCTTTTATCAATGGAAACTTTTTTTTTTTTTTTTTGCTTGTAAATACCTTAATTTTGGCTTTATTCCTCCTCTCCTCACTTCCTGGTCCGATCGGCGATGACGTCATTCGGCGATCCGCAGTGTCTGCTGGGATGTATTCTACTTGCAGTAGCTGTATCTGTACTGAGCCGTGCCTGCCCCGCCTCCGCTCATTGAATTGCATTGTATGAATGTATTAAGGCTGTTCTCTGCCCAGCCTCCGCCCCGCCTCCTCTCATTGAATTGCATTGTATGAATGTATTAAGGCTGTTCTCTGCCCAGCCTCCGCCCCGCCTCCTCTCATTGAATTGCATTGTATGAATGTATTAAGGCTGTTCTCTGCCCAGCCTCCGCCCCGCCTCCTCTCATTGAATTGCATTGTATGAATGTATTAAGGCTGTTCTCTGCCCAGCCTCCGCCCCGCCTCCTCTCATTGAATTGCATTGTATGAATGTATTAAGGCTGTTCTCTGCCCAGCCTCCGCCCCGCCTCCTCTCAATACAACTCAATGAGAGGAGGCGGGGCGGAGGCTGGGCAGAGAACAGCCTTAATACATTCATACAATGCAATTCAATGAGAGGAGGCGGGGCGGAGGCTGGGCAGAGAACAGCCTTAATACATTCATACAATGCAATTCAATGAGAGGAGGCGGGGCAGGCACGGCTCAGTACAGATACAGCTACTGCAAGTAGAATACATCCCAGCAGACACTGCGGATCGCCGAATGACGTCATCGCCGATCGGACCAGGAAGTGAGGAGAGGGGGAATAAAGCCAAAATTAAGGTATTTACTAGCAAAAAAAAAAAAAATGTTTCCATTGGTAAAAGCCATTTTAAAGGGGATTACAAAGATCTAAAGTTCCAAAAATGGGTGGAACTCCACTTTAACCACTTTACCACCGGAGGATTTTGCTGTCTTCCGTCCAGGCCACTTTTTGCGATTCGGCGCTGTGCGACTTCAACTGACAATTGCGCGGTCGTGCGACGCCGTACCCAAACAAAATTTACGTCCTTTTTTTCTGATAAACAGAGCTTTCTTTTGGTGGTATTTGATCACCTGTGCGATTTTTACTTTTTGCGCTATAAACAAAAAAAGAGCGTTTATTTTGAAAAAATAACAATATTTTTAACATTTTTTTATATGAAATTCCCCCCAAAAAAGATGTAAAAACCAATTTTTTAAAAATTTTTGGCCAATTTGTTTTCTGCTACCTATGTTTGGTAAAAAAAATCACAATAAGCGTATTTTGATTGGTTTGCGCAAAAGTTATTGCGTTTACTAACAAAGGGAAAGATTTCTGTCATTTTTGGTGTTTTTTTTTTAACGCGTAATGGCGGCGATCTGCGATTTTTTTTGTGGGACTGCGACATTGCGGCGGACAGATCGGACCCTTGACTGACATTTTTGACACTTTTGGGGTTACCAGTGACATTACTACAGTAATCAGTGCTATATATATGCACTGTTACTGTAAAAATGACACTGGCAGGGAAGGGGTTAATTTTATTGGAGAGGGAGGGGTTAATGTATGCCTGGTGCTTACTGACGTGTAGGGGGGGAGGGGCCTGAGGGAGTCATGGACAGATCGGATGTCCAGCTATGCTGAACAGTCCGATCTGTCACTCCCTGTCACTATGGAGATCCGCCCGCTGTGTTTACACACAGCGGGCGGATGTCCACACTAGATCCCCGGCGATCGGGGCAGAGCAGCAGCGATCGCCGCTGCTCCTCCCCTGGCCCGACTCCCGCTGTGAATGAAAACAGCGGGAGCGAGCCTCCGGCGGCGCGCAAGCGCCGCCCAGAAGGAGGAGTGTCCAGTCACGTTAATACTACGTGGCTGGACGATAACGAACCACTTTGCCGCAGTACTATTACCGTACTCGGTCGGCAAGTGGTTAATACCAGAATATATCAATATACATCACTCAAAAAAATGAAAGGAGCACTTTTTATTTAGAGTACAGCATCAAGTCAAGTAAACTTCTGGAATATTGATCTGGTTCATTAAGTAGCAGAGGGAGTTGTTAATCAGTTTCATCTGCTTTGGTGTTAATGAAATTAACAACAGGTGCACTAGATGGGCAACAATGAGATGACCGCCAAAACAAATGGTTTTCCAGGTGGAGGCCACTGATATATTTTTTTCCCCTTCTCATCTTTTCTGACTGTTTTTGACTAGTTTTGCATTTGGCTAGGGTCAGTGTGGCTACTGGTTGAGGCAATACATGGACCCTATGGAGGTTGCACAGGCATTCCAACTCCTCCAGGATGGCACATCAATACGTGCCATTGCCAGAAGGTTTGCTGTGTCTCCCAACACATTCTGAAGAGCATGGAGGATATTCCAGGAGACAGGCAGTTACTCTAGGAGAGCCGGCCAGGGCCGTAGAAGGTCATTAACCTATCAGAAGGACCGGTATCTGCTCCTTTGTGCCAGGATGAACAGAATGAGCACTGCCAGAGCCCTACAGAATGACCTCCAGCAGGCCACTGGTCTGAATGTCTCTGACTAAATCAGAAACAGACTTCATGAGGGTGGCCTGAGAGCCCGACGAAACGGATAACGTTTTTTTAATTAGTATAATGTATTACACTTTTGTGTCAGTTTATATTTTAATTTTCAAATTTTTATTTGTACTTTTGTATTTATATGTATTGTGAGAGGATGGTCGTGGTGGGTCACACGTAAAAAAAAAATAATGATAATACTCAATACTAATTAGTATGAGAGAATATATTTTAACCACTTCCTGCCCGCCTTATAGCAGAACGACGGCCGCAAAGTGGTTAAGTTATCCTGACTGGGCGTCATATAATGTCCAGCAGGATAAGCCGCTCGTGAGGGCGTGCAGAGCGGCGATCGGTGGTGTGGTGTATCACTTTGACACAACGCATTTCCGATCCTGGTAAAGAGCCTATGACTTAGGCTCTTTACCATGTGATCAGCTGTGACCAATCACAGCTGGTCACAGTAACCAGGAAGTCCTGTTCATCAGCTTTTCTCCATTCGCGCTGACAAGGCGCGAGTAGAGGAGAGCCGATCAGCAGCTCTCCTCACGGGGGGGGGGGGGGGGGCTGCGCTGATAATCAGCGCATTGATTATCTGTGCAGACCCATCAGGGATGCCAACCCCTGGCCGCCAGGGATGCCAATCAGTGCTAATTAAAGATGCCAAACAGTGCCTATTAGGGATTCCAATCCTGTTAGTGCTGCCTATCAGTGCCACCAACAGTGCCTATTAGGGATTCCAATCAGTGCACATTAGTAATGCTTGTCAGTGCTGCCTATCAGTGCCAACAACAGTGCCGCCTATCAGTGCCCATCAGTGTTACATATTAGTGTCTCGTCATCAGTGACTATCAGTGCAGCCTCATCAGTGAAGGAGAAAACTTACTTATTTACAAACTTTTTAACATAAACAAAGAAAAACCTTTTTTTTTTTAGGCTCCGTTCACATCTAGGCGTTTTGGGGCGTTTTTGGGGCGTTTTTCTGCTCTAGGATCAGCTCTCAAAACGCCCAACAAGACAAATCCTATTCATTTCAATGGCCCCTGTTCACATCTGAGCGTTTTGACGCTGTATACAAAACGCCCAACGCTCAAAAATGTACATGAGCTTCTTTTTGGGCAGATTACAGGCGTTTTCCATTGATCTCTATTCAATCTAAAAACGCCTGCACAAAAATCGCGGTAAAAATCGCTGTAAAATCGCGGTAAAAAACGCCGCAAAAATCGCGGTAAAATCGCGGTAAAAAACGCGCGAAAAACGCTACGCTCAGGTGTGAATGTAGCCTTAAAGTCTTTTTATTTGCAAAAAAGAAAAAACCCAGAGGTGATCAAATACCACTAAAAGAAAGCTCTATTTGTAGGGAAAAAAAATAACAATTTTGTTTGGGTACAGCGTTGCATGACCGCGCAATTATTCAAAATGTGACAGCGCTAAAAGCTGAAAATTGGCCTGGGCAGGAAGGGGGTGAAAGTGCCCTGTATTGAAGTGGTTAAAGTTTATGTGGAAGTTGGGACCCCCTTCCCAGCAATTGTAAAGAGGCTGGCCCACATGGTTAAGTTAAAATGTTGCACGATGAAAACCTGGGTTTTGTGTGAGCCACCCACTGATCCACCCACTGGCTTATGCACAATTTGTGGGCAGTTTTTAGGTATTTTGTCAAGGCACCCCCGAAGAAGGTGCTCTGCTTTAAAAAGGCTTTATTAGAAGACTGTGTAGTCAGGTAAATTCATACTTTTTGTTTTTGTTTTTTATTCAGTATAAATTGATCATTTAATTCATTGTGAAATATTTTTTTTTATTATTCTCAAAGGAAGGCTAGTTAGTCCAAAGTAATAAAAAATATTAATAATCAAGATTTATATAGTGCCAACAGTTAACACCATGCTTTACAACATGAGGGCAAACAGTACAGTTACAATACAAGAAGAATCCGAGGGCCCTGCTCATTTAAGCTTACAATCTAAAGTGAAACAAAAAGGTGATAAATGTGGAGGATGAGCTGATGGAGAAAATAAAATACAGTTGTTAGGTGGAGCCAGGATATGTTTCTCAAAAGAGAAGGGATCACCTAAAAGTGGGCAGATAGGTAGGAGATAGTTGGACAGATTGGGGTGGGGAGTTCCAGAGGATGGGAGGAGGTGACTAGGGAGCAGGAAGTCTTAGGAGGAACAAAGAGAATAATTTGGTTGGTATTTGGGGACAAGGTTAGTGATGTAATGGGAGGCAAAGCTGTGGATGGCTTTGTAAGTTGTTAGTTTTTTTAATTTGTATATGTATGTTGGGTGAGTGGAAGCCAATAGAGGGATTGGCAGAGAGGGGTAACAGACACAGAATGGTTGGTAAGGTGGATGAATCTGGCAGAAGCATTCATGATGGACTGAAAGGGGGATTAGCTATGTAAAGCTAATCCAAAAAGGAGGAAGTTGCAGTAGACAAGGTGGGAGATGACCAGGGAGTGAATAAGCAGCTTTGTGGTATCATTGGTTAAGAAGAGGCAAAATTTAACGATCAGGGCCCTCTTGTATTGAATTGTGTTGCAATGTAATGTCTGCCTTTTGTTTGTGGGGCCGAAAGTAGAGTTCAGAGCAGTGGCGTAACTAGAACCTCCAGGGCCCCAATGCAAGAAACCATAAAGGGCCCCCCGGACGGGGCCCTTCCCTCCCAACCTGGTGGCGAAACGCCAGGGCCGGTCGCAAGTGCAATGTTTGTGTGGTAGTTCTGCCATTGGTGTCAGTAGTTTTTTATTTTAATTAAATTTGTCTAGCATTTGCTCTATTCATTTTTTTTTTTTTTTTACAATATGGATGGTAGGAAGAGGACATTGGGGATGAAGATGACAGGGATGGGATGGTAGGAAGAGGACATTGGGGATGAAGATGACAGGGATGGGATGGTAGGAAGAGGACAGTGGGGATGAAGATGACAGGGATGGGATGGTAGGAAGAGGACATTGGGGGATGAAGATGACAGGGGTGGGATGGTAGGAAGAGGACAGTGGGGATGAAGATGACAGGGATGGGATGGTAGGAAGAGGACAGTGGGGATGAAGATGACAGGGATGGGATGGTAGGAAGAGGACAGTGGGGATGAAGATGACAGGGATGGGATGGTAGGAAGAGGACAGTGGGGATGAAGATGACAGGGGGTGGGATGGTAGGAAGAGGACAGTGGGGATGAAGATGACAGGGGGTGGGATGGTAGGAAGAGGACAGTGGGGATGAAGATGACAGGGATGGGATGGTAGGAAGAGGACATTGGGGATGAAGATGACAGGGGTGGGATGGTAGGAAGAGGACAGTGGGGATGAAGATGACAGGGGTGGGATGGTAGGAAGAGGACAGTGGGGTTGAAGATGACAGGGGGTGGGATGGTAGGAAGGGGACAGTGGGGATGAAGATGACAGGGATGGGATGGTAGGAAGAGGACATTGGGGATGAAGATGACAGGGGTGGGATGGTAGGAAGAGGACATTGGGGATGAAGATGACAGGGGTGGGATGGTAGGAAGAGGACAGTGGGGATGAAGATGACAGGGATGGGATGGTAGGAAGAGGACAGTGGGGATGAAGATGACAGGGTATGGGATGGTAGGAAGAGGACAGTGGGGATGAAGATGACAGGGGGTGGGATGGTAGGAAGAGGACATTGGGGATGAAGATGACAGGGGTGGGATGGTAGGAAGAGGACATTGGGGATGAAGATGACAGGGATGGGATGGTAGGAAGAGGACAGTGGGGATGAAGATGACAGGGGGTGGGATGGTAGGAAGAGGACATTGGGGATGAAGATGACAGGGGTGGGATGGTAGGAAGAGGGCATTGGGGATGAAGATGACAGGGATGGGATGGTAGGAAGATGACATTGGGGATGAAGATGACAGGGGGTGGGATGGTAGGAAGAGGACAGTGAAGATGACAGGGGGTGGGATGGTAGGAAGAGGACATTGGGGATGAAGATGACAGGGGTGGGATGGTAGGAAGAGGACATTGGGGATGAAGATGACAGGGATGGGATGGTAGGAAGAGGACAGTGGGGATGAAGATGACAGGGATGGGATGGTAGGAAGAGGACATTGGGGATGAAGATGACAGGGATGGGATGGTAGGAAGAGGACAGTGGGGATGAAGATGACAGGGATGGGATGGTAGGAAGAGGACATTGGGGATGAAGATGACAGGGATGGGATGGTAGGAAGAGGACATTGGGGATGAAGATGACAGGGATGGGATGGTAGGAAGAGGACAGTGGGGATGAAGATGACAGGGATGGGATGGTAGGAAGAGGACATTGGGGATGAAGATGACAGGGGGTGGGATGGTAGGAAGATGACATTGGGGATGAAGATGACAGGGGGTGGGATGGTAGGAAGAGGACAGTGAAGATGACAGGGGGTGGGATGGTAGGAAGAGGACATTGGGGATGAAGATGACAGGGGTGGGATGGTAGGAAGAGGACATTGGGGATGAAGATGACAGGGATGGGATGGTAGGAAGAGGACAGTGGGGATGAAGATGACAGGGATGGGATGGTAGGAAGAGGACATTGGGGATGAAGATGACAGGGATGGGATGGTAGGAAGAGGACAGTGGGGATGAAGATGACAGGGATGGGATGGTAGGAAGAGGACAGTGGGGATGAAGATGACAGGGATGGGAGGAAGAGGACATTGGGGATGAAGATGACAGGGATGGGATGGTAGGAAGAGGACATTGGGGATGAAGATGACAGGGGTGGGATGGTAATAAGAGGACATTGGGGATGAAGATGACAGGGATGGGATGGTAGGAAGAGGACATTGGGGATGAAGATGACAGGGGTGGGATGGTAGGAAGAGGACATTGGGGATGAAGATGACAGGGGTGGGATGGTAGGAAGAGGACAGTGGGGATGAAGATGACAGGGGGTGGGGTGGTAGGAAGAGGACATTGGGGATGAAGATGACAGGGATGGGATGGTAGGAAGAGGACAGTGGGGATGAAGATGACAGGGGGTGGGATGGTAGGAAGAGGACATTGGGGATGAAGATGACAGGGGTGGGATGGTAGGAAGAGGACAGTGGGGATGAAGATGACAGGGGGTGGGGTGGTAGGAAGAGGACAGTGGGGATGAAGATGACAGGGGTGGGATGGTAGGAAGAGGACAGTGGGGATGAAGATGACAGGGGGTGGGGTGGTAGGAGTTTTACATACACCCCTCCATCTCCATACACCCCCCCCCCCCATCTTCACCCCCTAGCACCATACACCTCCACCCCCCCCCCCCCTTGCAAGTTAGTATTATATTAGTTATACATATCACAGACCTCAGATCGGCGCTGTTGCAGACTCTGCAGAGTGGAGAGAGATGGTCCCGCCTCCTCTCCTCTGTGTGCTGTACAGGAAACACACCGGAAGGGGGAGGGGCGGGTTCAGTGCTCGTCTCTTGCTCGTCTCTGCTCTCTGCACTCACCATGCAGGCAGCCGCAGCTGGGGAGAGAGACAAGCTGGCAGTAGCTGCCGTGTGTGTAACTCGCTGAGGATCGGGGAGCTCCGGTCTCAGCTGCGCTTGCCGCTCATCCTTTCTATACATACAGGGGGCCCGGTCGCCATGGCGACCCCTGCGACCCCTGTATGTCCGCCCCTGGTTCAGAGTCTAGGACTGCACCTAGCACTGTGGTGTGCGGGAACGGGTTGATAGTGATTTTGACAGAGAAGACGGGATGGGGCACTTGGGGAAGGAAACAGTATGAGCTCAGTTTTGGATAGATTTTGTTTGAGGAAGTGGTGTGACATCCAGACTGATATGTTGGTCAGTAAATTAGTGGTGCGTGAGGAGACTGATGGAGAGAGCTGAGGGGTAGAGAAATAGATTTGGGTTTTAGAGTCATTGATTACATCAAATTGATTTTGGTGTCATCTGCATAGAAATAGTATTGAAAGCCATGGAAGGCAATCAGCTGACCCAGGAAGGAGGTGTAGATCGAGAGGTCCAAGAACAGAACCTTGGGGGACCCCGATGGAAAAAGGAAGAGGAGAGGAGGATGTGGAATTGTAAGTGACACTAAAGGTGCAATAGTAAAGGTAAGATGAGTTTTTGAGGAAAAGAGGATGGTCAGCTGTATAATATATATATATATATATATATACAGCTGGAAGGTAAAATATACAGAGTATATTCCCGCGCCAAGTGGAGAGACCTATGGGTATTATGAAAACCTAATCTGATAATAAAAATCAATTGCAGGTGAATAGCAGCTGCTATAGTAAAGTGCGAGTGCTCAAAGAATGAAGTAATCAGTGGATAAGTGATTACCTATAGCGCTTGCTTCAAAGTTAAATTAAATAAATTAGCGATATTAATAAAATTCATATAATACTGTGGTATGATGCAAATAGTATGTTGACTTAAAATAGTATTGCAATAAATATGTGGTAAAGGTGATAGAAATGTATGTAATATATATAAACAACTAAGTTCACATATATAATCCATAAAATTCATGTGCAAAAAAAGAGTTCATGTGCAATTGGGATAAAAGTGCAAATAAAGATGTGATTCCTTAGTAAGAGAAAAGTCCAAAATAAAGTGCTCAATAGTAGGTGTTTGGTGCTTCGTGATAGGTTATTCACTTTTCCTAGGTGTCCCTTCTGGTGTTCCACCGTGACAGGAATAGATAAAATTTGCACTCACCAGATCGTAGGGGTCCTATATGTCTTATGACACAAGGACCATATGGGCTTTAGAGACCCCCTGAGGGTCGGGATGCGTTTTTCCAAGGCATAAATCCTTCCTTGCAGTGGTCCTCCTCCTGCTGATCAGCTACAATAGGGGATGTGTAAAAGGAAAAAAAATCCAGATAGTGCAGTATCGTTTTAAATGTAGATAGTTTTTTTCACACAATCCAGACGATCCAAAATACAATCCCAGTAAATAAGGAGGCAAATATAACCAGGGAAAGTCCACTAAAGGTAACACAAAATGTTAAAAAGCAGTAAAAACAGGAAAAACGCTGTCACATATGTGAGCTATGAGGTGGAGAGCGGCACTTCCGGCTTGCGTTCCACTGCGCTCATGTGACGTCACGACGTGCATTTCGTCATTGGCTAGACGTCTTCAGAGGTGACATTTTGCAGGAGAACTTAAGGCCATCTGTCTACCAGCTGAAGCTCAACAGAAGATGGGTGTTGCAACAGGACAATGACCCAAAGCATAGAAGTAAATCAACAACAGAATGGCTTAAACAGAAGAAAATACGCCTTATGAAGTGGCCCAGTCAGAGTCCTGACCTCAACCCGGTTGAGATGCTGTGGCATGACCTCATGAAAGCGATTCACACCAGACATCCCAAGAATAGTGCTGAACTGAAACAGTTCTGTAAAGAGGAATGGTCAAGAATTACTCCTGACCCGTTATTAAATCCAAGGGTTCACATACTTTTTAGATGATGATGATCAGATGATGATGATCAGATCACATTTTATGACCAGAAATCCATATCATTCCAAAGGGTTCACATACTTTTTCTTGCAGCTGTATAATATATATATATGTACACACACACTTCTCAAAAAATTTAAGGAACACCTTTTAATCAGAGTATAGCATCAAGTCGATTAAACTCCTGGGATATTTATCTGGTCAGTTAAGTAGCAGAGGGGGGTGTTTCAGTTTCAGCTGCTTTGGTGTTAATGAAATTAACAGGTGCACTAGATGGGCAACAATGAAACGTCCGCCAAAACAAGGATGGTTTTACAGGTGAAGGCCACTGACATTTTTTTTCTCACTCATCTTTTCTGAAAGTTTTTCACTAGTTTTGCATTTGGCTAGGGTCAGTGTCACAATTGGTAGCATGAGACGATAACTGGACGCTATAGAGATTGCACAGGCAGTCCAACTCCTCCAGGATGGCACATCAATACGTGCCATTGCCAGAAGGTTTGCTGTGTCTCCCAGCACAGTCTCAAGAGCATGGAGGAGATTCCAGAAGACAGGCAGTTACTCTAGGAGAGCCAGACAGGGCCATAAAAGGTCCTAAACCCATCAGGTTGACCGGTATCTGCTCCTTTGTGCAAGGAGGAACAGGATGAGCAATGCCAGAACCCTACAAAATGACCTCCACCAAGCCACTGGTGTGAACATATATGGTATGTGCTACACAAGGTATTTAGTAATTAACTGGGTACCTTCATCCTAAAATTAGACACAATAAACTAGCGAACTGGGGGCACTGAGGACTCTCATGGTACTACAGCTGGTAAAGAACAAAATTAATAATAATAATTAAACATCCAGCCAATTGTGGCCAACTGATTGAGGTACACCACTCATATGGGTGGTGTACCTCAATCAGTTGGCGTCAATTGGCTTGATTTTTGATTATTATTATTATTTTGTTCTTTACCAGCTGTATTACATTCAAATCCAAGTTTATGTCCCACATTCGCCCTAGAGGCCTCCTCTGGCCCTGTCCGCCATTCCATCTGCGTCGCTGGTGAGTCCGGCACGCTGTTTCTTTGGGGATTTGGGGTATATTTTAGTTGATTAAAATCGGGGTTTATTTTGTTTGGGATTATTTTATTGATTGAATTTTTGAAAGGGTGTATTCACTTATATTTTTTTCAATTGACACCGGTACTTTGATATCATTTGTGGATTTATATTTCGTTACAGATTATACAACCCTCTCGAGTCAAATGCCTGAAGAAGTGGTATATCCATGAAACATGTAGAGTATGATTGGATTTTGTCTGGGAATTTTCCCCCCTCTTTAGGGAAACCACCACAGCTGACACCCTATCTATAAGAGGGGGGTTTGCATGTTATAATTTCCCAGTCTTGGATTCACCTCATAGTGGACCCTTTCTGGATATTTGTGATATAATTTTATAAAACAATTTCTTTTGTGTGTTGCCCCTTTAGGTGATGTCTGTTATCTATGTATACATAATAAACTTTTGTATTTTTATATCTTCTCATTGTTAGTTCATACGGTACCATGAAAGTCCTCAGTGCCCCCAGTTTGCTATTGTATTGAAGCCACTGGTGTGAATGTCTCTGACCAATCAATCAGAAACAGACTTCATGAGGGTGGTCTGAGGGACTGACCTCCTCTAGTGGGCCCTGTGCACACTGCCCGACACCATGGAGCTTGATTGGCATTTGCTATTGAATACCAGAATTGGCTTGGTCGCCACTGGCGCCCTGTGCTTTTCACGGATGAGAGTAGGTTCACCCTGAGCACATTTGACAAACGTCAATGGGTCTGGAGAAGTCATGGAGAACATTATGCTGTCTGTAACATCATTCAGCTTGATCGATTTGGTGGTGGGTCAGTGATGGTCTGGCGAGGCATATCCATGGAGGGACACACAGACCTCTACAGGCTAGACAACAGCACCTTGACTGCCATTAGGTACCAGGATGAAATTCTTGGACCCATTGTCAGACCCTATGCTAGCGTGATGGGTCCTTGGTTCCTCCTGGTGCACAATAATGCCTGGCCCCATGTGGTGAGATTATGCAGCCAGTTCCTGGAGGATGAAGGAATTGATACCATTGAATGGCCCCCACGCTCGCCTGACCTAAATCCAATAGAACACCTAAATCTAATAGAACGTCTGACATTAGGTTTCTTCGGTACATCCGACGCTGCCAGGTTGCACCTCAGTCTGTTCAGGAACTCAGTGATACCCTGGTCCAGATCTGGGAGGAAATACCCCAGGACACCATCCGTCGTCTCATTAGGAGCATGTCCTGACGTTGTCAGGAATGCATACAAGCACGTGGGAGCCATACAAACTACTTAGTACCATTTTGTATTGCTGCAATGAAATTTCAGCAAAAGGGAGTAGCCTGCTGCATCATTTTTTCACTTTAATTTTCTGGGTGTCTTTGAATTCAGTCCTCTGTAGCTTGATAATTTTCTTTTCCATCAAACTATGTGGCATCCTTTCCTTCCTAACACATTACCCAGTCCATATCAGTATAAATATCCAGAATGATATTTTTCCCCATTGAGATCTGATGTGTTTTCAAAGTGTTCCTTTCATTTATTTGAGCAGTGTATATATATATATATATATATATATATATATATATATATATATAGAGAGAGAGAGAGAGAGAGAGAGCATACCCCCTAAGCAGCCAGAAGTACAAAGGCATCCCCACCCTGCACAGCCAGCCACACCACATCTTCACAAGCACACTGCAGTCAAGAAACAGTACAGTGCTTTTGTTTTTTTTTTTTGTTTCATTAAGGGGAATAAACTTGGATGGGGATAGGGGTATTATGGGATGCCCACTTGACTTGCAAAACTTCTTCAGGGACACTCCACTATATACAGTTTCTGTATGCTCTCCTCTTCCACCAGCTGGAGCACTGTTTGGATGGGACCCAACAGGGCACTCTGTCAGTTCCAGCAATTGCCCATTACAGGCAGGGACCAAGGGCTCATTTTTGGTGTGTAGAAAAAGTCCCAGTGTCCAGCTATTCTGATCCCAGTACCACCTCTTCAGGCACTGCCAGTCCACCTGGCTGCAGCTGTCCCTTTCACTAGCCCTCCTGGCTAGTCTTCTTAAAGTCATCCCAGACTGTCACACTCACCAGCCATCTGCCTGTCTTCTCCCTGTAGATCTACCAGACTTGCTCACTGGCTCCTGCTGTCCTCACACATGCTCCCATGCATCTAGGAAGGATTCCTTTGTGTGTTGAAGAGGATCCCTCCAGCATCTGAGCCCCAGACCCCAGGGGGCTACCCTCAAGGGTCTCCGACAGCCTCCTTAGCACTTTATCTCCAGCTTCCACCCAAACTCTCCTGCCCCTAAGGGACTGACTCTGAGTATTTTAAGGGGTCCCTCCCCCTGCCAGTCCATTGGCTGGGGATTTGTTGGGCCCTCATCAATACTCCAGGCAGCTCCTTCTAACCTCCCGCCCATTCTTCTGGAAGTTTCTGTAAAGTTCCAGCAAGTGGGGAGAGGTATCAGAGATGCTCCCTGATGAGTCATTCCAGCCTCCCTGGATCACTCCCCTGACCCAGATTCAAAACACACAGGCATGGCTGCCTAGAAAACAGCCAGTCCCCATGGGAATAGGGCATCCCATAAAAATACAGTGAGAGGGGAAAAGGAAACAACTTTCATGGAGCTATGGTACAAATAAGTTAGAGATATCAAAAATAGACACATTCTCTTTCAACAATGTACTGTACAGCAGGGCTCCGAGCAAGTTTTTTTTTTTTTTAACCACACAGTGGGTTTTGAATCCCCATAGACCTGCATGCAAATGCAAAACCCACTTTAAACAAACAAGATTGTCAACACAGGCTCTTAGTCACGTTAACTACTTGACCTCCAGAAGCATTTTTTGCTATTCAGCACTGTACTACATTACCTAGCAATTGCGCGATCATGCAGAACTGTACGCAAATACAATTTGTAATTTTTTTTCACACAAATAGAGCGTTCTGCTCATACAGTTGCTTCCTCATGGACCACATATGGTAGTTAAGGACTGTTTCTACAGGCAATAATAGGAAGATCACTTGCCAAGCATGCCAGACACTCAAAATAACCCATGGTCCAGATATTGGGCAAACATCCAGTGGCTCAACATCCCCAACACAATCACGGTATCAAAGTGGCTCCTTGATGGGGGTAGGCCTATTGACGGGCCCAGGCTTGCTGTCCCATGGTAGCAGGTAGCAGGACATGTCCCTGCTACCATGGGATGGCAAGCTTGGGATCGTTCTCTTAGCCACTACATTTTACATTGGAGACAGACTCTCTACAAGAGTGAACATTTGCTCGGTCCCTACTCTTGCCATCACCCCTGCCCATCTGAGAGATACCAACGCGGTCTAGTGCCCGTCAATAGGCCTACCCCCATCGCGGAGCCACTTTGGTACCGTGATTGTGTGGGGGATGTTGAGCCACTGGATGTTTGCCTAATATCTGGACCATGGGTTGTTTGGGTTGTCTGGCATGCTTGGCGAGTGATCTTCCTATTATTGCCTGTAGAAACAGTCTTTAACTACCATATGTGGTCCCGGAGGAAGCAACTGTATGAGCAGAACGCTCTGCGAAATGCGTAGGATCTATCAGTACTGTATCTACATTGAATGTATCTTGGCAAATGAGCCCCAACTATGTGGTTGTACAACTATTTTCATATACATTATTTAAATATCAAAAAATAAAAACAGTAAAGATGTTATTTTAAACATTATGTGCTTCTCCAGTTTATGACAACCTTACAGCTCTAAAAGAGAGTGGGTCAACTTCCCCACCTGGAGTTGAGTTCCCTGCCACTCCAAGATTGTCTGGGTTCTTCTTTCCTGCACTGGACTGTACTGGAATGCAGTAAAACGCACTGGAATACATTAAAAATGCACCAGACCCCAGTACAGTGAAAAAAAAAAGCATCTGGAATGCAACTGAAAACGCACCAGAACACGCCAAAAATGCTTTAAAAACACGCATGCAAAAATGCCTCCAGGATGGATCTGGAGTGCATTTTTGTGGTGTGAACCAGCCCTAAAAATAAGTGCCTATACTGTGTAAAATTCAGTAACACACTATCTCTTCCTGCTCTGCACATGCTTAGTCGCCCTCCATTTTTAGGCACTTTGTAGTTTATAAAGGCTGATCTGCTGATCGCCTTAAAGCGGAATTAACCTCCCTATCCTTTACAGCCAAGGAAGCGGCTTCTTTTTGATCTGCAACTGCCATGGCACTGCCCATGTGATCAGTTATGACAGCAGCCATTTGATGGTTTGACAGTTTGGTTGAGGACACAAGCAAACGTGACAGTTACCAATCCCGGCATTCCAGGAATGTAACTGTTTTTTGAAACTGTTAAATCGCAGCCTCCAGCAATAAGAAACTCCAGCGATGCTGGAGGTGATTTACAGCACACACATTTTAGTAGCATAATTATTACTGTTTTATCAAGTTGTTATGGGTAAAGTTCCTCTTTAAGCATACCGTGCCCCAGACCACCTAGAAGAGGTGATCCCCATATGGATCATCTGTGGTCTGGTACAGTGTGCTTCAGTGTCTGATGTCTGAGTACAGAAGGGATCACTGTGGTCTGGTTGGCAGCAGAAGTGATGATGTAAGTGTGCCCAGGGCTACTTGGTTATAGCCCAGTGTGAGAGCAGACTAGTGAGGAGGGGGCAATCAAACTTGGGCATGGTTCAGGTCAATCGTGCCCAGTGTGAGTGCACTCTATTACTAGTTTTCTTTTCTCTTTAGGCAAAATAATAAGAATTAACATTCCTTGGTTGCCTTGGAAACACCTCCGAGTCCTTATGTGGCCCATAGAAGTTAACATATGGTCTCAAACATGGATAGAGTAGCTCAGTTGGCTCCGCTCATGTTCTGCCGTCTTGTGTGCTATGTGCTTCCAGCACTTTCCTTTCATACACTATTCCAAGTGCTGCTATTGTTGCTAGGTTACCAGCCCACTGCTACTACTGCTGTGGGTGCATCCAGAGTACATTTCCTGAAGCACCAGTATAACTACATTAATAAGGGAGGACAATGGAAATAAATATATACTGTGTGTGTGTGTGTGTATATATATATATATATATATATATATACACTATATTGTCAAAAGTATTGGGACACGTGCCTTTACACACACACATGAACTTTAATGGCATCCCAGTCTTAGTCCGTAGGGTTTAATATTGAGTTGGCCTTCCCTTTGCAGCTTTAACAGCTTCAACTCTTCTGGGAAGGCTGGCCACAAGATTTAGGAGTGTGTCTATGGGAAGTGCATTTGTGCGGTTGGTGATGTTGGACGAGAAGACCTGGCTCTAATTCAACACAAAGGTGTTCTTTCGGGTTGAGGTCAGGACTCTGTGCAGGCCAGGCAAGTTCCTCCACCCCAAACTCACTCATCCATGTCCTTATGGACCTTGCTTTGTGCACTGGTGCACAGTCATATTGGAACAGGAAGTGGCCAACCCCAAACTATTCCCACAAAGTTGGGAGCATGAAATTGTCCAAAATGTCTTGGTATGCTGACGTCTTAAGAATTCTCTTTACTGGAGCTAAGGGGCCAAGCCCAACCCCTGAAAAACAACCCCACACCATAATTCCCCTCCACCAAATGATTTGGACCAGTGCACAAAGCAAAGTCCATTAAGACATGGATGAGTGAGTTTAGAGTGGAGGAACTTGACTGGCGGGGGGGGGGGGGAATTGGGGGATGGGGAGCAAAGATTTTTTGCTGAAAGGGGGTTTTCAGATTAGTGCTTAGTGTTTTTGTAGGGGGATTTTTGCTGACACATGTTCATACTTCTTTTGGGGGGGGGCAAGATGACCTTGT
This sequence comes from Pelophylax lessonae, assembly GCF_965119305.1. NCBI lineage: Eukaryota > Metazoa > Chordata > Amphibia > Anura > Ranidae > Pelophylax > Pelophylax lessonae. Next base: position 285,226,781 of record NC_138770.1, read on the forward strand.
CCCGGCCTTGCATGCATAATGGTGTGTACCTGCAGGTGTCTGCTTCTGATAAACATTTTCTTTACAGAACCTCCTTCATAGCCGCCAGATACTACCTTAATTGGCTATCTTCCAGCAATGTGAAGGTTACAGTAGCTGTCCAGCAAAAGTGCCATTTAGGGTGTTTAGATCAGCCTTTCCCAAACTTTTAATACACAGGAACCCTTGAAATAACTTTCTGGTCTCAGGGAACCCCTGCTAATAAATACTGTATCTTCAGCTCACTGTACAGTAATGGGCTGATCACTGGTGAGAGTGCTCCTTACATTTGACGTTAGGTGGAAGAATCCCCCTCTAAACCCTAGTACACACTATTCGATTTTTTTTTAGTTTACCCCGCGGGCAGTGTTGGGGTAGTTACTCAAAAAATGTAACTAGTTACTACTTACTAGTTACTTCTGTAAATTGTAACGAGATTACTTTACTAGATACTGCATTTGAAAAGTAACTCCACTACTTATTACTTTACTTTCCTCTTTCTTAAGTGACCGTGTAGAAGAAGATAAATGACACTCTTTCTGCATAGAGTTTATTGTATAAACACAGGCTTTGGGAAACATGAGAACAAAACCTGAAAAAACTGAATAAAACATAAAGTGCAACAAAAAGTCATAAATTTCATCCCTCTCTATTCTTCGAAATAACGATTGTATCGCACAGCTTTGGTAACGCAGGAAAGCGCGTTCCTATAGCCTAGTAAAGTAGTGTAGTTACCAACATTAGTATTGTAACTAGTTACGTTACTTCGTTACCAAAAAAAGTAATGTAGTTACTGTAATCCGTTACTTTGTAACTCGTTACCCCCAACACTGCCCGCGGGTACACATGGGACCAATATCAGACGGCATCCGTCGGTTCAATAGAAACCAGCCGCTGCCGCTCAATATTCAGTCCGTGTCTACGGCCCTTTACAGATCGATAAAAAGATCATTGGTGTCAGTGGAAACTTATCTGAGAGGCAGAAATCTCTCATTGCTCAAGGAACCCTAAACAACTTCTGGAGGAACCCTAGTTGAGAAAGACTAGTTTAGACAAATTATTTAACACTGACCTAGGGTTAGTTAACCACTTTACCACCGGAGGATTTTGCTGTCTTCCGTCCAGGCCACTTTTTGCGATTCGGCGCTGTGCGACTTTAACGGACAATTGCGTGGTCGTGCGACGCCGTACCCAAACGAAATTTACGTCCTTTTTTTCCCACAAACAGAGCTTTCTTTTGGTGGTATTTGATCACCTGTGCGATTTTTACTTTTTGCGCTATAAACAAAAAAAGAGCGTTTATTTTGAAAAAATAACAATATTTTTCACATTTTTTTATATGAAATTCCCCCCCAAAAAAATGTAAAAATCAATTTTTTTTTAAATTTTTGGCCAATTTGTTTTCTGCTACCTATGTTTAGTAAAAAAAAATCGCAATAAGCGTATTTTGATTGGTTTGCGCAAAAGTTATTGCGTTTACTAACTAAGGGAAAGATTTCTGTCATTTTTGGTGTTTTTTTTTTAACGCGTAATGGCGGTGATCTGCGATTTTTTTTGCGGGACTGCGACATTGCGGCGGACAGATCGGACCCTTGACTGACATTTTTGACACTTTTGGGGGTACCAGTGACATTTCTACAGTAATCAGTGCTATATATATGCACTGTTACTGTAAAAATGACACTGGCAGGGAAGGGGTTAATTTTATTGGAGAGGGAGGGGTTAATGTATGCCTGGTGCTTACTGACGTGTGGGGGGGGGAGGTGACTGTGTGACAGAAGGACAGATCGGATGTCCAGCTATGCTGAACACTCCGATCTGTCAGTCCCGGTCACTATGGAGATCCGCCCGCTGTGTTTACACACAGCGGGCGGATCTCCAGACTCGATCCCCGACGATCGGGGCAGAGCAGCGGCAATCGCCGCTGCTCCTCCCCTGGCCCGACTCCCGCTGTGAATGAACACAGCGGGAGCGAGCCTCCGGCGGCGCGCGAGTGCCGCCCACAAGGGGCGGAGTCCAGCAACATAGGTCTACGTCGCTGGACGGGATCGTGGCACTTTGCCGCAGTAGCCTCCATGTGAGCGGAGGTAAAGTGGTTAAACCTTTATCCCAAAAAGAAAACAAATGCTTCTGTAACTGCTTAAAACATTTTAGCTGGAGTTAGACTTTAATTTGTTAGTTACATATGTAAAGTCCATCTAAATTTACTAGTCCATCTAACACTACCCGCTTCAGGCACTGCTTCTAGCCAAGGGTGTTTCCGTATCTCCTCTACAGATAGAGGTGCCACTCTAATGCCTCATACACACCCAACGATTATAGATCGACCGATCGTCCGACTTTTGTCCAGAGTGGTGTTTTGTTGGTTAGAATGTGCCTAGACTGCACACGAATTTTCTCGGCCAACAAAAATCTACTTCAGAAGTGATGTCATGTGTTGGTTTACTTTCCGTGTGTTTTTTCTTCTCTGAGCATGCCCAGTCTTGCTCATCAGATTTTTGTCTGCCGAAATCTGTACTGACTGATGGAAAATCGGCTGTTGTGTTGACGGCCAACAAAAATTTTATAGCCCGCACACCAGATTTTTTTCGGCCAAAAATTGGAGTCGGTTGTCGAAAGCATCATACTAACAAGCCGAAAATCGGCCGATCGGACGTTGGCCGAAAATTCCCGGCCAATAATCGATGCGTGTGTACGAGGCATCAGAAAGGAAACGTATCACTGGCCAAATTACCTGTTGAAAATAAAGGAAAAAAAAAAACAGAAAGTTAATGTAGCCACATCTACAGACCGGTAAGCTACCATATATTATATTTTTTTGGGGTTTACATATGCTTTAAGGTATTTGATCAGCAAGACAACTAATGAATCAGAATTCTGGGTCAGCAATAGCAGTCTTCATACATCCACAGTGTAGGTTTTTTTTTTTTTTTTTTTTAAGGTAAAAGATAAAACAGACAGAACCTACTGGATAATGCAGATAACACATTTTATTTAAAAACATAGAATAAAATGCACTTACAAAGTGTAAAACGTGATCAGAGCATGTAACCAGACAAACAACTCTCATCTGAGAAAAGGACATGTGCACAGGCGCAAAGCTATTGCTGGCAGCAGGAGAAATAGGATGTACAGTAGATGTTACAAAGCTGTAAAGAGCATTGAACACATCAAGTATAGTCCCATAACTTGTCCAAAGATGAACTGCCAAATGGGGGGCCAAGCAGGCAGTCTGGAGAAGTGAAGTACCTCCTCTGACATGTTTCAGGGCCCTTTGCTTTCATCACAGTGAAGTCCAAGCAGCAGAGTGTAGTAAAGGTAAGTATGAACTCTTAGTGAAGGCTACTGTCACCTGAACTTATCATTTTTCTTAGTCCAGGCAAAGTCCAGGTTTTCATTAAAGTGGTTGTGAACTTCAGACATGAAATATGAACAAAGCATATCATTCTATAGTGTATACTTGTCTCAATACAGAGCTCGTAATTTCTGTCTGCTGCTTCCTTCCTCTGCTATCAGTATAAATCACTTCTGACAAGTTTTCCTAACACTAAGAGAAAAAAGGGGAGGGATCTCCAGCTGATTGACAGCCTCAGCTCTGTTTCTGTGTGCTGTGTGGAAGGGGGTGTGTTTCTTCCCTCCAATCAGCTTTCTGAATTCTCCTCACTGAGCTCTAAAAATGTGTAACTTAAGCTCTCCGCCCTCTTTTTTCTGAGCTGTCAGACAAACTTAATAAATTCAGCACATTTAACGGATGTAGAGAAGAGAAGACTTTAGATAGATAGGTAAAATATATGTAGGAGGATTTGTTTCATCTCTGTGTAACACCTGAGGATAGTTCCTTCACTGGGTATATGTAAGGGTTTACAAGCATTTTAACCACTTGCCGACCACCGCAAGTACATTTACTGCGGCAGTCTGGCACTCCTGGGCAAACTGACTTAGTACTACGTCGCTCGCCCAGGAGCCTGTAGGGGGCGAGCGCACGCCGCCAGAGGTGCACTCCCTGCCCCCGCTTGTTCCCTGACATCCCCGCGCTAGTGACCAGCGGCTCCGATGTCCGCCGGTCAGTCGTGATCTCCCGCTAGAGAGGGAGAAAGGCAGACGGCTGATGTAAACAAAGCCGCCTGTCATTCTCCCTGATGTAACTGCAGAGACTATGCGATCCTGCTATGTAGGATCGTATGTCTCTGTGGTTACATCACAAGCCACACCCCCCACAGTTAGAAACACGCCCCTAGGGATACATTTAACCCACTGATCACCAATAAAGTTAACCCCTTTCCTGCCAGTGTAATTTTTACAGTAACAGTGCATATTTATAGCACAGATTACTGTAGTAATGTCACTGGTACTCCCAAAAGTGTCAAAAATGTCAGTCAGGGGTCCGATCTGTCCGCCGTAATGTCGCAGTCCCGCAAAAAAAATCGCAGATCCCCGCCATTACTCGTTTAAAAAAATAAATAAAAATGACATAAATCTTTCCCGTAGTTATTAAACGCAATAACTTTTGCGCAAACCAATCAAAATACGCTTATTGCGATTTTTTTTACCCAAAATATGTAGCAGAAAACAAATTGGCCTAAAATGTTAAAAAATTTTGATTTTTACATTTTTTTGGGGGGGAATTTCATATAAAAAAATGTGAAAAATATTGTTATTTTTTCAAAATTTTCGTTTTTTTTGTTTATAGCGCAAAAAGTAAAAATCGCACAGGTGATCAAATACCACCAAAAGAAAGCTCTGTTTGTGGGAAATAAAGGACGTCAATTTCATTTGGGTACAGCGTCCGTTAAAGTCACGCAGTGCCGAATCGCAAAATAGGCTCTGGTCTTTGAGCAGCCAAATCCTCCGGGGCTTAAGTGGTTAAAGTGGTTGTAAAGGCTAAAGGTTTTTTACCTTAATGCATTCTCTGCATTAGGGTAAAACATTTTCAGATTCAGCTCCTGATTGGCCCCTATATATTTATAGCCAGACTTGTTGAGTAGGATGCAGAGAACTGTTTTTGGGGTGTGACATTAAGAGCTCTGCCTGTTTGTGGGCTGGGCAATTCTTAGTGAGTTTCTTACGAATGGACTGGACCAAGCTCTAACAAACAGACTAAGCAAACATAGTTCTGGAAGGGTCCTTGGTTAGTAGGCTGTTTGCTTGGTTGGAAGACTCTTGTCTGGAGCCCAGGCCTAGAGTGTTTGGCTCTCATGCAGTCTAGGTTTCTGGGAACGCAGTGGATTCTGAAACTGAAGCTAGTACACAAGGACACTCTTTAGCCTGCAGTGAACTATTTATGAAAAAAATGAGAATACAGTTTTTTTTTTTTAACCATACATAGTATCAGGGCTTTTTTTAGCAGGAAAATGCCAGTATGTGGTACTGGCAACTCCAGCAGGCACAGGTCCCAGCTGAGGAGGTGCTGCGCAACTCGGACAGTAGCAGTGTTTGACCCCAGTTAACCTGTGCCCCTTTCAGATCCCTGGTAAGCAGGTATTCAGCATGACAGATAGCTCAGCCAATCGCTGCTGTCACACATGTAAACAAAGACCCAAGACCCAGGAAGTGAGTAACGTAAAGCCTCTTACACACTGTTCGTTTTTTTTTGTCCATTCAACCTAAAAAAACACTGACAGTTAACGCTGTGAACCTACCACGACACTCCGGTCAGCACTGGGAGTGCTGATCGGGAGCCAGTCAGCAGACATTTTTCGGTCATGACCTTTCGACAGAAGTCGGCCGAATGGCTGCCTTCTTTTAGAACAGCGGTCATACACATGGGCCGAATGTCAGCCAGTTTCTAAGAAACTGTCCGATGCCGCCTGACATTCGGCCCATGTGTATTAGGCTTAAGACTGGTACACAATAATAGTTTTTTTTTTTCATTCAGCCTAGCGGGTTGAACCAAAAAAATACTGAAAGCTCCGTTCAGAGCCGCTGTACTAAGAATCCGACGTTAGTGCAGCAATCTCCCCCACTGAACTGTTGTGTTCTGACACCCCCGTTGGTCGGCTACTGGTTTTTCAGCATGCTCATCCAACTCAAGCCGGACAAATGGCCAGCTTCTGTCGGACCAGCTGACATACACATTATTGAACCGGCCGATGCCTCCCAACATTCAGCCCATGTGTACGGGGCATTAAATTGGTTGTAAAGGCTGAAGATGCATTGTAAGCATGAAGGTAAAAAAACCTTCAGTGTGCAGCTCCCCCCTCAGCCCCCCCAATACTTACCAAAGCCCAATTTCGATCTAGAAATGTGCACGAGACCCGAGGCTCTCCCGGCTCTCTACCATTTGATTAGCTGAGATGCAGCAGCCAGTTAGGTGGGAGCAGGGGGCAGGGCTGAGCCATGCTCTCTGTATCTTATGGACGCAGAGAGCTGGCTCAGGAGCGAGCACGCATGAGTGCCCCCACAGCAAGTGGCTTTTCTAAGTGGGCACTCGGCAAGGGGCAGGGGCCCAGAGTGCCAGCGGTGGGCTCGTGAAGAGGAGGATTTTTTTTTAAATAAAACATTTTCCTTTACAATCACTTTGAGTGTTTCTTTTCCCCCTGCTGCATGCTTATTTGTGACAGCAGTGATCAGCTGTCTATCACTGCAGGTCTGCATTGACAGGAGGTGGTAAACAACACTCCTCTTGTGGGGGACCAATGGGCTAAGCCAGGGATAGGCAAACTTAGAGAGATGGAGATCTACTTGAACAACACTGATGAAGTCAAAGATCACCGGGCACAGCGTCCTGTTGTTAAGGCCGGTTCACACCAGAACGTGGTGCCAGAAAGGCATGTTCCATGTGTGTTTTCTGCACCATGTTCACTACGTACTGCCTTAGTGATTTACTGCAGGTGATATTACATTGTTAACCCCAAAGGTTAATTGCAAATGCAGTGTGTTTGTGGAAACAGGATCGAATGATACTGCAGTATCATGCAGTTTGGCACAGTGCATGTTTGAAAGTAGTGCATGCAGAATTAAAAAAGATAGTAAGACCGACCTTTTTTTTTTCTTTATAAAATATTAAAAAAAAAAATAAAATAAGTATTACAAGAGAGTGCAGGGTTTAGAAGTGTGTTATGCATTGAATGCAGAGTTCACCAGTGCATTAGGCTCAGAATGCAGGGCCCAGGAGTGCATTCTGTTTAGAATGCAGGGTTAAGGAGTGCATTGCGCTCAGAATGCAGAGTTCAGGAGTGCGAAATGCTCAGAATACAGGGATCAAGAGTGCATTATGCTCAGAATGCAGGGTTAAGGAGTGCGTTACGCTCAGAATGCAGGGTTAAGGAGTGTGTTAAGCTCAGAATGCAGGGTTTGGGAGAGCGTTATGTTCAGAATGCAGGGTTTGGGAGTGAATTACGCTTAAAATTCGGGGTTAAAAAGTGCATTGTGGGGGCGTGGCCTGGGCAGCAATGGAGTAGGACACACATGCTCTGAGCTCCGCTCTCGGTTGATCCTGAATCTAACATCCTGCGTGCCCTAACCTCTTTAACTGCTACGGGACCCGTGTGGTACGTTACCCCAACTATCCCCGCCATGTAGCCCCCTCGGAAGGTTGCGTCTGCAGCTCCAGCGCTGGTTAAATTCAGGAGACAGGACCCAGGCCCGTCAGTGGAAGATGGCGCCTCTGCTCCTGCGACCACTGCTGCTGATGCAGCTAAGGTACTAGACGCGATCTCCATGTGCCAGGCCACATTAAATTCTAAGATTGAGGAGGTGAAAATTGATATCTCCCTGATCAGGCAAGACATGGCCAAGCTAAGGGATCGGGTAACTGACACTGAAACCAGAATTGGTCGGGCAGAGGATATTATCCATCCCCTCCAACACACTGCTGAGTCCCTGCAGAGGCAGCTGCAACAGCTTGCTCAAAAACAAGATGACCTGGAGAACAGGGCCCGCCGCTGTAACATCAGATTTGTTGGTCTCCCTGAGGGTGCTGAGGACCCGGATCCTGCCACTTTCCTGGAAAACCACGACATATGGTAGGGAGGCCTTCTCTTCCACTTTTGCATTTGAGAGAGCCCACCGCATGCCTGCATGCCACCCCCCTGAGGGAGCCCCAGCAAAGACCTCTATTGCAAAATTTTTGAATTACCGCAACCGTGACAAGGTTTTGCGTTCAATCCGGGATCTTGGTAACATTCCCTATCAAAATGTGCAGGTTATGACATTTCTTGGCTTTTTCATCGAGGTCCAAAAACAGTGCTCCCACTTCATGAAGGTTAAAAGGAGACTCCGGCTTCATAATTTAAAGTATGCCGTGTTATTTCCCCCTCGCCTGCGTGTGATCTGTGATGGCCGCACACAATTTTTTGAGGATCGCCTCAACATGGCTTGATCAGCAACATGCAGCTAGGAATAACCCTATGTGAACTTGTGCTACCAGCAGGTCGTGTAAGTAGAGCCCTCCTGCCTTGCCGGGGGACCCCCCCATTTTTCCTATGGTCATTTATGACTGCTTCTAACTGTTTATTGAAGTAGGGGCCCCCTGACACACTCTCTGTGTGCCTCTCTGGGGTGCTACATATACCGGTCCCCCTCGTTCAGTTTCCCTGGGCACCAAAATACTGTATTGAAAGTCTTTCTATGATGAGGACTTTTTCTTTTTTAGTTGTATATGCTTTACTTGACTATTTTTATCCTGATCTTCCACTATTCAAGCTTCAATAATTCAGAAAGCGAGCAATGGCGGTTACCCACCACGCTATGGGAAGTGGCGTAGCCGTGAACTGTCCACTTTTTTCTTTTTGACCGGCTTCCAATTTTCCAACCAGCGATAGTTCGTCCCCTGTGTTCACAGGACACGATGTAGAGATAGCTACTGTTTTTCTACTATGTGTTGCCTGGACCGCCTATTTGGTGCTGACTGGGCCTACTATCTCTGCAATGGTTTTGGGTGTCATGCTCCCGCTAAGTTTGGGTAGCAGAGAGGAGGGTGGGGGGGGGGGGTTATTGTTTAGTTCTTTATTGATGTTCAATGTATGTTTCACTGCTTTCTACACATGGTATATTTTCCTTGACAGCAATATTGATCGTTATCACCCTTTATTGTTCCTACACTGTGCCTTGAGCAGACCTACCGTGGGGGCTTACTATATGTCAATCCATACTGTCTATTTTAGCTCACTCCTGTGGGCGCCATAAAATTTCTCACGTGGAATGTTCGTGGGCTGAGAGATAAGGTAAAACACTCCGCCATCTTTAGCTGCCTCAAATCATACAGGGCGGACGTGGCGGTCCTGGTGGAAACCCATGCCACAGGTCAGGTCCAACTGGCACTATGGCTCCCTTGGGTTGGCTGGGTCTACCATGCCACTTACACTTCTCACTCCAGAGGAGTTTCTGTCTTGGTTGCCAAGACGGTTCAATTATCAATAGTTTCAGTACGCACTGACCCCCAAGGCAGGTTTGTTTTTCTACATGTACTTCTATATGCCAGGACATGTCTTATCCTGGCCTGCTATGTTCCCCCTCCCTACAGCTCCGAGGTGGTCAATGAGGGCGTTGCCTTCATGGCCCAACACCCTACTATGCTGGCTATTTGGCTGGGGGACTTTAATATGGTCTTGAACCCTTCCCTGGGCCGATCACATCAGCCCACACCTTCCACTCCACCTCCAGTTACCCGACTCCACCTTCTATTGAGAGACTTTGCACTAACGGACAATTGGCGCCACCTCCACCCTGACACCAAAACCTACTCCTGTTTCTCATCTACCCACTCATCATTGTCCTGTATAGATTTCATCATAGCCTTGGACCAATTACTCCCTACGCTGACCGACGCCGGTTTTTACCTTAAATCACTGTTGGATCATGCTCCCTGCTGGGCGTTTTTCAACATAGCCCCCCGAACTGTGCCCCGCCCATGGCGCCTGCACCCATTTTGGCTTCTTGCCCTGGCGGAACAAGAGGACCTACCCCGGGAGTGGCAATTCTTTTTCACTGCAAATAGGGACTCGCCCACTATTGCTAGTGTTTGGGAGACTTTCAAACTTTATGTACGCTCCACCCTGACTAGACGTATTAATCGGTTGAAGGCGTGGTCTTCAGCAAGCACTTACCCGGCTTGCGGCAATTACTGATTCCTGCACCCTAGAACTCACGCCTGCACACGTCTCTGCACTTAAGTCCCAGACCAGAATTGTTGACCAATTGTACTATGAGCAGGCCAAGCAAAAACTTTTCTTCTGCAAACAGCGAGTGTTTGAACAAGAGGAACGTGCGGGTAAGCTCTTAGCATATCTGGCTCATCAGGAGTTTAAACCACCAGTGGTGGTATCCTTGCTGGATGCCCGAGGTGTGGAGGTCACTGACCCCTCACTGGTTGCAGCGCAATTCCGCGCTTTTTTTTTTGAGGCGCTCTACACGTCACAGACAACTGCTCATGTGTCGTAGACCCAAGAATTCCTGCAACATACTGATTTTCCCAATTTATCTGACCCTCAAAGAGCTGAACTTGAGGCCCCGCTCTCTGCAGATGAAATTGCCAATGCTATTGCCTCCCTGGGTGGGTAAAACTGCTATATTTCCACCCGGTTGCTAGAGTGGCTGGTTGTCAGATCCTTTTTCATTAAGCCTTGGCACCCGACAGGGCTCTCTTTTATCTCCACTGTTATATGCCCTGGCTGTAGAAGGCCTAGCCATTACGCTTCGCGCACACTCCGGTGTGTGCGGCCTGCGTATGGGACCCCTTACTGAGACTGTGGGCCTGTACACGGATAATATGCTGCTGTACCTCGAGGACACCGACCCGTCACTGCACGCCGCCCTTCAGACTATTAACGACTTTGGGCAACACTCGGGCCTGCATATTAACTTGGTGAAATCGCAAATATTGCCATTAGACCCCTTCCCTCCCACGGATGCCTCGGCCCTGCTCCCATTATCTAGGGTTTCGCAGATACGATACCTGGGCATGCTAGTCACTAGGCTACCTGCAGATTATGTTTTAGATAACGTTGAACCCCTCCTCTCTATGCTTAAGCTGCGTGTTTAAACCTGGGCCAGGCCTCCCCTGGGAGTGACAGGTAGAGTAAATCTCATTAAGATGATCATTCTACCCAAACTCCTCTACGTATTCTGGCACTCCCCGACCATGATCCCCCTCAAAATATTTAAAGTTATAGCTAGTATCCTCAATTCCTTTGTATAGGGACGGAGGCGGCATAAACTTTCCTGACTTACACTTAAAAACCCGACTACAAGGGGGGGGGGGGGTCGTGGCTATGCCGGATTTTCATTCCTACTACTTGGCGTCCCAACTGTCCCATTTTCACCACTTCCATAACTCGGAGGCTGACCTCTGCCGACTGCCGCACCCTGTGTTGTGGATGACCTGATCGGCTTCTCATACCCCCTTGCAAGTAATACTTTGTGGACGCGGACTGACACCTCAGGTGACTACCCCTGACTCACCGGTTGCATTGCACAGATGTGTTTGGGAATTGACCCTTAAGAAATTGGAAATTACACATGTTTATGCATATACCCCCCTCTGGCACAACCCTCACCTTTGCGGAACTGTCCTTACTTCCGAATGCTGAGTTCTGGGTGGCTAGGGGTGTGCTATTCCTTAACCAGGTCCTTTATGGGACTGGAGTAAGGTCTTTTCAATCTCTGAAAGATAAATTTGGCTTGCCACCCTACATGTTATTCAGGTATTTTCAATTGCATCACACGCTCCAGACTCAGTTCCCGGTTCAGTTCCCAGCTATGTCCAAAATACCAGTCCTTGATATTGTTATGGGGACGACCCAATCAAACTGATATCTGCCTTTTATCTTGAGTTACGCTCCTAGGCTGTTGACAGAGTGGTTGAGGGGATGCAGGGCAAATGGGTCGGTGATGTTGCTCACCTTGACGAGACAGACTGGTACACAATCCTCGACAGACCCAAATTGTCCTCTCCCAAACTCTCAGATCATTTGACACAACTGTACATCCTACATAGGTCCTACCTAATCCCTCTTAGAATTTCCAAGTATCGGGTGGATATAGATTCAAACTGCCCCAGATGGACGTGTCCTGATAGTCAATCCTTCTGGCTACAAATAATCACATTTCTGCTCGACCATATGGGTTCTCCACTTCAACTGGACCCTAAGCCATGCCTCCTTGGTCTCTTCCCTGATGATAACATTGACAAATTTCTGTCCACATTTCTTCATGAAACGCTCTTTCATACCCGTAAGCTCATAGCAAAGCTATGGATGCATGCGCAGCCCCCTACCTTGCAGGCATGGCTGTCAGAAATCAACTCCACCCTCCCATATAAAAATATGATTTATCGTCATAGAGGTTGCCATGCCAAATATGACAGGGTCTGGGGAAGATGGCTGGAAAGCTCTCTCACATGTAGTAACTAGACTCTGAAGGGAACCCCACTAGTTCTTGGGCATTGCAGCTGATGGGTGATAAATGTACTCTCACATATGATGGCCCACGTGTGATCTTCTCTTGGATTTGAACTTTATTGCTCTTTTCCATGCTAATCTTGCTTGTTTGTATTATATCCTATGTGTGCTGGCTGTTTCAGTGTAGTTGCTACCATTTTCTTTCATGTCTTACCATGTACCATGTTCCAATCTGTTTTGAACTGTGTTATACCATGTTGTTATGTTTTTATCTCAATAAACTTTGTTTTGGAACAGAAAAGAAAGTGCATTGTGCTCAGAAAGCAGGGATCAGGAGCGCATTACGCTCAGAATGCAAGGTTAAGGAGTGCATTACACTCAGAAAGTAGGGTTAAGGAGTGCGTTTTGCTCAGAATGCAGAAATCAGGAGTGTGTTACACTCAAAATGCAGGAATCAGGAGTGCGTTAAGTTCAGAATGCAGGGTTCACCAGTGTGTTACACTCAAAATGCAGGAATCAGGAGTGCGTTACGTTCAGAATGCAGGGTTCACCAGTGCATTGCGCTCAGAATGCAGGGTTAAGGAGTGCGTTACTCTCAGAATGCAGGGTTAAGGAGTGCATTGTGCTCATTGTTCAGAGTTCAAGAGTGCAATATGCCCAGAATGCAGGGATCAGGAGTGCGCTATGCTCAGAATGCAGTGTTAAGGAGTTTGTTACGCTCAGTATGCAGTGTTAAGGAGTGCTTTAAGCTCAGAATGCAGGTTTCATGAGTGTGTTATGCTCAAAATGCAGGGTTAGGGAGTGCGGTATGCTCTGAATGCAGAGTTAAGGAGTGCGTTGAGCTAAGAATGCAGGGATCAGGAGTGCATAATGCTCAGAATGCAAGGATCAGGAGTGCATTAGGCTCAGAATGCAGGGTTATGGAGTTTGTTACACTCAGTATGCAGTGTTGACTGTTATAAGGTGAGCGCGGCTCATATCACACCGGTGGAGGGTTCCAATTGATTTCCATTTCCACATGCACTTCTCGGATCTCTTGGAATTTTGTGGACTTTAACACATTATTCATAATTGCGCTGCACTTTTATATTGTATGGATCAGGAGTGTGTTACACTCAAAATTCAGGGATCAGGAGTGAGTTATGCTCAGAATGCAGGGTTTAGTAGTGCGTTAGGCTCAGAATGCAGGGATCAGGAGTGCGTTGCACTCAGAATGCAGGGTTCAGGAGTATATTAGGCTAAGACTGAAGGGTTAAGGAGTGCGTTAGGATACTGCTATGGGGGTGGCCCTGCCCCCTTCACACACAGTATTGTCCCCTGACCCCCCCCCCTTTCCTCCATAACACCATACTGTATGCCGTGCTCTACATTCTCTGCTCCATTCCACCTCATTGCATATGCCATGTTGTACATTGCCTATTTCACTCTGTGTCACTCCATATGCCATGCTGTATATTCCCCATTCCACACTGCCTCATTCAATATGCCCAGGGCCGGGACAAGGGGTGGGCAGAAGGGTATGGCTTCCCTGGGTGCAGCGTGTATTGTAGGGATGGGGATGCCACAAGTTCCATTTACTATAAGGCTGACAGGAGTTGTGACAGCAGCATCACTACTTTTGTTAATCCCAGCACTGGAAGCAGCAAGGAGATAAGGAGAAAGCTGGAAGGAGGTGCGGGCTGTACTCTTTCTTCCCTTCCTCCTCATTATCTCACATAATGAAGGGGGGCTCAATTTGCCATTTTTGCCCTGGGCACTGGATGTTCTTGTCCTGCCACTGCATACGCCATGCTGTATATTCCCTATTCTCCACTGCCTCATTCCATATGCCAGGCTATGCATTCCCTATGTCACACTGCTTCATTCCCTATTCTGCACCATCTAATTCCATATGTCATGCTGTACATTCCCTATTCCACACCATCTCATTCAATATGTCGTGCTGTACGTTCCCTGGATGTACAACACCTCATTACATGTGCCATGTTGTATGGTGCCAATTTCACACCGCGTAACTCCATATGCCATGCTGTACGTTCCCGATCCCACACTGCCTCATTCCATTACCCATGCTCTCTTTTCCTGATTCCACACCACCTCATTCCATATGCCATGCTTTACATTCTCTTTTCCGCACCACATCATTCAAAATGCAAAGCTGTACATTCTCTATTCCACACCACCTCTTTCTCTATAACAGGCTGTATATGTTCCCTTTTTCACAGCACCTCATTCCATATGCCATGCTGTACATTTCCTTTTATGCACCGCCTCATTCTACATACCATTCTGTACGTTCCCCATTTTACACTGCCTCATTCTGTATTGTTTCTGCTGGGGGATTTATTGTTGCTGTTAGAATTGTATTATTGCTGCTAGGGTATTTATTATTGCTACTGAGGGATTTATTATTGCTGCTGGGGAAATTACTATTGCTGCTTGATGAATTAATATTGCTGCTGGGGGAGCTATTATTGCTGGGGGGTTTATTGTTGCTTCTCGGGGATTTATTGTTGCTGCAAGGGGAAATCATTGTTGCTATTGGGGAGAACTACTGTTGCTTCTGAGGGATTTATTCTTTATTGGGAGAAGGGGGTGGGGGGGTGCTGGAAGGTGGGTAGGGGAAAAGGGAAAGGGGCATGCTGGGATGTGGGTAGAAGCAGAGACAAGGAGCAAGTGCTGGGAGGCCAGTAAAGAGCGGGAACAAGGGTGACCCAGGGGTGAGGTACCTCCACCTATTCTCTGATGGGAAAAAAGCCCTGTATAGCATATATCACCTCTTCCCCCGCCTTGCTGTAGGTACCTCCAATTCAATGACATGTAGGGCTAGGTAACGCATAAAATTACCTTTAAGCAAGTGGGAGATTGTGGGAGGATCTTCCATAGATAAATGTGGTATAAACCAAGTGTCAGATTTATATACCAAGCCACAGCTATCTATCACTGAAATAATAGTACCAGGAAGCACAATTATAAAATCATGGCTGATTGCTCCTAGTAGTTGTGTATTTCTGTAAGTAAGATCTTCTTGGATGTCTTGTAGCTTTTGGCACAGTTGGTCTTCAACGAATCCGGCAAGATCAATAATGTCCACTGATGTCTGGCCCTTTCTTAAGTTTAACAAGTAATGGGGAGGCATGTATGTATGTGTGAATAGTATTGTATGGTGATGTGAGATGTTTCCAGAGCTGGATGGGGCCTGCAAAATATGCTGTATGTGGAGTAAACTGGGAATTAATCCAGCCTGATGAAGGCAGCCAAAGAACAGGGCTCCGAGGACATTAAACATGAAGATACATTTTATTTTTATAGCTCTGCTATAACTGGAAACTAATAAAACCAGGGGTAACACCAGGGGAACAAGAAAGCGAGGTTCTTGATGGTTAAATAATGACAGAGCTGTCAGTGGAACAAAATAAAATAACAATAACCTTGCTTCATGTGAAGACGGTACTTCACATTCAGTGTTATGAGGGTTATATTTGGGCCATATCTGTTTCCTTAATAAATTAAAACCAGAGAACAATGCAGATAAATGGAGGGGGCCAAAGAGCATGAGACTATTGACTGCCAAGTGAGTTATTGGAGGGTGAGTCCCATGCTGTGCAAGATTGTTTGGATTGAGATTGTAACAAAGAAAGTTAAAAGGAGTTAAAATAATATTCTGTTTCTGGTGAGAAGCATAATTTTCCTCATTGTTTATCGAAAAAGGGTATTGTCCAGTATAGTACATTGTGTCAGACACTATGAAAATGGCGGAGGTAACAACTGTGCTAGGTAATAGCTTGATTACATTTGTGACGGTTGTGTATGAGAATCGTGAAAGATCATTTTGAGAAGCCCAGTAAAGTACTGGCATAAAAGCAAAACTGAGAAACGTGGGTCTATTGAAAAATCCAGCTGCCAAGACCATACCGATTAGGTGATAAGCCTTGGATCCACTACATCTTGATGTGATGATACAGCTGGACGGTAATGTAAGGAGCAGTAATAGAGCAAATAAAATACCTTCTATAGCATTGCTGATTGTTCTTGTGTAGAAGACTAAAGTTACATAGGACACAGATAGGAGGAGCAATGCCTTCCATGGATTCGAAACACAGACTGGTGCTACCTGATAGATGGTGTAGTCCAGGAGAAAGGAAAGGACTGTTATGAATAGACGTGGAAGCACTAGAAGAAGGTAACTATAACTGAAGGCAGTGTGAATCCCCAACCGTTGTAGTATTCCAATAATCCAGAAGGCAGTGCCAGATGTTAGGAGAGGAATAAGCACTGTCCTGCAGGGAAAGGCAGGCAGAAATTCCCAAGGACGGTTGGTATCCAGATCCAAAATGTCACCTATTTAAAAAGAAAAAAGACATAATATAAATTATATGTATACATATATATGATAAAATATATTTAAAAAAAAAAAAGTTACTTTTACCATATACAAGATTCACTTGTCCAACTCCTAATGCCTATGGGCATCTTTCCTGTGTAGTTATCCATATCAATGCCACTAATGGTTGTCACTGTTAAAGTGTATGTAAACCCTAACAACACACTTCTTTCCAACACCGATTTTTTGGTCTGGTAAATATACTGTACTATTGAAAGTGTTTTGTTATATATGTTCATCAAGTGAAAAAATATACCCATTAACCATATGAAAAATTCTCCCCCTTCACCACTGTAGTTCAGTAAGGGCTGACATGAATCCTTTTCATTTTTAGTCCAGGAAAGCTACTGTGTTGTTAGCCCTAATACTAAGAGGAAATCATCAGAATCAATTCTTCCACGGTCAACAGTCTTTCTGATTTGCAGAGTCTATAAAAAGGACAAAACTTAGGGAAATGTACATACTGTACATTGCAGAGCCATAGTGCATTTGTATTTTTTTATCTAGCCTGACATACGCTTCAAAGACAAACGCAAGAACAGGAAGTGATGGCAAACATCTTCAACAGGGACACAGGCAAAAAAATAAAGCCACATTTTTTTTAAAATCAGAAACAAAGTTTATTGAAAGAAAAAATAGCTAACATTGTACAGTTTATACATTTCCCGAAGAGTTCCATCCCAATGCAACTACATGTCAGCATCACAATATACAGATGAACACTTGAAAGCAGGTAAAACACAATCTCTCTATTCCCATCCACCATCCCAGAAAGGTCTAAACAATAGTTCCATGAAAATTAATGTAATAATCTGTCCAGGACCAAATCAGAAGGGGCCAAACCCGGGGTCGCCAGCCACCCTCCCCAGATCCTATCATTTCTATGTGGGACTCCCCTATGCTGGTAAATCATATGTTCACATCTCAGAGTGGCTCCCATGTTATGTACCCACATCTCCAACGTTGGAGGGGACTAAGAAGTCCAGTGTTGTAAAATGAGTTTCCGAGCCTGGAACAATGTCCTAGACACTGCCACCCTAATATTAGCATCCTGAGTGTATTCTTCCACCATGCCTAGGAAACAGGGTTTCGGATCAATTGGTACCGATATTTGGTAAGCACTATTAACGGTCTGAACTACCGACGGCCAATACCTGTGGAGCTTTGGGCACCGCCACAGGAGATGGATAATATCACCATTATCCCTGCTGCACCTGGCGCACAGCGGGTCAGCTCTCAAGCATAAAGCCAAATTTTAACTAGAGCAAGGAAGGGTAAGAGCTTAAATAAAAACATTCTAATAATGTTTTCATTGTTGTTAGTACCCTATACCGGTGACCACGTCACCCCCCTTTTCTTGTACACAGGGATAGGAAGTGAAAATCTCCCCAATGGTGTCATAGATAGCAAAAAAACTTTACAGATAATTTTAAGTCTTGTCCACGCTATCCAAAATAAAATAAAATTGTCTGGAGTTGGACTTTAACTTAACATTAACATATGATCGCTTATAATATATGGCAACTGGCTGCACTAAAGGTACATTAGACATTAACCACTTCTGGACCGGAGGGTTTCCCCCCACTTAATGACCAGGCCATTTTTTGCGATACAACACTGCGTTACTTTTTTTTTTTTTAATTCAAAGTTTATTTAATTAATAACCAAAAAGACAAAGATAGGAACATACAGCAAGTAGTGCATGAATACGTTGTACAGTATCGGTAACCACACATTCAAACAAATAAGAGAAAAACATCAACAGATACACAGTACAATAAAACCCAATTAGCAAATCTCGATTTTCCGCATCAGCAAATATTGGCATAGAACATCAGGGTCAAAGGTCAAGACCACTAGTGGCCTACAACAGCTCGTGCAGTGAACTAGCCAACTGTATATATCCTGTGAGAAAGAATATAAGGTAGTGGAGTAGGAAGAGAGAAGTGGCGTAGAAAAACAAAAAAAAGAAAAGAATGAGAGGAGAAGGACGGAAAAAAAAAGGAGAGAAAGACAGGTGAGGTCCTCAAGAAGTGGGCCAATGACAGCTACCAAGGTTAAACTTGCATTATCCTGCTCATCACCAGTTGTGACGGGGCCAGTCCCGGGTGGTCAAGCCAATCCTGCCAGACCGTATAGAATTTTCAAGCAGCATTACGGTGGCGGTAGGCCAGTTGTTCTCTCAACAAAATAGAATTAACTTGAGTTATCCATTGTGCGACTGTAGGAACAGAGGAACTCATCCAAAATCTTGCAACCATTTAAGTACATTAGTCGCTGTACCATAGTGTAGATCCCTGTTTGCAATGGTTTAGGATCTAAGATACCCGATAGACACACTAGTGGGTCAACAATCAAAGGAACCTGAGAGACCTGTGATATGTATTGCATTACTTGTCCCCAATATCTCACTAATTTCAGACATCTCCATAGCATATGGATAAAGTCACCTCTATGTTGACTACATTTCGGGCAAAGGGGTGAGTCTCGTCTACCCCATTTAAACAAGTGTACCGGGGTACGATACGTCCTGTGAAGTATAAAAATTTGGGAAAGCTTGTGTGATGCAGACAGAGATATACTGGGAAGCACTTCCAGTGCCTGATCCCACTGTTCCCCTTCTATTGCAACAAAATCCTCCACCCACGCTGCTCTGCACTTCAGGGATGCTGGGTCCTGTATGCACGAGAAAAGCCATTGGTACATATGGGAGATCAGTCCCTTCCTCTCAGTGGCCCTAATTACTGTGTTAATTATTGTAGAATCTGCACTGTGGAGTGGGCCCATACGCTGTTGTGCCTGTGTTACATGTCGGAGCTGTAAATACTGGTAGAAATGTTTATGAGGGAGCTGAAATCCCGATTGCAGTTGCTCATAGGATTTAAATGTGCTGTCATTAAATAATTGGGCTATGTATTCCAGACCTTTACGTGTCCACCCCAGGGAGTCCTGCAATTTGGCCAACTCCGGGTACGCTGGATTGTTCCAAAGAGGGGTATAGTGAAGAAACCCTATCGTCTTTAAGAATTTCTTTAATTCTCGCCACACTTGCCGTAGTAGGAGAGCAGTGGGTGCCGCGTGTGGCAGCGCTGGAAGTTCCAGTTCAAGGTGGGAGGCTGCCGAGAACGTTGGGTCAGAGTAGGTCAACAATGTAGCCGACAGGTCCCGAGAATCAATGGATCCCCACCCCGCCATTTGCTGAATTTGAGCAGCAAGGAAATACATTTTGGGCTGTGGAACTGCCAGACCCCCTCTATCCTTAGGGAACTGAAGAGTTGTTAATTTGATTCTAGGCTGTTGCCTCTTCCAAATAAGGTCCCTAAACTGGGACTCCACACACCAAAACCAGCAT
The DNA here is from genome assembly GCF_965119305.1 of Pelophylax lessonae. Classification (NCBI taxonomy): domain Eukaryota; kingdom Metazoa; phylum Chordata; class Amphibia; order Anura; family Ranidae; genus Pelophylax; species Pelophylax lessonae. Next base: position 285,246,873 of record NC_138770.1, read on the forward strand.
TGTGGGATCCACATAGGTTAATTGTGGAATATGTACAGAAGTTGGTGTGCCAAAATAATTTTTATTAAATTCACCCAGCCCACGACAGACAGGGGAATCTTGCACCAGCTATGACATTTTGCATGCTGCTTATCTAGAGAAGGCACCAGGTTCAATTTCAGATATTGGGTGGGGTCTGGAGAGACCAACACCCCTAGATATCTAAAGGTATTATCTACATGGATTTGGTTCAAATCAGATGGAAGTGGGGAAACCATGGAGTCAAGTAGCACAAGAATAGACTTGTCCCATTTTATTGTGAATCCTGAGAGTGTCCCAAACTCCTATCGTCTGCATTAGGGTACACAGGGAACCAGCGGTGTCCCCCAGGAATAACAACGCATCATCAACGTATAGGGAGATCTTCTCCTCAAGCCCCCTCTACAAAATCCCACTATCCCTGGCATGCTTCTGATAAGGGCCACCAATGGTTTAATTGCTAGGGCAAATAGGAGGGGGGACAGAGGACATCCCTGCCTAGTCCTCCTGTGTAAGGAGAATGAGGGAGATAATTCCCCATTCACCCTAATACGTGCGCGCGGTGCTGAATAAAGAGCATGTACCCAACCAATAAAACTATCTCCTAGACCAAATCTCGACAACACCTCCCACAGGTAGGGCCACTCCACACTATCGAAGGCTTTGGCTGCATCTAGTGACAGAATGGCTCTATCCCCCGGATTGTCCACCGAGATCTGTAGATTAAGGAAAAGGCGCCTAGTGTTAAGAGCAGTAGATCTCCCCTGGATAAATCCCGATTGATCGGGGTGTATTCGTTTTGTTATGACCTTGGATAACCTATTAGCAAGTATGCGGGCTAGGAGTTTCACATCAGTCGTTAGCAAAGAGATAGGCCTATATGAGTCCGGTAAAAGTGTATCTTTCCCAGGTTTGGGCAACACTATAACTATCGCTTCTCGCATAGAGTCCGGTAGAACTCCTGTACGCATAATATCACGAATAGTGGCTAGGAGAGTAGGCATAAGAACCTTACTATATTTTTTACATATACCTTGACTGGGAGGCCATCTTCACCCGGTGCTTTACTTGTGTCAGAGCTTCCGTAAATTCCTCCATAGTGAGAGGGGCATTAAGGGTCGCCATTCCTGTTTGATCTAGCTATGGGAGAGGGCAATGGTCCAGCAGGGAAGATATATCAGATACCGCACTTCTAAATTTAGATTGATACAATTCAGCGTAGTATTGGTGAAAGGTCTCAACCACATCCTCAGTAGAGGTAACAGTCTCCCCTGAACTGGTCCTAATTGCAGCTATTGACCCCTGTTCTTGCTGTGCTCTTGCCACCATATGACCTGTATTTTCACCCTCCTCAAAATAGGTTTGCTGCAAGAAGTATCGCTTGTTTTCAGCTGCGGAGAGAACTACTGAGTTGTACAGTGCCTGGGCTTCCAACCAAGACTTATGTGTAGAGGAGTTGGGGTCGGCCACCATGGCCGCCTCCTTGCGCTGCATTTCCCCCCGTACAGTGTCTTCCCAGGTTCCAGATCTATGTTTAACCCCATTTTTTTCCCTAATAATAAGTCCCCTCAAAAAGGCCTTCAGGTTCTCCCATATAGTAAGTATCTGGGCCATGTCCCTGTTATATTGTAGGATATACGCGAGAGCCCATGAATGGGGTCCGGTTCAGGAAACAATGTTAGCGAAAATGGATTTACCCGCCACAAAGGGCGAGTGGCAGGCCCAGTTACAGACAAACTCACCCAGAAGGGGACGCGATCAGACACCAAACGGGTTCATATGCAGAATCCACAATATATGGTTGCATCGCCTCATTACCCAGGGACATGTCTATGCGGGACAAACCTCCATGAGTAGCCAAGTAGCAAGAATAGCATTTAAGTCCCCCGTGCCTATCCCTCCAAACATCTCTAAGGCCCAGCTCCAGTAATAGTTTCGCAAACGCAGTAGGGCATGAAGCAAGGGGAGGCCCTCTTTGTGTAGGACTAAATTAATCTAGAGCCTGGTCAAGGTAATTATTATAATCTCCCAAGGCCAATACTTGCGTGTTAGGGAAGGGAGCCATAAATTGCGCCCAACAGCCGCAGGACCTCATGGGAGAAGGGTGGAGAGATATACACCGACGCCAATATACATATAAAGCAATTGATTTTGCATAACAGGAACACATAGTGTCCATGTTCATCCAACTGCCGCTGTACACAGACAGATGTTATCTCCCTGGACACCAAAATACTCACCCCCCTAGATTAGGAGGAGAAAGTGGAGTGGTACTGCAGAGGATAAGCCATAGACCGCAGCCGTGTAATGGTAGATCTGGTCAGGTGAGTCTCTTGTATGCATGCTAAGGAAGGGCGTAGCTTCCAAAAGTGATTCAATATGGCTTTCCTCATGACCCCATCTCCTAATCCCCAGACATTCCATGTTAGTACTAGCAGTTTAGAGACCTGGGTCGTCATTCATGTATGCAATGTAAATATACCAGTATCTCCCCGGGAGGTGCCTCACAAGACCCCCCCGGGAGAAACAAATAACACAACATTACCCTCTGGTGCGGTGCACAAAGGTACTGCGATTGCCACCAATAACAAAACACTTCTGCCGTCAGCAGTACTGATGCAGATTCAGGCTGGGGAAGTCCATGTAGCTCAGGCAAGGTAGCAGTCAGCCAGTCATTAGGGTGTCTCACCTGTAGGAAAATAGAGAGAAAACCAAACAAAAAAAGTATAGTTAGGTGGACCAACAGGGCCCAAAATAGCAAGGTGTTCTGCAATGCAGAATAGTAGTGTCCACGCAGGACTGTAGGATAGGTAGATATTAAGTGCATCTTCTTCATCAGGAACATGATGAAAACAATCTCGCTCAACTGAGCGATGAAACGCGTGACCAATACCCTAGGGGGGTTTAACGCCAAACGCTAGGGTATTTCCGTGAAAGTACACAGGTTGTGCTCCACATATATACCTCACCGAGTGAAGGATCAGAGGCCCAGGCAATTAAGTTGGCGCATTACGTGCCAGGTAACGTTCCTCTCTGTCCAACCAGTGCATGGCCATGGATGGGTTGTCAAAGATCTGCGTGGAGCCATTTTCTATTATCTTCAGCTTAACAGGGTAAAGCATAAAATATTGAATATTCAGATTGCGCAATCTCTTCTTGATATCCAGAAATTTTGCACGGCGGCGTTGCACCTCTGCTGAGAAATCAGGATATAAGGAGACCCGAGCATTGCTGATTGAGAGATCCGCTGTTGTTCTAGCTTTACTCAGGATTGCATCCCTGTCCTTATAATTAAGGAGTTTAAATAGAAAAGGCCTGGGGGGGTGCTACAGACGGAGGCGGCCTTGCAGGGACACGGTGCGCTCGCTCAACCGCGAACATAGGGGAAAAGGCATCCCTACCAAACGTATCAATAACCAGGATTCAATAAAAGTCACCGGGTTCTTGTAACGCTCCTGCGTTTCATGTATGGTGTGGATTTTCAGCTGCAGAAATATTCCACTTCAGTAGTCATGTAAGAGAGATGCTGAGATACCATTCCCAACCTCAATGACTCATCATGTGTGGAAGGTCTTAATTCAGCTAGTAAATACACACACTCAACAAGCTGGTTCCTAGAGTGACTTTATGTATGTAGTAACACAGTGATGAAGATTTAAGAGACAGGTTGAGTGGAGGTGGTAGGTGACAGACACTTGAAGGTAAGACAGTAGCAGATGGATGCAGGTAGGTTTAGCAATCATGTATGGTAGCAGATGACAGAGTAGCAGGTGGACATACAAGAGTGATCAACCCAGTGCAGGAATAAGTAGCAGTAGTCTTAAGAGCTAGCAATCTAGATATGCAGATGTGATAAATAGTCTTTACTATGCAGAGCTAGATAGTGTAAGCTTAGTATAAGTTTATAGAGGGTTCCCCTGCGGGGTACTTAGCACTAATAGCAATACAGCCGAAGGTTGGTTCAGGAGGAGCGGATGATCCGGAAGCGGGATGCAGGGATCAGCGCAGCGAGGTTCCGTCAGCGAAGTATGCTTGCAAGCACGAAAGCTTCAAGCCAAGTTAGCATCCAGGTAAGGGTGTTTGAACGAACACATGTGAGTGAGAACTGGCGATTTAAATAGCCATCTAGTCCGGCGCTGAGTGATGACAGCTTCAGTCTTAAAGGTGTATGCGCACCTTTCCAAAAGAGAATGGTGGGGCGCATACACTTGTGAAAAGAGTAATTTAGGGTACCAAAGGTACCGGAACATTACAGTTCTTCTCCTCAGACTTCTCAGGGATTCCGACTGCCCGCACATTATTTCTGCGGAGTCGATTTTCCAGATCCTCCAATTTGGCTGCATTGGCAGATGACACAGTCTGAATATAGCGTACATCACGCTGTAAAGGTTGCCATTCATCCTCAATGGAGCTGACACGGCCTTCCAGGGCCGCAGTGCGGTCTCTAAGTTTTTGCATGTCCTGGCGGACCAGCGAAAGTTCTACCTTCATCCCCTTCACTTCCCCCACTAACTCTGCAATAGTGGCATTCCCCGTGGTTACAGCAGAGAGGATTTCCCGTAGGGTGGGTTCTGGGTCTAAGTCAGGAGGGTGGGATGCAGGCCGCATGGAGGCCATAAGCTGCATGGTGTTGCTGGCCAGGACCCCATCAGCATACTCAGGGGGGTTCCCTCTCCCTCCGCATCCCCCATAGGCAGCTCCATATCGCTGGCATCAGCAGGTGGAGATTGTAAGGGCTGTTCTTTACCTTGAGGTTTAGAGAATAGTCTCTGAGCTGCTTTCCTTTCACCGAGTGGGCCGCGGATCCACCATCTTGGATCCCTATATTTGGCACCAGGCGGGTGCTCGGCCCCTTCTGGACATCTCCTGGATCAGCAATACACACCTAAGATGTATGTTGGAGGTATGGAGGCTCTGCTCAGGCCGTTTCGGAGCTTTTGTGAGGAAGGATGGCGGTGATATTCAGGAGAATAAACAGAATACCGGCGGAGCTGCTGTGTAGCACGTCATATCACGCGCCGGCCACGCCCCCCCCCCCCCCACTGCGTTACTTTAACTGACAATTGCACAGTTGTACGATGCTGTACCCAAATGAAATTGATGTCCTTTTTTCCCACAAATAAAGCTTTCTTTTGCTGGTATTTGATCACCTGTGTGAGTGACAATTCTGGAAAAAAAAATAAAGTTTTTTACTTCCAGCTATATAACATTCCCAATAAAAAAAATTAAAAATCTAATTTTTTTTTATTATTTTAGGCTAATTTGTATTCTGCCACATATATTTGGTAAAAAAAAATCCCAATAAGTGTATATTGATTGGTTTGCTCAAAAATTATCGCGTCTACACACTAGGGGAAAGATTTATGTCATTTTTTTTTTTTTTTTTACTAGTAATGGCAGCGATCAGAGATTTTTGTCAGGATTGCGGTGGACAGATCGGACACCTAACTGACATTTTTGACACTTTTGGGGGGGACCAGTGACATTACTACAGTAATCAGTGCTAAAAATATGCACTGTTACTGTACTAATGACACTGGCAGGGAAGGGGTTAACACCAGGGGCAATCAAAGGGTTAACTGTGTCCCTAGGAGGTGCTTTCAAATTGTGTGGGGGATGGGCTTATGGAATGAACTAAATAGGAGAAACACAGAAGACCTGTGTTAATTGCTGACAGAACAGCGGTCTGCCGTGTTTACAATGGCAGACCGCTGTTCTTTCTCCATGGGAGCCCAGTGGCAATCGAAGCCGCCGGACCTGCAGATCAGCTTCTCCTGTGGCGAATAGGCAGGCATGGGCCCCCACCTGCGGTCCTCTAAAGCGACGTACAGATACGTCGTTTTGCTAGAACAAGCCGACTTGCCGCAGTATATGTGCGGCGGCTGGTCGACATGTGGTTAAATGACAAGTTCCTGATCATTTGCAGGCCAACTGTTTTTTGATTACGTGTGTTTAAAGCCAAAACCTCACTTTTTTTCTGGATATAGTAGGAAAGTATTGAAACTTCAGTCGGTTTCGTCCTCTCTGTTTGTCCCAATTACCATTGTCAGGGACGGAATGTTTTGGGAAAACTGAAATATTACAATTTTCACTACAAGAGGTATGGATGGAAATGTATCTAATGGGTACACCTGCCTAGGGGACAACTATTTAAGAGAGGATATAGACCACATAAAAACAACCAACAAAGGACTTACCTATTTCTTACACTTATCGAAAGGTAAAAATGTTTTGCTTTTAGATATACTGCCAACGTTTACTGTAAGTGGTAATCTATGACAACCTGTTTCCCAGAGACCACTCTCAGGATACATGGCAATCAGAGAGAGTCCAGTAAATCTTGCCTAATTGGTCCTGTTTTCTTCAAGATATGCAGGTGTTAGGGCCAACTTGTGTGTTTGTGATCCCTTTGTCTGCAGTCTCGGGCAGCTAGCTGCAACAGATTTGCTAAGACCTGTTACAGATTTAGCTGTTAGATGTAAATGAAAAAGATTTCCTGGAGATTGGCTTTGATAAAATGAACTGAAAACATACCTGCCATTACTTCAGGAGACTGAAAGAATTCATCAGGATGCAGGTATCCCCTTTGTGGAGCAAGGCACCATATCACCCGTAGAAGACATAGAACTCCCCACAGCATCCACTCTTCCATTTCTGCAGCCACATAAAATGAAGATATCGATAAATACATGACTCTACACATCTATTGTGCAATATAAGGGAAGGGTTTTGTACATAAACAGACATCTAATCAAAATCATAAAAAAGTAAACAGTTTGCTAAAGTAAGAGTTAAAAGTTAACTCTCTGCATTAATGGAAAGCAGTGAAGGAAATATATACACACACACACACACACTATATTACCAAAAGTATTGGGACGCCTGCCTTTACATGAAGATGAACTAATGGCATCCCAGTCTTAGTCCATAGGGTTCAATATTGAGTTGGCCCACCCTTTGCAGCTATAACAGCTTCAACTCTTCTGGGAAGGCTGTCCACAAGGTTTAGGAGTGTGTCTATGGGAATGATTGACCAGAAGCGCAGTTGTGAGGTCAGAGAGAGAAGGTCTGGCTCGCAGTCTCTGCTCCAATTCATTCCAAAGGTGGTCTATCAGGTTGAGGTCAGGATTCTGTGCAGGCCAGTCATGTTCCTCCACCCCAAACTCGCTCATCAATGTCTTTATGGACCTTGGTTTGTGTACTGGTGTGCAGTCATGTTAGAATAGGAAGGGCCAACCCCAAACTGTTCCTACAAAGTTGGTAGCATGAAATGGTCCAAAATGTCATGGTCTGCCGCCTTAAGAGTTCCCTTCACTGGAACCTAGGGGCCAAGCCCAAACCCTGAAAAACAACCCCACACCATAATCCCCCTGCCCTCCACCATATGAATATGGACCAGTGCACAAAGCAAGGTCCATAAAGACATGGGTAAGCCCTTCCTGTTCTAACATGACTGCACACTAGTACACAAAGCAAGTCCATTAAGACATTGATGAGCGAGTTTGGGATGGAGGAACTTGACTGGCCTGCACAGAGTCCTGACCTCAACCCCCGATAGAACACCTTTGGGATGAATTACAGTGCAGACTGTGAGCCAGGCCTTTTTGTCCAACATTAATGCCTGACCTCACAAATGCACTTCTGGAAGAATGGTCAAACATTCCCATAGACACACTCCTAAACCTTGTGGACAGCCTTCCCAGAAGAGTTGAAGCAGTTATAGCTGCAAAGCGGGGGCCAACTCAATATTGACCCCTACGGACTAAGACTGGGATGCCAGGCAGGTGTCCAAATACTTTTAGTAATATAGTGTGTGGATATATATATATATATATATATATATATATATATATATAAATATTTATATATGGTTAGTAAACCCCTAAATATCTAACTACATATCTACTAAGACCTATATGATAAGTGCCTATTTATTTTGCAAATTTTCCCTATTTTACAGAATGAAAATGAAGACATGCCTCTTCTATGTACTCTAAAATACTTTGACACATTGGATGGTTGCTTGGCTTTAAATCAAAATAAAATGCAAAACATTTGTGTATACATATATAAAAAAACATCATAATTACTTTTTTTTTTTTCTCTTTTATAGGTGATTACATAATCTCTGTTCTCAGCTGCATAAGGAGCTCATCGCAAGTCTGATCATTGAAGAAAAGCAGGCTGAGTTCCAAGCACAGACAGAAAACTGAGGAATACAAAATGTTGGGGTAACATATACTGTAACATTTATGCCATCACAATAATGCTTCCCTCTCCATATCTTCAGGGGATGAATGGTACAGCCAGAATATTGCAAGGAACATGTTTCTCTGTGTAATGACATTAATCACATTCTTATTATTAATATATTGCTTTATTGTAAAACCTTCCCCTGTAACCAAAGATGTTATACTTTTACTCTTAGCGTACACCTTGCAGTATCAACATGTGGCATAACCACATCAGTAAGACCCTGTAGTTGTTAACCGTTAGTTGCCTTGTCTGATCCAATATGTAGGGACTTGGACACAAGGTCGATCCTAGTGTAGGGGCTCTTCTGCTGGAAAAATGGCAGCCATTTTTCAGAATCTTATGTAACTGTTAATCAGCATTAAAAAAAAAAGAGCAAATGTTGTAACAAAGGTTACTTGACTCTGCATAGACTTGAATACCCTGCTCTTCCTATTTACATCATTATTCAACAAATCCTCTCTAGTTCTCCTTATAGCTATTTGTTTAGCTTGCTTAAAATGTTTACCCCATTCATGAAAGTTGAACAAAGCACATATATCAGTAGTGTTTACTTTTCTCTCTCCAAATCTCCAAGTGTCCTTTCTCTCTGGTGCTTTGTTCCTCTGTTATCAGCATGAGTACCTAATGACAAGTTCTCCGATAACAGTAGCTGAAAACTTGTGTCAGGGAGAGATTTTAGAGGGAGATTAGCAGAGAGCTTGTCTACTCTGAATACAGCTCTGCACTTCCTTCGTTCCTCTGCCTATGTGGAGGGGGGTGTGTCCCTTTCCTCCAATCAGCTCTCACACAGTGTAAATCCAGTCTCCCCACCCACCCTTATGTGCTGCTGAAAGAGGATGAAAGATTTGTAACACAATCTGCACTTTTCAAAGAGTGTAGAAAGTAAAACTCATGTAGGAGGATTAGTTTCATCTCTGGGTATCACCTGAGGCTTTTCACTTCACTGGGTATAGGGGAGGATTTACAACCACTTTAATCATCAACTCGGGATTTCCTCTTGCATTCAATCTCTTATACTACACTAGGCTTAATCTTAAGGTCCACATTGTTACAGATAGGATAGGATCAAACACATTTTACACTTGTGCGACTTAGGATCCGACTTGCGAGATCCAAATTCGCAGGACATGTGAAATGCCATGTACAGTGGGGAAAATAATTATTTGATCCCCTGCAGATTTAGTATGTTTGCCCACTTACAAAGGAATTTTGTAAGTTTTTTTTTTTTAAGTAAAATTGTTTCTCTGCTAAAGGTACAGACTGAATTGAGAGGCCTATGGATGGGGCCATGTATTGTAAAATCTTGGATGAGAACCTTCTTCCCTCAGCCATAACACCCAAGATTGGTTATGTGTGGGTCTATCAGAATGACAATGACCTAAAACATACTGCCAAGGCAACAAAGGAGTGGCACAAGAAGAAGCACATTAAGGTCATGTAGTGGCCTAGCCAGTCTGTGGACCTAATCCTATAGACATTTTATGGAGGGAGCTGAAACTTCAAGTTGCCAAGCGACAGCCAAGAAACCTTAAGGATTTAGAGAAGATCTGTAAAAAAAGAGTGGACCAAAATCCCTCATGAGATATGTGCAAACCTGGTCACCAACTACAAGAAACATTTTACTTCTGTGCTTGCCAACAAGAGTTTCTCCACCAAGTACTAGGTCATGTTCGCATGGGGATCAAGTACTTATTTTACTCACTGAACTGCAACTTAATTAATAGCATTTGTTTTATGTGTTTTTTTTTTCTGGATTTTTGGTTGATATGCTGTCTCTATAAGTTATAATACACCTATGATAACAGTTATAGACCCTTCATTTCCTTGTAAGTAAGCAAATTTACAAAATCTGCAGGGGATTAAAAACATTATTTTACCCACTGTATCTATGAGAGTTGTTCCAATTGACACTACTGAAGTCGCTGCAACTTCATAAATTATTTATGCACTAGTTTTAATCCTTCTTTGACACAACTTCAATTTTAGAGAATGTAAAAGTCACTTCAAAGTCGTATCAAAGCCAGGCTCCAAGATTTCACTAAAAATTGCACAACTTTGGAGCCAGCTAGTGTGAAAGGAGCCTTGGTCTCGAAAACTGTTTGTTTAATGTTTTTTTTTTTTTTTTCTGGAAACTGACTTTTATTGATTTTTACAAGAGGGCCATTACAATAGATAATTACAGGTGGGTAAGATAAGTTTTACAAGTTAAAGGGTAGAGAATTTAGCATTATCAGGTAGGACATAAATGTCAGACCAAGATAGAAGGCATTGGAAGACTGTAATTTAACACTTACATTTTTGAGTGCAAAGCGAGATGAGTAACAAAAGACCCTGTGAGACAAATTAACTCACAGCTACGGTACAACTTAGTGCCCATAGTACTCATCCCAACTACAGTCTGCATCATATGTTTGTTTCATTTTAATGATATTAATTAGATAGATACTAGGTGTTGTGATAGCGTTGTACCCTGTCACTGTAAAAGTGGGTGTAGAAAGGACATAGGGTTCGCACATTTGCAAAGTGTGGGACTCTGAAATATCAGTTTTGAGCAGAGTAAACTATTTTTACAGCTTTCCCTGGGTTTCGTAATTCCCGGATCGGGCTCCAGAGTTTGGAGATTTCAAAGTGCTTTGGGTGGTAAAAAATCTCCAACCCAGTGTTCAAGTGTAGTGCTACCCCTGTCGGAGCCACTGGAAATATGCCCGGGTTCTTTTTCCCAGTAATTGCCCTACAGCCAGGCAGGGATAGGGGCTGGTGTCCTGAAGTTCAATCTATCCAATTCTCTGTGAAGGGATTCTGCTCTAATTGCTCACAGAAGGAGGCTTGTGTGGCTTTAGCTATTACTACTTCAAAGTCCACAGTCTGCTTTTGCAAGGACTTTTGCTTAAGTTCTACAGAAAGAGGTTTACTGTCCTTAACTTGTACATACTTCTTTTTGGAGTATCCCACTCATCCCCATCCCTATCCTAATTAACTAATAAATCAAAACACCAAAGAACATCCCCTAGACTGCTTTTTGAGCCAAAGAGTCAGTACTCCCCAAATAATCACCGACTGTGGAAAATTTTGCATTTTTTTGGAAATCAAGGTCCCAGAGTCTGGAGGAAGAGTGGAGAGGCACAGAATCCAAGTTGCATAAGGTCCAGAGTGAAGTTTCCACAGTCAGTGATGATTTGAGGAGCCATGTCATCTGATGGTGTTGGTCCATTGTGTTTTATCAAGTCCACAGTCAGCGCATCCCTCTACCAGGAATATCCTGAGCACTTCGTGCTTCCCTCTGCTGACCAGCTTTATGGAGATGCTGGTTTCATTTTCCAGCAGGACTTGGCACCTGCCCAAACTGCCAAAAGTACCAATACCTGGTTTAAAAAATCACAGTATCACTGCGCTTGATTGGCCAGCAAACTCACCTGACCTAAACCCCATAGAGAATTTGTGGGGTATTGTTAAGAGGAAGATGAGAGACACCAGACCCAACAATGCAGATGAGATAAAAGAAGCTATCAAAGCAACCTGGGCTTCCATAACACCTCAGCAATGTCACAGGCCGATCACCTCCATGCTATGCACATTGATGCAGTAATTCATGCAAAAGGAGCCCTGACCAAGCATTGGGTGCATACTATACTGTACGTAGACATACTTTTCAGTAAGCCAACATTTCTGTATTAAAAATCCTTTTTTTTTAATTGGTCTTATGTAATATTCAAGTTTTGTGAGACACTGAATTTGGGGTTTTCACTAGCTGTAAGCCATATTTATCAACATTAAAAGAAAGAAATGCTTGAAATATATTACCCTGTGTGTAACGCATCAATAAAATATATGAGTTTCACTTTTTGAATTGAATTACTGAAATAAATTAACTTTTTGATGATATTCAAACTTTATGCGATGCACCTGTTTATACATGTAGCACCCTCCTTGGTAGTGGTATAATATAGTCTCCTGCTTAACAGGAAACTAAGATAAACTATAGTAGTTTTCCTGCCTAACAGGGAGACTGGATTGGTACAGCCAGGGAGCCCTATGTGTTTAACAAGTGTCAATGTATTAGCCTTGACTCACCTGTATCCAGGCAGTTTTGGAAATTGCTGAGTGGACAGGAGTGACTCATACAGATCAGTTGCATAAACATGGATGCCATCCCAGCCAATTGCAGGCATAGGGCCCTATGCATGCTGGTAAGGGGTATTTATATTTGGTGAGAAGACACAGGAAGTGGTCTTGGCATGGAGAGGAGAGTCTAGTTGAGGAGGAGGTGCTTAGCCCGCGTCAGCACCTGCTGCCATGTTGCCACAGACTGGAGGCCTAGAAGCTGGAGAGCTGACACATGTGTTCTGAAGAAGCTGACTGAGCGGAGCCATGCCTGAGAGGAACGGGATGCGACTCATGTGAATTTTGACCAAGGATCTAGGGGCTTGTTCTTGTGTAGGCTACCCCTCTGTGCTAGGAAAGTCAGCTATGGGTGCTGGCTAGTGTCCTAAAGAGCAATAGTCTATCCTTTCCATGGAGGACTTGCTCAAGAGTGCATGTTGCTTCAAGTAGGAATTCCACAGTCAAGTTGAAGAAGTTGTCCTCCCTGTAATTAGTTGAACTTGGAGTATCTCACTACATTGCCCTAACTATCCAAGTTCTCAAATAAAACATCAAAAACAACCCAAACCCCTAAACTGATTATTCAAGAAATGAGCTTAAGTGCATGACTGGCTGAAGAGTTAAAGCAAGGGAATGTTTAAGCGGCTCCTACAGGGGTAGCGCTACATACAGACTCCCAGCAGTCTTTAGGGCTACCCTCTCTGGTATTTACCAGTGCTGTTTAAATATGAATGTTTCTCATGTGACTTGCTCCACACCTATGTTATAGAGAGATCCATAGTTCTCCAGAATGCATAGGAAACAATAAAACTTGCAGCAGCTGAAAAACTAAACAGACCAGAATAATCAAGTCAGCCTCATTGATTACAGTGAGCAACACTATATGTGCCTAACAAGAAAACAGCAGCTCCACTGGATACAGTGAGCCAAAACTAAATTTACTTAATCCTAGCACCTGTCTAGGAACATGCTACACAAGTCTTGCTTAAAACCAGCAGGGTGTGTTTCCAGGTGCACACAGCCCTTATAATGAAGGACTAGGTGAGTCTGGGGGGCTGAGGGAATCTGGAAGTCTCAGAGAAGTGAGGGATGTCAGAACAACTCCTGATGAGAGGCCAGGGAGGGGGCCCATGCAGCAAAGGGGAAGTAACTACAGGCTGAGTGAGCCAGGAGAGCCCAGGGAACCAAAACAATCTGAGTGAGATGGTTTGAGAGATCAGTGAAAAGAGTAGCAGCGTTGCTGTAGAGAGAGCCCGATGGCTTGGCAATTTCCATTACCTGTTATGCTGGTTACATAGTTAGTTACATAGTTAGTTAGGTTGAAAAAAGACACAAGTCCATCTGGCTCAACCAATAAAAAAGAAAAAACAGTAAAGAAAACCCAACCATACAATCCCATATACACAAATACTATATCTGCAGTTGATCCAGAGGAAGGCAAAAAACCCCAGCAAAGCATGATCCAATTTGCTACAGAATGGGAAAACATTCCTTCCTGATCCCTCAGAGGCAATCAGATATTCCCTGGATCAACTTTACATATAAATATTAGTACCCATTTATATTAAGTATACCCAGGAAAGAATCCAGGCCTTTTTTAAAGCAACCTAGTGAGCTAGCCAGAACCACCTCTGGAGGGAGTCTTTTCTACATTTTCACAGCTCTTACAGTGAAGAAAACGTTCTGTATCTGGAGAATAAATCTGTTTTCCACTATACATAAAGAGTGCCCTTCTGTCCTCTGTGTTGACCTTAAAGTGAATAATTTAACACCAAGTTCACTATATGGACCCCTTATGTATTTATACATGTTGATCGTATCCCCCCTTAATCTCCTCTTCTCAAGAGAGAATAAATTCAGTTCCTCTAATCTTTTCTCATAGCTGAGCTCCTCCATGCCTCTTATCAGTTTGGTTGCCCTTCTCTGCACTTTCTCCAGTTCCCTGATATCCTTTTTAAGAACTGGTGCCCAAAACTGAACTGCATATTCCAGATGAGGTCTTACTAATGATCTGTACAGGGGAAAAATGATATCTCTCTCTCTGCAATCCATGCCTCTGTTAATACAAGAAAGGTCTTTGCTTGCTTTGGAAACTACAGCTTGGCATTGCATGCTTTTATTAAGGTTAGGATCTACCAAAACACCCAGATCCTTCTCTGCTATGGATTCCCCCAGTTTTACTCCCCCTAGTATGTATGATACATGCATACTCTTAGCCCTCAAGCGCATAACTTTACATTTATCAACGTTAAACCTCATTTGCCACATAGTTGCCCAATGAAACAGTGCATTGAGGTCAGCTTGTAAGTTCGAGACATCCTGTAAGGAAGTTATTCCACTGCAAAGCTTGGTGTCATCTGCAAAGACTGAAATTGTACTTTTAATCCCAGACCTTATATAATTTATAAAGATATTAAAAAGTAAGGGTCCCAACGCTGAAACTTGGGGTACACCACTGATAACCTTAGACCATTCAGAGCAAGAATAGTTAACAACTACTCTCTGAATTCTATCTTTTAGCCAATTTTCTATCCATTTACAAGCTGATCTTTCCAAGCCTGTAGACTTTACCTTACACATTAGCCATGTTTTTGGGAACTGTGTCAAACGCTTTTGCAAAATCCAAGTATACTACCTCCACAACCACCCCTCCAAGGTTTTACTTACCTCCTCATAAAAAGAAATCAGGTTTGTTTGACAACTTCTGTCTTTCATGAATCCATGCTGTCTGTTGCTTAAAATATTTTTTTTTGAGCAAGAACCCATCTATATGGTCTTTTATTAAACTCTCCAGTATCTTCCTGACTATAGAAGTTAAACTAACAGGTCTAAAGTTACTTGGCAAAGACTTTGATCCCTTTTGAAATATAGGCACCACATTGGCCCTACACCAATCCAGTGGTACTATTCCAGTCCTTAACGAGTTCCTAAAAATTAGAAACAAAGGCTTTGAAATTACAGCACTCAATTATTTTAGGATGCCTGGGTGGATGCCATCTGGTCCAAGCGCTTTATCCACCCTTATTCTGTCTAAATATTTCTGAACCATATCTCTTTTGAGCCATTGTGGATCATTTGGGGCTGTGTCAATACCATCCTCATTATGGTCATGAGCTCCCTGATGCTCCTTTGTATATACAGAGCTGAAGAAAGAATTCAATAAATTTGCCTTCTCTTTGTCTCCAGTGACCCACTCCAGATTATTTTTTAAAGGGCCTACATGGTCAGACCTAACCTTTTTACTATTAACCACTTTACCTCCGCCCACAGTAATATTACTGCGGCAGAGTGGCTCGTTATCGTCTGACGACGTAGTACTACGTCGTCAGACACTCCCCCTTCTGGGCGGCGCTTGCACGCCGCCGGAGGCTCGCTCCCGCTGTTTTCATTCACAGCAGGAGTCGGGCCAGGGGAGGAGCAGCGGCGATCGCCGCTGCTCTGCCCCGATCGCCGGGGATCTAGTGTGGAGATCCGCCCGCCTGTGTAAACACAAGCGGGCGGATCTCCATAGTGACAGGGAGTGACAGATCGGACTGTTCAGCATAGCTGGACATCCGATCTGTCCATGACTCACTCAGTCACCTCCCCCCCTACACGTCAGTAAGCACCAGGCATACATTAACCCCTCCCTCTCCAATAAAATTAACCCCTTCCCTGCCAGTGTCATTTTTACAGTAACAGTGCATATATATAGCACTGATTACTGTAGTAATGTTACTGGTACCCCCAAAAGTGTCAAAAATGTCAGTCAAGGGTCCGATCTGTCCGCCGCAATGTCGCAGTCCCGCAAAAAAAATCGCAGATCGCCACCATTACGCGTTAAAAAAAAAACCCACCAAAAATGACATAAATCTTTCCCTTAGTTAGTAAACGCAATAACTTTTGCGCAAACCAATCAAAATACACTTATTGCGATTTTTTTTACCAAACATAGGTAGCAGAAAACAAATTGGCCAAAAAATTGGTTTTTACAACTTTTTTGGGGGGAATTTCATATAAAAAAATGTTAAAAATATTGTTATTTTTTCAAAATAAACGCTCTTTTTTTTGTTTATAGCGCAAAAAGTAAAAATCGCACAGGTGATCAAGTACCACCAAAAGAAAGCTCTGTTTGTGGGGAAAAAAGGACGTAAATTTCGTTTGGGTACGGCGTCGCACGACCGCGCAATTGTCAGTTGAAGTCGCACAGCGCCGAATCGCAAAAAGTGGCCTGGACGGAAGACAGCAAAATCCTCCGGTGGTAAAGTGGTTAATATATTTGAAGAATTTTTGGGGGTTTGTCCTACTATCTTTTGCAATCTCTCGTTTATTTTGAATTTTTGTGTCCTTGATTTCCTTTTTACATATTCTGTTATATTCTTTATAACAATTAAACAATGATGGTGTTTCTTCATTTTTATATTTTTTAAAAGCTCTTTTCTTATTATTTATAGCTTTTTTAACTTTGGCCATGAGCCACGCAGGTTTTATTTGTAGCCTTTTAAACCTATTGCCCATTGGAATAGACTTTGCAGTGAGTTTGCATGTCTTTTTGAAAAATTCCAATTTCTGTTCGGTGCTCATCAATGCCAATATTCCCTCCCAGTCTAAATCCTGGAGAGCAGCCCTCGTCCTTGGAAAATTTGCTCTCTTAGAGTTAAGTGTTTTTATATTTCCTGTATGCGTTTTTTGCTTACAGCTAACATTAAATAAAATTATATTATGCTCACTGCTACCCAGATGTTCTTTTATGTGAACATTATTAATAAGCTCTGCATGGTTTGAGATTACCAGGTCCAACAGAGCATCATTTCTAGTTGGGGCCTCAATAAACTGTACCATAAAATTGTCTTGTAATAGGTTTATAAATTTTTGCCCTTTAACTGTTCCAGCAGTGCCATTACTCCAGTCAATGTCTGGGTAGTTAAAATCCCCCATTATTATCACTGTCCCAGCCCTTGCAGCCCTTTCAATCTGTGCCAGGAGTCACCACCTCCTGTGCCAGTCTATAACAAACTCCAATGATAATCTTTGTATTACGCACACCCATGTATATTTCCACCCATACTTCAGACTCATCACACTCTCCATCTGGTGAAAATCCGCTGCCTAGGCAACTTTTCTGTTCTGAACTTTCCTTTAAAGGGTTATTTCACTTTTACCAAAAAACTGCCTGTGCGGATAAGGGGCATCTGTCGATAAACACAAACTGTGCAGCTCTGACTAAAGTTGAATAATGCCCTTGCTATAGGTGTAGGCCATTTACATAGCTCATAAAGCCTGAAAGGTGAAATAACACTTTAAGTTTGATTAATAAAAATGGGCTGGCAAACCTTAAAGTGATGCTAAACACAGGCAGTTTAATATCAATTATCCTTTCTATTTACATATATGGATGATGTCACTATATTCATTAAAAAAGTACCTTTTCTCATAGCCAATATACAGCAGTTACATGACTTTCCCCAGCTCTTTCTGTTCTTTAGGGAAGCCTCAGTGGGAGGGGCTTCTATTGAGTTAGCAAAGGTGCACAAGGCTGTCATTTATGCCTTTGTATACACCCACATGTGTAACTCTATAGTCACATGGGCTGCTCAGGGAGGAAATGCACAGCATAGAAACACACACAAAACTGAGCATGTCCACTAACGACTGCTCTGCAAAAATCACCAGCTGCATTGGGGACACAGACAAGAGGGAGGGACAGGGAATGGCAGGATCAATCATTTTTTTTTTTTTTTACAGAATACTTAAGACAAATCCTATAGTGGCTTAGTGAATATGATCAGCATGCAATACATTATTTATTTATAGTTTTTACTGATGTGAGTTTAATGTCTCTTTAAAACCAATGTTCACACTGGCGTGGACTCACTACAAATGTTTCTACCACTGAGATAAATTCCTCAATATCACAGTGTGTATAGAACCCCACTCTTTTGTTTGGGATAAGGGGTATTTAAAGTCCTATGCTTTTCAGCCAAGGAAGCTGCCATCTTGGCCACTGTTTAATCTTCACCTGCCATGACCCTGCACATGTGATCAATTATTACACCAGCCTTTGGATGGTTTGATTGAGAGTACAACCAATGTGACAGTTAGCATTTCCGGCATGCCGGTAATGGAACTGTTTTTTTAAACTATTAAATTGATGGGTTTACTTACGCTTCAATGGTTTTTTGAGCAATAGATGGACAGCAATGAGTAAGGCCACATCGGCTGAAATGCATTAGCATCTCTGTCATACTTTGACTGTAAGCTGGGAATGACAAATATTTAATACGTAAGATTAGAGACTTAGCGAGTGCTGACTCTCTTTGTGCTTGGATGATTAGGAGGCTAACAGGAGCCTCAGTGACTACCAATATCCTCTGTTGATGATGTTAAATAATGGGTGTGGGAGGTAGCATGCTTCTTTGTGCAGAGTACCTAGTGTGCAGTACTTTCCAAGAACATTAATTTCAATTAGAGACCATGCAGCCTTGAGGACAACTTAGATGCCAGCATCTATAATGATTTTAATGACCACTATATATGTAGCACTGTCCCCCTAGGGCTTGCTGTGTGATGACTTCTTGGGCCTCCTCTGATTACCTGCAGTCACTTAGGGACAGTTCACTCATCCACCCTTTACTCCCAGTTGCTCGTTACTCAATAAACAGTCCAGGGGTTTTGGTTTTATATTTATTGTGGAATTTGGATGGCAGAAAGGAACAGTGGGATACTCCAACTTGAAATATTTACAGTTAATAAGGACAACTCTCACTTGGCCTCACCAGGTTACTTGTGGAAGTAGACACACTGCTTTAACCATACTGCCCCATGTATCGATTAATTAAGTCTTCTTGCTCTCTCTAGCAGCAGACTTGTTGCAACTACATTATCTTCAGAAAACTGTCTAGCATCCCCTTAAATGACACCGGTCCACTGACTCTTCCACAGAATGGGTGGCCCTCTCAGAACAAGCTCCACGACACAGATCTGTACTAACTGCAGGCAGAATCAGATCCTCTCCAGTGTCCTTCTTCCAGTCAGCTCTGCACAACACCTGGGTTCAGCTCCTCTTTGGCTCTCCGGCCCTCTGGTCGACCACCTGAGGCCGTATGGCAGCTTCTACAGAGAAGGGGCAGCCGCCCCCTTTCTCCAGGACCCTGCTGTCCAGCTGAAAGACTGCAAGCACATGTGCCCATGGCATTTATACAGTATCCAAGCACACACCGAGGCACTTTCCTCTGCCAATCACCAGGGCTGTACTAAATGCCTGTGCACTCATTTATCAGGTTTCCTCCCAATGTCCAACATGCCTCCCTGATGGACCAGTATGAAACATTTCAGACAAACTGAGCTGCACTTGAGCACCATGAGCAGACCTCACTAGCAGATCCTGCTCCTCTAGTAGGCAGAGAGCAATACAAATTTACCTTGGAATCTCTCTGGTAAGCAGAAAAGATCCAAAAACTATATTCTCTCTTCTAGCACCTACCTAGGAGGGTGCTACATATAAAACAAAACAATATTCTTAACTGTTTGTGGTTCATATAATTTAGTATATAAATGGAATATTCAGTCTGTCCTGAACTCCATACGAGAAGTAGGTTTAACAGAAAACACAAAGAAATGTACCATAGGTCTGAAAGAGACACTGTACCTTGGTTACACTTTTAGGCAGGGCCTGCTAAAACCCCTAATACACAAGGCAAAAGCAATTAGGGATTGACTTACTCCTGTTAATAAAAAAAGCTAGTTAGTTTCTTTCAGGGCTTTGCGGGCTACTATAGATGGGTTCTTTTGAAACTTTGCCACCTTTGAAGCACCTTAGATTGACTTATTTAAAGGGAAAAGTGATATGTTGAGGGTCCTGTTGCAAAAAAAGCCTTGCAGATGCTCCCAGTGTAGGTCTACGAGCTGTTTTGTCATAGGTGGAGAAGAGCATTCGGTGGTGTATTTGAATCGAAAGCTGATGTTAGTCAATATTAACAAAGAAAAAAGTTGGGACTTTAAATGAGGCTTCGCCTAAATAAGGCTGTGTGTCTCCATCCCTATTCATGAAAGAATTGGGGGGAGGGGAATATAGATACAACATAATGAGGCTATCGGCAAAGTTTGTAACATATAATAAAATAAATAATGTGTGAAAACTTCCACAACATCATAGTAATGCAGTACAAAGAGCCGATGCCACAGCTTCCCTAAACTGTAGGGGAAAAAGTAAAAAAGGGGGGGACAGTTGGGACTTTAAATGAAGTGCATACAGATGGTTGGGATATGTAACATGGGTAGAATGATTGTAAGAGTGGGTCCACAACATAGTAACAAAGGAACACAATTTAATGATACAGGTCATCAATAATACAGATATCCACATAGGGAATAGGTACATACATATGGAAATGGATAAATAATACAGTTAAAACATAAAATAGATACATATTACAAAGATAAGCTGGTATGGCATCTCCAAATTCATAATTCAGACAGACAGCAATGCTGATTCCAAAAAGTAGTATAGTATTGAATATGTTCACATCATAGAATGTTGAAATTCCAGGCGATTAGGCACCTGTGTATAGGGTAAACATCATAACCTCAACGTGTTTCGTGGACGCATATTGCCACTTCATCAGGAGTAGATGTTTATAAAATTCTAAAAAAGTATAAGTAGAGAAAAAAGGATCATGTTGGTGAATGTCAATTAGAACGAGGAGAAGGAGGAGGAAGAAACAGGGGGGAAAACAGAAACACACCCCCATTTCACCCCAACACTTACGTGATGGTACTGAATTGGTACTGAAAACTGTGTGGGCTTAGCATGTCCCCCATGGGAGCTGAGGGCGCACCAGCAGGCAGGCAAAAAGGACACATGTAGAGCATGGTGAAAACGTGCCAGGATATAAGATATGACTAGCCCAGAGTATATAAGCGTATACAATATCTGTAGAGGAAAAATATATTGTCTATACATATGGGTAAAATTATAAAAATAAATAAAGATAATTGTATACATTCTAGCCATGTTACATATCCCAACCATCTGTATGCACTTCATTTAAAGTCCCAACTGTCCCCCCCCTTTTTTACTTTTTCCCCTACAGTTTAGGGAAGCTGGGGCATCGGCTCTTTGTACTGCATTACTATGATGTTGTGGAAGTTTTCACACATTATTTATTTTATTATATGTTACAAACTTTGCCGATAGCCTCATTATGTTGTATCTATATTCCCCTCCCCCCAGTTAGTCAATATTACCTATAGCATTTTACAGAACGAGTGCCTGGCTATTAAATAGGCTCTGAAGGCATATCTGTCATGCTATGTCCTGGGATGTTGCTTTAGACTTACCACGGACCATGCTTCTCTACAATAGATGGTCTGGACCAAAAACAAAACCTGAAAGTCTCCCCAGTGGTTTTTGTTTCTCCAAGATTTCTCATTCAAGGTTGAAGGTTGAATGTCAGACGGGCTCTTGTGAAAAAGGCTGGGTCTGTGAGAAAACAGCTCTTTTGGGTTCAGGGCAGCCTAAGGAATGGGTCTACATGTCCCCTAGACTATGGTTTACTTGTCCCCTAGACTGTAACACTTTCAGAGACAAGTTGGTAGTGGTAGGTAGGGCTGCGTAGCACTACTCAGGGGATTAAGCACTGGCCACATCTTTTTCCCCATTGGGGGGGCATCATTTTGGTTTTCTGTGTTTAGTGTGTTTTAGACAAATAGGCTGCGTTCAGACTGTACTGGAAAAGCCTGCACATCCAAGCTGACCTTAATGTTTCATAATTGACCAGGAGGCTAAATATATTGCTGTATACTGGATTGTGCTATCACAGACCTCTGTGAGGAAACACTTATGCTTTGCATTTGATGCAGTGGTGATGAATAAACATGGGCAGGAAGCCCTAAAACACACTTTGGCGCCTGGACTGCGTCTCTATGAGCTTTATATTTGAAGCTGATCTCTACAGTAAACACAGATATACAGTATAGAAATAAATGCTCTGCATTACCAGCTAGATGCTTTTTAATATTTTCAGTAATATCTGATTCAGGCTCTCCAAAGGTCAGCTGTAAAAATACATTATCCTTTCAGACAGTACTGCAGGCTGCATTGATTTGCTACCACAATTATATTAGTCTCTCCATTTTCAATGAAAGATCTATTTTACCTTTCAACACATCTCAAAATCTCCTACTTGGGTTCATGGCGAGAACTGGTCTGTTGGGAACACAGTGTCACCATAAAAGAATGTTGGTAAAAACGTAATAGTACATTACTCTTTTATATCTGAATCCAATGATTGCCCAGCATTTGTTGAACAAACAATTACAATAAATAATCTTGGCAGACATGAAGCTCAAGCCTAAAACTCAATTTACTCAGTTCCTATTTTGAGACTTTACCCAACTGCAGAAATAAAACCTATGCATATTTTATTAAAAATGTATAGATATCTGTTTTGTGCAGTCTTGTAGCCAGTTCAGTAACATTATGACAGCTTCTCCTCCTTCTTCCAGCAGCAGTGGGGGGGACCAACATTTTTCCAGACTGAGAAGCGCTCATGTAATGATGTGTGAATGCCACTCAGTCCTGGGGTACTGTGGGCCTAACATGTGTAATGATGTGCCCCCCAGGAATGAACAGAATGACATCACTAACATTCTGCCCAAAGAGGACTGCTAATGGTGGACCGATGAGGAAGCCAGGGACAGTACTGGAGTGTGGAGAGGGTATGTAAACCCCAACAACTTTTATAGTTTACTCCCTTTTGGTATGTTAAATATAATGTACTATTGAAAGCATTTTGTAAAATCTATTTAATAAGTAGAAAAATACCTGTTGATCATGTCAGAAATGCAGAGCTGCCATATGCAAACTTCCTATATTATCCTAAAGGAGTCTAGTTAGCCCTCCTAGTTCTTATGGACTACAGAATAATTAGCTCCAAATGTTGTAGAGATGAGGGCAGTGGGGGAGATTTAGAGTTTAGCAAAAGACAACAGGGCAGGGCCAACATTTAATCCTTAAACATGCTGTGTGTTGCACCCCACAGCAAGAAATTAGGAGCTATGTATAAGGAAGAAAACAGGCAAATATGCATGGATTGCAGAGATATAAAGCATGTTTTTTTGCCTCAACATACCTTACCAAGTTCAAGTTTAGCAAAATATAAAAAAAAAAACAGTACCAGCGATGGTACTTACAATGAATGTGGCTTTCATGTTTGTTGAAATCTTTCAAACCCAAAAGGGGAGTTCCATTTGTTAGCCTCCCCCCTGCTCCTCTTTAACATTTGGCACTTTTTTTTGAGGGTGGAGCGGGTACCTGGTATAGCGCATCCCCGTAGGAGCTGCTGGTGAATAGGGATCCCCCACCCTGCACAGCCAGGGACACAAAATTTCCACAGACTCACTTGAGACAGGAAACAGTCCAGCAACTTTGTTTTGTATTTTATTTAGGGGTATTGAACTTGGATGGGGATAGGGGTATTATGGGATGCCCACTTGACAGGAATAAAGTCTCTTCAGGAACACTTTAATATATACACTTCCTATATACACTCCTCTTCCTCCAGCATATCACTTGCTTGCAGAACAACTCAGACCCAGCTGGAACACTGTTTCCGGGATCTGGAAAGGCACTCAAAAGCCCTTTATTCAGGGGCCGCAGGCCCCTTTGGTGCTTAGAAAAAGTCCAGTGTCCAGCTACATTACTGTGGCTACTGATGCCAGCACCACCATTTCAAGCAATGCCACCTCACCTTTCACTAGCCTTCCTGGCTACTTCCCACAGTTCTCCAAGACTGACTCTACAGTTATCCCAGACTGTACTCCTCAGTTCTCTCAGGCTGTCTCATTCACCAGCCACCTGGCTGTCTTCTCCCTGGAGATCTCCCGTGCCTCTGGACAATACTCCTCTGTGTGTCTTGAGAGGATCCCTCTAACACCCGAACCCCAGGCCCGAGGTCACCCCCTTCCCCCCAGACTAGGGGGCTACACTCGAGGGGCTCCCACAGCCTCCTCAGCACTCCACCTCCAGCTTGCACCTGAACTCCACACTGCCCCTTGCTGGCCTGACTCTGAGTATTTAAGAGGGGCCAGCCCATTTTGCTGGGGCCCTCCTCATTACTCCAGGCAGCTCCTCCTAACCTCCCTCCCAGTCTTCTGGAAACCTCTCCAAGGTTCCAGTAAATAGGGGGAAGTACCAGAGTTGCTGCCTGATGAGTCATCCAGCCTCCCTGAGCCACTCACCCTCACCCAGATAAACTCAGACTTGGCTGCCAGCCAAGCCTAACAATATACCTACTCTATCAAAAACCAATGTACAGTCTATTCTAGCACACTATAGGATGCTACACTGACTTTAAAAGGTACCTGCTCCCACTTCTACCTGAATCGCCGAGGCAATCTGAGTGGAAGGTTACCCCCTACGCCCACGGTCTCCTTGGACACATCACAGGTCAATTCACAAAGCAAAGCGTGGCTTGAGCATAAGCAGTAGGAAGCTGGATGTGAAGCCGCAAGGCTTCACAGCCGGTTTCCCTTAATTATGATGCGAGCACCTGGACCCCAAGCCCATTGAAGAATTGGCTTGGGTGAGGACAGCACTGGATCCCTGGAAAGGAAAGTGTCCTCATATTTAAAGTCAGCAGCTACAGTATTTTTAGCTGCTGACTTAAACATTTTTTAGGGGGAGACTGTAGCTCCTTTTTAATCCTCTGCCCCCCAGATACCCACGCAGCTATGCTTTTCTAGCTTTGTGGGGTTTAATACGAGCAACTGGACCGGTCGCAGGCACTTGTCAAAAGTGCCAACTATTTCCACCCTTTCCACCTAGGGTGACCACATTTCCTAACTGCCATTCAGGGACACTTACTTTCCCAAGTGCATTTCGTCAAACTTACACGTGAGACTGGCAAAAACAAGTCCAACTTTCTAAGTTTCTAAGCAATAAATATTTGCTGCCCTGAACACAAAGGAAAGAATAGGCAGACATCCATTAAAAAGTTAAACTTACATTTTGTCCTCTTAAATGCTGATAATAACGGCCGTTGGATTACAGACAGTCAGTTACAGCAGGCTGAGGCGCCGCACAGTAGAGATCCCGGCTCCGGCTGACGTCACCGTCGTCACGTGACTCGGCCGTGCACTGCGTGCAGCAAGGCAGGGGAGGAGCCACACACACTGGACAGTACTATGCAATGCCGATCTGATTCGGCGATCGCATAGTATAAGGAAGTGACTATCTCTCACAGCACAGCAGCGGTCGGCGGACGGCGGCTCACGGGCTCAGATCATTCCGGGACACTGCATTGTCCCGGAATGAGGGTGACCGGGACCCGGGACAGACTCTCCAAACGTGGGACTGTCTAGGGCGATCCGGGACACGTGGTCACCCTATTTCCACCCCCCCCCCCCTGCTCCAGTCATTGAAGGTGTATAATCACTTCCATAAAAAATGAAAAATAAATGAAAAGAGGAGACATTCATCCTCCTGTCCTCCATTTATAGAGCACTAGTCATGGAAAATATTTCACTAAACTTAGGCTTTAACGTGCTATTAATACTAAAGGGTTGTTACACACAATCTGACTTATTTACCACTTGACAGCCTTACGGCATTTAAATAAATATAACCTGTCAGGCTTGGCTAAGTGTTCATATTTCTATCTTTAAAGAGATCTCCGCTCCTGAGGACGTCACATTTTTATGACGAAACATGTTGGGCATTAACTTCCAGTGACATAAATCTATTTCCTGTTGTAAGCAACGGTGCCCATCTTGGAGGAGGCATGACATGTGTACAAGGCTATTGATACTGTTTATTGAGTAAGTGCAACTTTTAAAAGTGTTTATGGATTAATAAGTGGTACTTTCACTATATGGAGCCCTCTTTTCTTTCCTAATTCATCCCACTTGTTGACAATATGGTCAAATCATATACCAGCAGTGTGAAAGTTGTGGAAACTATTTAAAGAGGAGGAGAGCTGAAAAGAAGTATGAGTGGATGTATAAAGAGCTGTTGTTGACTAGCTTGGTAAAACAATGGGTTAAAAAGATCTAGTGAGTGAAGTGAGCTAATTCTATCTTTATGATTTTTCCTCTGCTTGGTGTGAGAGATCCTTGAGACTGTGTGTTACTGCCATCCCTCTTGTGCTAGAGTCAGTCTTGTCCAAACAGGACATTATATCTGGTGTCCTGAAAAGCTCAGTCCACTATTTGCTGCAAGGACTCTTGCTCCTGCTAAATATCTTGCAGTAGACTCAGTTTTACCTAAAGGGAATTCACAACTAATGTGTTCCTGAGAAGCTTGGTCCAACGTTTGCTGCAAGCAAGGACCCGTGCGCACCTTTCTTAGAGAAAGCTTAGTGCCCTCAAGTTTACTACTAAAAGTTACTAGAGTATCCCACAGTTACTCTGAACTTATCAGAGTTCAAGTTCTGCAATAAAGCATCAGAAAAGCCAAGACCAGGGTTTCTCAACTAGGGTTCCTTCAGAGGTTGCTAGGGGTTCCTTGAGCAATGAGCAATTTCTGCCTCTCAGAAGTTCACACTGACACTATTAATCCTTTTGGCTATCTGTAAGGGGTCAATTCTTCCCAATGACCGCAAGGGTAAGGAGCATTCTTCCCACTGACCTTCACACTATGTATCATGAGTTGCATATATAGTAATTTTTATCAGGCCTTCACAGAGACCAGAAAGTTATTTCAAGGGTTCCTCTTTGTTGAAAAGTTTTAGAAAGGCTGCCCTAGACTCTTCATTGAGCCAAAGGAGCGATAGTGTCTGTGTGATTGCAACTGGGAAAAGAACCCTGGGCATCTATTCAGCGGCCCCTGCAGGGGTGAGTGCTACATAAACAGAGTCACTATTTCAATATATAATGAAAGGAGGTATGACACCATCCACAATATATAGATTATTAGGAACCTGTAGGAGCCTTTACCTTAAAGAGGATAATGGTTTTAATGAGAGAGATAAGTGCATCAGTACTTTGACTGATGTGCATTTCTTTCTTGGAAGGCACCCATGATGTGTATTACTGGCAACGGTGTACATTAATAACTTTAGAGTTGAATATGTATTGTCAGTAAATGGGATGTAGAGGGAGTTTTGTTTTTTGTTTTATTTTAAGTATGCTAAGTGGTGTGCTTGACTGAATAATGGAAGATTAGATTTACAATGCATCAGAACCTTCTGACAGAATAGCACACTCAGATTTTCCTTCATTCTGTCCATTTGGAAAATAAGAAATATTTCAATTATAAATTGGGCTTGAAAAATAGGTATATTCTAAACCATAAGTCAAGTATTTACACTTTACTTTAGGCTTGGTTATACATATAGCTTTATGGGTGTTTGATTTAACCCTCCCTATTTAGTGCTTTAATAGATAACCCACTTGGACTTTTCTATTTGTGAGCCTGGAATTGAAATGGATTCACTTGAGATATACAGGTGTAAGATGATGATTATGGCTTACAGCTAGTGAAAACCCAAAATTCAGTATCTCAGAAAATTAAAATACTACATAAGACCAATAAAAAAAGGATTTTTAATACAGAAATGCTGGCTTACTGAAAATGATGTCCATGTACAGTATAGTATGCACTTAATACTTGGTTGTGGCTCCTTTTGCATAAAATATTGCATTATTGCGGCATGGCATTAACCGCTTGCCGACCGCTGCATGATTATTTACTGCAGCGGTCAGCCCCTCACAGGCAAAGCGAGGTAGGGCTACGTCGCTAGCCTGTGAGGCTCTAGGGAACGAGCGCGCGATCACAAACCCCCCGCGCCCGGCGGACCCGATGTCACCGGAAGAAAGGCAGGCGGCTAATGTAAAATAAAGCCGCCTGTCATTCTTCCCTGTGTAAGAATGGAGATCACACGGTTCTACTATGTAGGACCGTTGATCTCTGTTCTTACACTAGTAGCCACAGCCAATCACAGTTAGAAACACGCCCCTAGGGACACACTTAACCCCTCCCTCTCCAATAAAGTTAACTCCTTCACTGCCAGTGTCATTTTTACACTAACACTGCATGTGTATAGCACTGATTACTGTAGTAATGTCACTGGTAACCCCAAAAGTGTCAAAAATGTCAGTCAAGGGTCCGATCTGTCCGACGCAATGTCGCAGTCCCGCAAAAAAAATCGCAGATCGCCGCCATTACGCGTTAAAAAAAACAACAAAAATGACAAAAATCTTTCCCTTTGTTAGTAAATGCAATAACTTTTGCGCAAACCAATCAAAATACGCTTTTTGCGATTTTTTTTACCAAACATATGGTAAAAAAAAAAAAATTGGCCCAAAATGTTAAAAAATTTTGATTTTTACATTTTTTGGGGGAATTTCATATAAAAAATGTGAAAAATATTGTTATTTTTGCAAAATTTACGCTCTTTTTTTGTTTATAGCGCATGATCAAAAAATCGCACAGGTGATCAAATACCAGCAAAAGAAAGCTCTGTTTGTGGGAAAAAAAAGACGTCAAATTCGTTTAGGTACAGCATCGCATGACCGCGCAATTGTCCGTTAAAATCACGCAGTGCCAAATCGCAAAATAGGCCCTGGTCAGGAAGGGGGTAAAATCTTCCGGGGCTTAAGTGGTTAAGGCAAACTGTGGCACTGCGGAGGTGCTATGGAAGCCCAGATTTCCTTGATAGCGGCCTTCAGCTCATCTGCATTGTTTGGTGTGGTGTCTCTCATCTTCCTCTTGATAATACCCCACATATTCTCTATGGGGTTTAGGTCAGGCGAGTTTGCTGGCCATTTTAGCACAGTGATACCATTCATTTTAAACCAGGTATTGGTACTTTTGGCAGTGTGGGTAGGTGCCAAGTTCTACTGGTAAATGAAATGAGCATCACCAAAAAGCTGGTCAGCAGAGGGAAGCATGAAGTGCTCTAGAATTTCCTAGTGGAGGGCTGCACTGACTTTGAACTTAATAAAATACAGTGGGCCAACACTAGCAGATGGCATGGCTCTCCAAATCCTCACTGACTGTGTAAACTTCACACTGGACCTCATGTAAATGTAACTTGGATTCTGTGCCTCTTCACTCTTCCTCCAGACTCTGGGACCTTGATTTCCAAATGAAATGCAAAACTTTCCACAGTCCGTGATGATTTGGGGAGCCATGTCATCTGCTGGCGTTGGTCCACTGTGTTTTATTAAGTCCAAAGTCAGCGTAGCTCTCTACCAGGAAATTTTCATGCTTCCCTCTGCTGACCAGCTTTATAGAGATGCTGATTTCATTTTCCAGCAGGACTTGGCACCTGCCGACACTTCCAAAAGTACCAATACCTGGTTTAACAATCATGACATCACTGTGCTTCATTGATCACAAACTCGCCTGACCTAAAATGCATAGAGTATCTGTGGGGTATTGTCAAGTGGAAGATGAGAGACACCAGACCCAACAATGCAGATGAGCTGAAAGCCGCTATCAAAGCAATGCCACTCCTTTGTTCCCGCACTTTCTGTCCCACTACCCAGGGGCGCAAAAATCAATTGGCAGTGTTAGCAGTGATTTTTGCGCCCTCTGCTCAGCCTGCACTCCCGGCACCCCCAGGCAGCGTGCGGCTCCATCAAGGAACCGCACGCACAGAACACTGTCTTGTGTGTCGTGTGAGAGTGAGTGGAGCAGAGCTGTCAAATCGAAGCTCTGATGTCGGGGATGGGCAGGCTGATATGTGGAGCTCCTCCTTCCTTCCATCCACAGCCAGTCAGCAGGCAGTATACCACTCCACCCCACGCCGCTCTCCAGCCCGCCACATTTGACTGTGAGCAGGGCTGAATGGGGGCACCAGAAGGGAGATGCAAAAAGGTATGACTACAATTAGAACAAGCACTGTTACATGTAATGCTGGTCGACTGCAGTGTCTTCCAGATGTGTTCAGACAGCGTGCAGGTTACCGATCAGCCTCCTCTCCCTCTTGTCTCACTCCTTACTTTTTTTTTTTAATCTGCCTAACCTGACCAAGCTTCACAGACCCATTAACTATTTACTGTCTTCCACTAATCTTGAGCAGTTAACTATTTGTAAGACTGTTTTTATATTTTAAATTGGATGTGCTGCTGTTTTGTCACTTGGTTGTACTTTCAAAGGAGGATTACTGACTTGATCTTGCAGAGCTGGTTTAACCACTTCCCGTCCGCACTATAGCCTAAAGACGGCAACAGCACAGGCCTTAATTGCCGGGAGGGCATCCATGTATGTCCTCCTGTGCATGAGCTGCCTGCGTGCTCCCCGCTGATATCCGGCTGCTGTTTACATCATGTGATCAGCTGTCATTGGCTGACAGCTGATCACATGGTAAGGGGCTAGGATCGGCCCCTTACTCAAATCTGTGATCGCCGAGTCCATGAGACTCGGCTGATCACAGATCTGAATAAGGGGCCGATCCTGGCCCCTTACCATGTGATCAGCTGTCAGCCAATGACAGCTAATCACATGATATAAACAGCAGCCGGAGATCAGCTTTTTTTTTCTGCTCACACTGTCAGCGTGAGCAGAAAAAAAAGCAGACCGCCGCCTGCTGTCAGAGGGATATCGGCCCCGAAGAGGAGAGGATCATCTGTGCAACAGTGCTACCTACCAGTGCAGGTCAGTGCCACCTACCATTGCCCACCAGTGCCACCTATCGGTGCCCACCAGTGCCACCTGTCAATGCCAATCATCAGTGCTGCCTATCAATGTCACCTACCAGTGCCTATTATTGCCCATCAGTGCCACCTATCAGTGCCCATTTGTGCCACCTATTAGTGCCCATCAGTGCCACTACCAGTGCCCTCCATCGGTGCCACCCATCAGTCCCCATAAGTGCAGCCTATCAGTGCCTATCAGGGCCCATCAGTGATGCCTCATCAGTGCACATCTATGAAGTAGAAAAATTACCTGTTTGCAAAATGTTATAACAAACTATAAAAACAGTTTGTTTTTGTTTTTTCAAAATGTTCAGGTTTTTTTTGTTTGTTCAGCAAAAAATAAAAACCCCAGTAGTGATTAAATACCACCAAAAGAAAGCACTATTTGTTTGAAAAAAATGATAAAAATTTTCATTTGGGTACAGTGTTGCATGACCGCGCAATTTTCATTCAAAGTGCGACAGTGCTGAAAGCTGAGAATTGGCCTGGGCAGGAAGAGGGTTTAAGTGCCCAGTAGGCAAGTGGTTAAAAAGAGTGGAGTAGCCCTGCGATACTATACACTTTTACATTGGGTTCAGCCCATAAACTCAGTCCCTGGCCATCTCCTAAATCAATCATGTCTGCAATCTCTGACCATCTTCTGTATCATATCTACAGTCTCTGACCATCTCCTGTATCATATCTGAAATCTCTGACCATCTCCTGTATCGTGTCTGCAGTCTCTAACCATCTCCTGTATCCTATTTGCAGTCTCTGACCATCTCCTGTATCATATCTGCAGTCTCTGACAATCTGCTGTATCATATCTGCAATCTCTGACCATCTCCTGTATCAGATCTGCAGTCTCTGACCATCTCCTGTATCATATATGCAGTCTCTGACCATCTCCTGTATTGTGTCTGCAGTCTCTAACCATCTCCTGTATTATATCTGCAGTCTCTAACCATCTCCTGTATCATATCGGCAGTCTCTGACCATCTCCTATATGTGTCTGCAGTCTCTGATCATCTCCTGAATCATGTCTGCAGTCTCTGACCATCTCCTGTATCATGTCTTCAGTCTCTGACCATCTTCTGTATCATGTCTGCATCTCCTGATTCATGTCTGCAATCTCTAACCATCTCCTGTATCATATCTGCAGTCTCTAATCATCTCCTGTATCATATCTGCAGTCTCTGACCATCCCCTGTATCATATCTACAGTCTCTGACCATCTCCTGTAATGTGTCTGCAATCCCTGACCATCTCCTATAATGTGTCTGCAGTTTCTGACCATCTCCTGTATCGTGTCTGCAGTCTCTGGACATCTTCTGTATCATGTCTGCAATCTCTGACCATCTCCTTTATCATGTCTGTATCTCCTGCATCATGTCTACAATCTCTGACCATCTCCTGTACTATGTCTGCAGTTTCTGCCCATCTCCTGTATCATGTCTGCAGTCTTTGACCATCTCCTGTATCATGTCTGCAGTCTCTGACCATCTCCTGTAATAATGTGCCTGCAGTCTCTAACCATCTCCTGTAGTGTCTCTCTGGTGTGTGAGTGATGTGAGGTGTATATGTTTTATACAGGCTCCCTGTGAGTGACATTACACAGACACACCCACACACAGAAAAAAATATTCACACATATACTGACAAAACATACACACACAAAAAAAATTACATGTATACTGTGATTACATACAGAAGAAAAAAAAATAGGTAATAGCCCTGCCCTCTGTTTGTAGCATCCTCCTGAACCCTGCACCCTGCACACAGCATCCTCCCGAACCCTGCACCCTGCACACAGCATCCTCCTGAACCCTGCACATAGCATCCTCCTGAACCCTGCACGTAGCATCCTCCTGAACCCTGCACCTAGCCTCCTCCTGCACCCTGCACGTAGCACCAGCATACAGTAGGCACACTGACCACCAGCTTACAGGGGCACATTGGCCATCAATATGCAGGGCCATTGGTTACCAGTCCACAGAGGACATAACAAATCAAGTAAAACAACAACCATGCAACTAAAATAATCTCAAAAGAGAGAATCTTGATAGCTGGTTCCCTCATCTAACGCGGATCAATAAAAAGCAAAAAATGCAGCACTGCCCTACACTTCATCTATAAAATTGTACAAATGGACTTATAAGTGCAATGGTAAAACCTATAAATGAATATCCAGTGCAAATCAATCAATGTATTGCAAATAGTAGTGATGGTGTCACCCTCTCTGCAAAAATATTTTAAAAAAATTGCAGAGCTTCAATGTGCAAATAATGGTGAAACTCCCCCACATACAATAATAACAGAGATGCTAATCAACCAGTGTATTAGAACATTGTAGTGATGGTGTCACCCTCTCTAAAAAGGTAAGAAATATTGCAGAGCTGCAATGTGCAAATAGTGGTGAACTCCCCTCTATATAGAATCATAATAAAATGTACAACTGATGTGCATATTTTACATTTTACTATGATTATATATCTATATAGGGTGTTTCACCACTATTTGCACATTGCAGCTCTGCAGTATTTCTTACCTTTTGCAGAGAGGGTGACACCATCACCCCTGCCTGAATTGGATTTGAATTTTGCTGCCCCATCCCTTCCTCCAAGTTTTTCCTCCATCTTATCTTCTTAACATTTGGCAGTCATATCCCCAAAAATTCTAAAAAGTATCTTTTTTTTTTCTAAATCATGGACGAAATGTGAGAAATAAGGTATATACAGTGCATTGCGAAAGTATTCGCCCCCCTTGAACTTTTCGACCTTTTGCCACATTTCAGGCTTCAACATAAAGATATAAAACTGTAATTTTTTGTGAAGAATCAACAACAAGTGGGACACAATCATGAAGTGGACACTCATATAAGTCACAAGACTGCTATATACTGCTGATGAGAAAAGGTATTTAGCAGTTTATATTTAGTAAAATGATTGCATTTCCATGTTCTGTTTACTGTGAGAGCCCAGATATAGTGAATGCAGAGTCCTGGTTTAGTAACACTTTAAAGCTGAACTCCAATAAAATGAAAACTCTTCCCTTGGAGTGGGGCTGCACCCATACAGCAAGGATTAACTGTTTTATTTATGCCAAGGGGGTTCGGAAAAGCAGTTTTCTTACTTGATCCTCCACTCCTGCAGGCTCCTCCATGGAGCTAATCCGGTCCCTGCAGACTCTTCTCCCCTGCACTCCGGTGGTCTAGGGTTCTCTGACATAATCAAAACGGATGCAGAATCTATAGCCCTGCATCAGTTTTGCCAAGGCAAATGTGGGCTCATGGAGGAGCATCATCTGCCAGAAGAGCGGAGGATCAAGTACGTGAAGTGCTTTTACTATCCCCTAGGCATAAACAAGCAGGTAACCCTTTGTATAGTAGGCAGAGCTCTACTGCAAGGAAGGAGTTTTAGTGGCACTGGAATTGGCCTTTAACCACTTTAATACTGGGCACTTTCACCCCCTTCCCACCCAGGCCAATTTTCAGCTTTCAGCACTGTCGCACTTTGAATGACAATTGTGTGGTCATGCAACACTGTACCCATATGAAATTTTTCATATTTTTCCCCACAAATAATAAATACATCTTTTGGTGGTATTTGATCACCACTGGCTTGTTTATTTTTTTGCGCTACAAATAATAAAACATTTTTTTCTTTGTTTCTGTTATAAAATGTTGTAAATAAGTATGTTTTCTCCTTCACTGACAGGCACTGATGAGGCAGCACTGATGGGCACTGATAGGTGGCACTGATATGCAGCACTGATGGGCACTGATAGGCAGCTCTAATATGCAGCACTGATGGGTACTGATAGGCAGCACTAATATGCAGCACTGATGGGCACTGATAGGTGGCACTGATATGCAGCACTGATGGGCACTGATAGGCAGAACTAATATGCAGCACTAATGGGCACTGATAGGCGGCACTGATGGGCACTGAGACGGCACTGATGGGCCGCACTGATAGATAGCACTGGTAGGCAGCACAGATGAGGAGGCACTGACTTGCATTACTAATGGACACTGGTTGGCATTCTTTATGGGCACTGATTGGCATAAAATGTGGGTACAGCTGGACACTGATTGGCATCACATGTGAGTACAGGTGGGCATCACTGGTGGGGCACTGATGGGCATCACTAGCGGGCACTGATAATCAATGTCCTGTCAGGAGAGCCGCTGATCCTCTACCTGCACCTTGTCAGCGCAAATGGAGGAAAGCCGATAAACGGCACTTCCTGGTTACCATGTGATCAGCTGTGATTGGACACAGCGGATCACGTGGTAAAGAGCCTATGTCAAAGGCTCTTTACCTAGATCAGAGATGCGCACCACTGATCGCCTCACTGTGCCCCTCCCCAGGCATTTGATGCCCAGTCATGATAATAGAACCACCCTGCGGCTGTCATTCTGCATAGAGCAGGTGGGAAGTGGTTATATACACATTATTTCACGACATTTTGAAGGATTCCTGAGATGCAGGAGGCTATTTTTAGTGTAAGCATCCTTTCTTGGTCACTATCTTTCTTGTCCTCCAATAAAAGAAGACATAGGGGACATCATGTGATATGTTTCTGTATAAATATTCAGTTCACTCATATGGGGCTTGTACTATCTCTGGTATGTTCTTCCTAAATTTTTGATTCATTTTTTTTGGTTGTAAATATAATATTTATATTGTTTTCTGATACACACACACTAATATTGTGATAGAAAACATACTGGAAGAAATGAAGCAGAATAATAAAGTATATATATATATATATATTTACAATGAATGCATCCAGTTACACTAAATTTTAGAGAGGCAATTTGTAAAATATAAACATATAACAAGTAATTCTCGTTTGTCTGATTATTTGCATGGATCCATTCAGTTGGATCTGACTATATGATTTTCTATGGACCTGCTTTCTGGATGCCATGTCTGATGCACCAATTGAGACCTTTTTCTTCAATAGACTTTTCTTGGTGGATTTTTACAGGGTAGATCACAAGGCCTTTTCTCACCCACACCAACTATTTGAGATTGGAACAGCATGCAGAATGTGATAACACACAATTTGTATACACATACAAGGGCCAATTTAGACAGGAGACAATAAATCTACCAGCATGTCTTTGGAGTGTGGGAGGAAACCGGGAGTACCCAGAGGAATGCTACAAAACACAGAGAGGGGAATTTACCAAGACTGGAGTAGCTGTGCATGGCAACCAATCAGCTTTTCAAAGCATAACTGAACTGAACATGGTGAAGTTAGAAGCTGATTGGTTAATATGCATGTTAAGTTGCTCCAGATTCTGTCTGCTCCAGTTTCCGTAAATTCCCTCCCCCACCCCATGGAGAACATGCAAACTCTGTAAGCTGCTGTGCTACCCTAATCGAATTACACTAAATTATTACAGTATTTTCTCACTGGTTATTGTATTACCAAGCATCATTCTATATGGTTGTGCTTTCTACACAGATATGACACTAAAGATGTTCTATTTGTGTGTCTTATTTCCATCATAGTGATCCAAAAAAGAACTACAGCATTTCTTTTTTTTTTCATGATCAGCTGAAAATTTCCTGTTTTAGTAACAAAATGACTTCTCTTTCAGTGAACAATGAAAACACTCCATGTACTGTACAGAGCCAACACACAGGATGTCAGTAATCAATCCGATTATATCCTGGAGCCTGTGTACGTTCTTTTCAACCACTAGATGTCGCTGTTCAACCCATTCTCAATATGATGGCAGTTTTAACCTCATCTTTTCTGCAGGTTTGTTCAAACAATTGTATTTTCAATTATCAGTACTAAATGATCTACTACAAACACTCATTACTTGTCAGTAACCATAACATACAGTGTCTGTATACATATAATCAACAAACAGTGCATGATGATGATCAGCTTCTATTGCAAACACATTAAATGTGTAGGTTATTACCTACCTCTTGCAATATGTTAATACTCAGACTATGCTGGCACAGTATGCCAGCGGGTACTTCTGTCAAGTCGATGCCTTTTTCCATAGACAGGTTTTCAGTGTTGTGCTCATTGCAAATCACTGGTCCTTAGATTACTCCAGTATGTGAAAAAAAAAAAAAGCCAAGGTTGGGGGATGTCATACATATGCATGCAGAATATTTATGCTATGGAGAACATTTGTTTTGTGTGCCACTAAAGACCAACCAACCTAGATCCCCAGACAATCAGCTTCCACACAGGCTGAAATCTTCTTAACACCATCACTGTCTACATCAGCAGCAGAGACAATCCAACAAAGAGCTCAGCACACACATCGTCCATTAACCACTTCTGTACTGACACCTTGCCTGGACATTCCTGCACTGAGCCAGCCATGTATTGCTAGGAGTCATGCCATGCTGCCAGTCAGTCTCTGTAGTGGCCATTCTTTGTGAAGAGCATTGCTAGCGGTGACAGTGTCTTCTGAAATATGGAAGCAGTTAGCTGGAACAAAGAGAGAGAGGGGGAGAGAGAGATGCTACTCAGCTGCAGCATTCATAAAAAGCAAGATGAGCAATACTGAGAGTTTTTCTTTTCACCAATATTTTCTCAAAAATTTTCTTAGCAAAATGTAGATGTTTTTTTTTTTTCTGTGGCAAGATTTATTGGAGTCTATAGGGATTCGGTAATTAAGGATGCAATTAACTTTTTAATGTGAAAAAATGGTCTATTAAGCGCTAATACCAAAGTGAAAAAGCTGCCAGCACTAAATAACTGATAAACAAGTCATACAAATATAAAGGAAAAAATATGTTTATACACATTTCATTTTTATTAGCGCTGCACCTATTTTTTCCTTTAACTTTTTAATGGCTCCTGAGGGTTAGGACAGCTCTTTTTACCTATCATGAACTTCTTGTGCCAGGAAAGACCCCTTGTTATCTATAATGTTTACA
Organism: Pelophylax lessonae; assembly: GCF_965119305.1. Taxonomy (NCBI): domain Eukaryota; kingdom Metazoa; phylum Chordata; class Amphibia; order Anura; family Ranidae; genus Pelophylax; species Pelophylax lessonae. Next base: position 285,284,771 of record NC_138770.1, read on the forward strand.
ATTTTTTTTTCACAGAAAAAAGGAAACATCTCAATTGAACGTAAACACGTAAAAATCATATATACAGAAAAAAAAGGGAGAAATAAAAAAAGTTGATTTTTTTTTTTTCATTTCAATAATTGCTATTGATTGAGTAAAAAATACAGAGGGAAACAAATATGTGTTATATAAATGTAACAAAATACACGTTTCCTCCCATGCAAATGTCAACTGAGCAGCTTCACCAAAATCTGTAATCAATCTGCTCATCACTAATACAGACTCACTAAGACACACTAGACTTACTGTTGGAGCTGTTACCCATGGCAATCAATCATGTTAAATCTTTCAAATAAGGGGGCACCCAGATACTGCCCCACCCATGTGACTGATATATTGGAGTCTATAGGGATTTGGTTTTTGGTGTTTTGTCTTTTTTTTTTTTCTTTTGTTTTGAAGGCTCAATTAACTTTTTAATGGCAAACAATTCTCCTGCGCTTGAGTGATGTATGATGGGGGAACAGAGGCTGTTTCAGGTGGACTTAAGTGGGTATGGCTTGTGGTCTTGCTGCCCCCTCAGGATCAAAGGGAATCCGAAACACACTGGAAGACAACAACAAAGAGAGGGGCGCACCGACCTAGTGCATTACCACTAAAAGCGTTTATTAAAATGATCAAAAGTATATATTATACTCACAAAACAAGTGTGGGTATCACACATATAAACATGATTCAACAAAAGATCTCCAAGGTAGCCAAAAGCCTCTGCGGTTCTGGAAGCACTTCTCGGCTCTGAGGAAGGGGGTTCACCCTCGAAACGCGTCAGCCTAGCCCTAGCAGACTCATGCGGTTCACTGCATGCTATCCAGCACCGCGGAGGCTTTTGGCTACCTTGGAGATCTTTTGTTGAATCATGTTGATATGTGTGATACCCACACTTGTTTTGTGAGTATAATATATACTTTTTATAATTTTAATAAACGCTTTTAGTGGTAATGCATTAGGTAGGTGCGCCCCTCTCTTTGTTGTTGTCTTCCAACTTTTTAATGGCTCCTGAGGGTTGCGACAGCTCTTTTCAGCTATCCTGAACTTATTCTTGTGCCAGGAAAGACCCCTTATTATCCATAATGTTTACATTTTTTTTTTTACAAAAAAAAAAAAAAAAGGAAAAATCCAAATTGACAGTACACACGTAACAATCAAATATACAGAAAAAAAGGGGAGAAATTAAAAAAGCAGATTGTTTTCCATTTCAAAAATCTTTATTCATTTCAAGTAAACAATAAAGAAGGAAACAAATATGTGTTAAATAAATGTAACTAAATACTTATTTCCTCCCAAGCAAATACCAATTAATGCAGTTTCACCAATGGAAAAATCTGTTATCAATCTGCTCATCACTAATACAGGCATACTAAAACATAACATGTTGCTACTGGAGCTGTTACCCATGGCAATCCATCATGTTAAATCTTTCAAACAACAAAGAGACACCCAGATACTGCCCCCACCCATGTGCATGAATAGGGGTTTATAGTATTCACAAAAAAAAGTAAAGATAAGAAAACCACAGTTTTTCACAAGTCCTTTCTTCATAAATTTTTGGCCAAAATGTATTCTGCTACATGTTTGATAAAAAAAAAATCCCAATAAGCGTATATTGATTGACTTGCATGAAAGTTATAGTGCTTACAAACTATGGTATAGATATTGGAATTTTTTGGGGAATTTATTTCAATCTGACACTAACTGACTCGGGGGAAGGGGACTGTCTAACTGCCACTGACATTACCAGTGACATTAATACAGTGATCAGTGCTAATAATATACACTGTCACTGTACTAATGACACTGGCTGGGAAGGGGTTAACATCTAGGGTGATCAAGGGGGCTCAAAGTGTGCCTAACAATGTGTAATGTATGTAAAGTGTGCTGCTTTTTACTAAAGCTCTCTCAGTTTCTCATCCCTACTTTGCATTTATTATTTTTCTGTACAGGAGCCCGCAAAACATTGATTGCGGGTGCAATGTCAGGCTCCTGCACACGCTCCCTCCAAGCTTTCACCTAGATAGATGGAGGAATGGATAATGAGTGTGCTAATTTGCGCGCTCATACAGTGCCTTAAAAAAGTATTTATGCCCCTTGAAATGTCTATATTTTGTCATGTTACAACCAAAAACGTAAATGTATTTTATTGGGATTTTATGTGATAAATCAACACAAAGTGGCACATAATTGTGAGATGGAAGGAAAATGATAAATTGTTTTCAAATTTTTTACAAATAAATATGTGAAAAGTGTGGTGTGCATTTGTATTCCTCCCCCTGAGTCAATACTTTGTAGAACCACCTTTCACTGCAAATACAGCTGCAAGTCTTTTTGGGGATGTCTCTACCAGCTTTGCCCATCTAGAGAGTGACATTTTTGCCCATTCTTCTTTACAAAATAGCTTAAGCTCTGTCAGATTGGATGTATAGTGTCTATGAACAGCAATTTTCAGGTCTTGCCACAGATTCTCAGTTGGATTTAGGTCTGGACTTTGACTTCTAACGGATGAATATGCTTTGATTTAAACTATTCCATTGTAGCTCTTACTGTATGTTTAGGGTCGTTGTCCTGCTGGAAGGTGAACCTCCACCCCAGTCTCAACTCAAGTCTTTTGCAGACTCTAACAGGTTTTCTTCTAAGATTGCACTATAGTGGGGGCTGGGGATGGAAGCTGACATTGTGAGGTTTTTTTAGCTGAATGCAAAGAATGTATTAGGGTAAAAAAATCTTTTACCTGTCCAAACACTTTAAAGCGGAGTTCCACCCTGGGAAAGCTTTTTTTAATAAAAATACCCCCGGGACAGTCAGGGCTAGTACATTCCACAATGGCTAGCCTCTGATCTGTCCTGGGTTGCACTTACCTTTTAGAAGAAATACTTACCTTGAAAAAGTATTGTCCAGCGCTGCCATCTCAGGTGTGGGCAGCTTGAAGCCAGCGCGATCCTCTTCTGTGTCCTCTTCCGTCTTCTTCGGTCCCACGATGCACTGCTCCGGCCCCGCCGTCACGTCTGGTGCTGCAGCGTCATCCCTGCACAGCTTCTGGGCATGCCCAGAAGCTGTTTAGCAAGGTATGATGGCGCCTGCACCGGAACTGACGTCGACGTCGGGGCCGGTGCAGGCGCATTGATTCCTGGGAGCGATGACGTTCAGCTCCCAGGAATCATTGCAAGCCAGGAAGTGACGAATCGCCATGGCCGCCGAGGGGAGGAAGAGGAAGTAAGGTAAGTATATTTTCTTCTAAACCAGGTAAAAAAAATTGCGATTATCCATTTGTTTTTCAGGTGACCCTGGGCATGAAGATGGAGGTAAGTTTAATTTTAGGGTGGAACTCCGCTTTAAGCTTTACCATTTTATTGAAATGGCCTAAAGTTAATATGGAGCATTTGTGTGTCTAATTTGTAATGTTGCTCCTGTTGGACTGTAGGGCATTCACTCAATCAATGCTTTTTTTACTATAAAGATACTATTTCAGGGTTAAATAATTAGATATCTGGCCCCAAATATAGGTAACTCTGCATAGGACGAAGTAAAATTTGGATAACTGCAGTGAAAAAGATGTTCTTGGCCCTGAAAAAGTTGCTTCTAGCATACAGTGCCTTGAAAAAGTGTTTATATCCCTTGAAATTTTCCACATTTTGTCATGTTACAACCAAAAAATGTAAATGTATTTATGGGATTTGAAGTAATAGATCAACACAAAGTGGCACATAATTGTGAAGTAAGAGGAAAATGATAAATGGTTTTCAAAATTTGTTACAAATAAATATGTGAAAAGTGTGGCATACATTTGTATTCAGCCCCCTGATTCAATACTTTGTAGAACCACCTTTTGCTGCAATTAAAGCTGCAAGTCTTTTTGGGTATGTCTCTACCAGCTTTTCACATCTAGAGAGTGAATTTTTGCTTGTTGTCCTGCTGTTAGGTAAACCTCTGTCCCAGTCTCAAGTCTTTTGTAGACTCTAACTAGTTTTCTTCTAAGATTGCCCTGCATTTGGTTCCATCCATCTTCCCATCAATTCCATTGTAGCTCTGGCTTTATGTTTAGGGTTGTTGTCCTGTTGGAAGGTGAACCTCCACCCCGGTCTCAAGATTGCTCTGTATTTGGCTCCATCCATCTTCCCATCAACTCTGGCCAGCTTACCTGTCCTTGCTGAAGAAAAGCATGCCCACAACATGATGCTGCCACCACCATGTTTCACAGAGGGGATGGTGTGCTCAGGGTGATGTGCAGTGTTCGTTTTCTGCCACACATAGCATTTTGCTTTTAGACCAAAAAGTTCAATTTTGGTCTCATCTGACCAGAGCACATGTTTGCTGTGACCCCCACATGGCTTCTCTGAAACTGCAAAGGGGACATCTTATTGCTTTCTTTCAACAAAGGCTTTCTTCTTGCCACTCTTCCATAAAGGCCAGATTTGTGGAGTGCATGACTAATAGTTTTGCTGTGGACAGATTTTCCTACCTGAGCTGTGGATCTCTGCAGCTCCTCCAGAGTCACCATGGGCCTCTTGGCTGCTTCTCCGATTAATGCTCTCCTTGCCCGGCCTGTCAGTTTAGGTGGATGCCCATGTCTTGGTAGGTTTGCAGTTGTGCCATACTCTTTCCATTTTCATATGATCGATTGAACAGTGCTCCGTGAGATGTTCAAAGCTTGGGATATTTTTTTATAACCTAAGCCCACTTTAAACTTCTCCACAACTTTATCCCTGGCCTGTCTGGTGTGTTTCTTGGTCTTCATGATGCTGTTTGTTCACTAAGGTTCTCTAACAAACCTCTGAGGGCTTTGCAGAACAGCTGTATTTATACTGAGAAAAAAATTACACACAGGTGGACTCTATTTATTAATTAGGTGACTTCTGGAGGCAATTGGTTCCACTATACTTTAGTTAGGGGTATCAGAGTAAAGGGGGCTGAATACAAATGCACACCACACGTTTTAAATATTTAGTTGTAAACAATTTGGAAAACCATTTATCACTTTCTTTCCACCTCACAATTATGTGCCACTTTTTGTTGGTCTATCACATAAAATCCCAATAAAATACATTTACGCTTTTGGTTGTAACATGACAAAATGTGGAAAATTTCAAGGGGTATAAATACTTTTTCAAGGCACTGTAGTCCTTTGAGAGCCACAAGCCATTTACTGTAGTGGCAGACAGGACTTGTAGTTTATTCATTCATATATTGGGGATAGAGGAACCCCAGCTCACTGTCACAGTGATTGCGGGGGGGGGGGGGGATAGGGTGAGGGAGAATGTGCTGGAACATGTTACGCCCTAAATTAGGGTATATTAGGCTTTTTCTCTCAGGTGTAGGAACTCATCTTCCCCAGCCAAGTCCCTGCCTGCAACCCCGTTGCTGTTGGGGGAGAGAGGCAAAGCATCGCCAAATAATGTGTGTGGTCAAGGTTCAGAACAGTATATTACACAAGATGCAAGCTTTACAAATGTGTAACACACAGAGTACAGGACTCAGGAGTGCATAGCAAACAGAGCAAAGGGCTCAGGATTGCACACTGTGCAGTGCTGAGGTGTGTGTATCAGAGGGTGCAGAACAAAATCCACAATACATTTAATGCAAAGCGTCCTTTGTGCTTTTGGTGGTGTTTTTAGTTGAAATCTGAAGTCCTCTGCCCCCTGTGATATGTTCCCTGTCTGTGAAAGGTCTTGCGGCACTATTAACCCTCTCAGAATTGGAAGATGAAAGCTGCAAGGAGGTTTGCATTGTGGGTAGCTGGCAAATGACTTAGAATTTTAATTAAAACAGAAGCACACTTTACAGTGAATGTAAGCATTGTGTGTTCCACAAATGAGAGTCCCACAGACACATATAAACCTCAGCACAATAATTTCTAAAGAAAAATAAACTCTTCCATTACACATACTGTAATTTCTGCACACAGAATAAAGACAGAGACTGAACACTATGGAGTTTATTTACTAAAGCTGGAGAGGGCAAATTCAGGCTCAAGTCTCCATAGACACCAATCAGCTTCTAATCTCAGCTTGTTCAATTAAGCTTTGGCAATAGAACCTGGAAGCTGATTGGTTTCTATGCAGAAGTGAGCCTGATACACACTCTCCGGCTTTAGTAAATAAATCCTTTTATCTAAACCTACCTTAAAGAAGAACTTCATTAAATAGTCAGACTACTTACAAACTGGAAACTAGTGAGACAATAAACAGTTTGGTGAGCAGTGTGTAATTACAATATAACATTTACAGTGCAGGGACCGCAGCGGCCATAAACATGTAGGATACAACAGTAAAGGGTATGTGCCACACAGCACAGAGTATGGGCAGTATGTAATGTACAATGTACAGTGGGTATGGAAAGTATTCAGACCCCCTTAAATTTTTCACTCTTTGTTATATTGCAGCCATTTGCTAAAATCATTTAAGTTCATTCTTCTTCCTAATGAATGTACACATAGCTCCCCATATTGACGGAAAAACACAGAATTGTTGACATTGTTGCAGATTTATTAAAAAAGAAAAACTGAAATATCACATGGTCCTAAGTATTCAGACCCTTTGCTGTGACACTCCTATATTTAACTCAGGTGCTTTCCATTTCTTCTGATCATCCTTGAGATGGTTCTACACCTTCATTTGAGTCCAGCTATGTTTGATTATACTGATTGGACTTAATTAGGAAAGCCACACACCTGTCTATATAAGACCTTCCAGATCACAATGCATGTCAGAGCAAATGAGAATCATGAGGTCAAAGGAACTGCCTGAAGAGCTCAGAGACAGAATTGTGGCAAGGCACAGATCTGGCCAAGGTTACAAAAAGATTTCTGCTGCACTTAAGGTTCCTAAGAGCACAGTGGCCTCCATAATCCTCAAATGGAAGACGTTTGGGACGACCAGAACCCTTCCTAGAGCTGGCCGTCCGGCCAAACTGAGCTATCGGGGGAGAAGAGCCTGGGTGAGAGAGGTAAAGAAGAACCCAAAGATCACTGTGGCTGAGCTCCAGAGATGCAGTCAGGAGATGGGAGAAAGTTGTAGAAAGTCAACCATCACTGCAGCCCTCCACCAGTCGGGGCTTTATGGCAGAGTGGCCCGACGGAAGCCTCTCCTCAGTGTAAGACACATGAAAGCCCGCATGGAGTTTGCTAAAAAACACCTGAAGGACTCCAAGATGGTGAGAAATAAGATTCTCTGGTCTGATGAGACCAAAAATAGAACTTTTTGGCCTTAATTCTAAGCGGTATGTGTGGATAAAACCAGGCACTGCTCATCACCTGTCCAATACAGTCCCAACAGTGAAGCATGGTGGGGGCAGCATCATGCTGTGGGGGTGTTTTTCAGCTGCAGGGACAGGACGACTGGTTGCAATCGAGGGAAAGATGAATGCGGCCAAGTACAGGGATATCCTGGACAAAAACCTTCTCCAGAGTGCTCTGGACCTCAGACTGGGCCGAAGGTTTACCTTCCAACAAGACAATGACCCTAAGCACACAGCTAAAATAACGAAGGAGTGGCTTCACAACAACTCCGTGACTGTTCTTGAATGGCCCAGCCAGAGCCCTGACCTAAACCCAATTGAGCATCTCTGGAGAGACCTAAAAATGGCTGTCCACCAACATTTACCATCCAACCTGACAGAACTGGAGAGGATCTGCAAGGAGGAATGGCAGAGGATCCCCAAATCCAGGTGTGAAAGACTTGTTGCATCTTTCCCAAAAAGACTCCTGGCTGTATTAGATCAAAAGGGGGCTTCTACTAAATACTGAGCAAAGGGTCTGAATACTTAGGACCATGTGATATTTCAGTTTTTCTTTTTTAATAAATCTGCAACAATGTCAACAATTCTGTGTTTTTCTGTCAGTATGGGGTGCTATGTGTGCATTAATGAGGAAGAAGAATGAACCTAAATGATTTTAGCAAATGGCTGCAATATAACAAAGAGTGAAAAATGTAAGGGGGTCTGAATACTTTCCGTACCCACTGTATGTACATAATCCTGACTACCACAATCATGTATGTTGTGGCATATGATGCACACTCCTGATTACGAACCCTGTATACTGTGCTATACATTATATAATCATAACTCCTGCTCCATTTATACTGGGCTGTATATTACATACTCATGACCACTTTAGTGCCAGTTGTGCTGAACATGCTGTGATGTGCATAGCATGCTCCTGACTGCTGCACTCCCAGAATACAGAGTGGTCAGGATTATGCAAAATGTAACCCTGTCTACAAAGTGCAAGAATATGTAAAGGTGGCCATAGGTGACACTTTTTTTTTTATTTTGATCAGCCAGCGAGCTGATTAAATAATAAAAAAAAAACAAATGGATTCCTCCATCCACACAAGCGAGTTGCATGGGCCAATCCTCTCCATTGTATTCTGACAACGGGACTCCTCTGCTGTTGGAATACACTGATCAGTCTGAAAACAGGCAATTGGTTGCAGCCACTGATTGAGAAAAGTTTTCCAACATTCCCATTCAACAGAGGTTGTTCTAAAGTTTCTCATCTATTGAACAAGGACGAGCACATATGGATTGAAGTTTAGCCAGTCCCTGTTGAACTTTGATCTATCTGTAGCCAGTTTTACATAGAGCCCATCATATTATAAAATCCTGACCATTGCACCATGCATGCAATGCCATACATGACATACTCACTACATGGTCACTGAACTCTGTATGCTTTACTGTCCCGCAGCAAATTTCCCTTGTTCTCTCCAAGCAAAAATCCCCTATCAAGTAACCCTCCTCCCAAAGAAGCCATCAATTGCTCACCAATGCACACATCTTTGCTTACCTCTACATCTCTTCATTTACAGCTCAACTCTGTACCCCCCATCCACAGCCCAGCACCCCACCTATAGCTGTCATCTCTGAAAACCCCACATCTTTCACCTCTGTACCCCAAGCTCTCTCACCTATGCAAAACCTATGCCCAAGCCCCCCCCCCCACACACACAGCTTTCACTTTGCACAACCTGCCAACCCCACAGCTTTCACCTCAGCACAACCCCCCTCCCCCATTCCAGCTCCCACAACTACACAAATCCTCCATCACCCCCTTTCCAACGCTTACATCAGCACAACACCCTAACCTTCCCACAGCTGTCTCTCTACACAACTGTCCCCACACTCCTCTTTCCATTTACAGTTCTCCCCTCTTCATAAATGCAATACAGAGGTGCAGCCAGCCCTGCTCTATTGGGTGGATGTGGGTATTTCCTATGAAACACAGTGCATGCTGCTTTGCTTGGGCAGCTCCCTGCCTACCACATATCAGACTCATGTAACACAGACCCCAGGAGTAGTTTCAGAGCACTTCACTCGGCTCTGTGTTACATTGGTCTGATAGGAGGCAGGCGGGGATAGTGGCATGGAGATGCTGATGCACCATACAAATGCAAATGCAAAAAATGCAGTGGCTGCGGCGTTAGGAGACAGCCAAAGATTGCTATGATTAAGCCCCAAAAAGGGCAAAACGTATCTAAAGAGTTCTCTACAGGTGGAGAACAGGAGCTGAAGCCATCTTTTACCCATCCCATTCACATTTATGCCACAGGGAGTCTGCCTGTGTGCAGAACCACAATTTTGTTGAAGGAACTGAGTTCTGCCATATTCTGACTGAAAAAAAGCCATGCAGGTGTAACATTTTCGAAAGGTGAACATAGCTTTTAAATACATATCAGACATAAAGAGTCTGATTTAAATAGTTATTTCATGTAAGGATATTTAAACATATTCACAATATTCTAAGCCAGGGTATGAACTATTTTTAATGTAAATGAGGGACGCTGCCCTTGGGTGCCAAAATTGTGTGCCTGTAGTCTTTAGTGATAAAAAGCCATCCTTGTCTCTACGTGTTGAAAAAAAACAGCAAGTTTTGTGAATACAATGAGGTCTGAGGACCTCCAAACTGGAGAGTGAAGTCAGTTTGCAACCCTCATTTCTGCAATAAATCTTTTGTATTTAACACTGTGCCCCAGGCCAGGACAACAGTTTTTTTAAAAGTCATTCTTTCTCTATAGGGCCGTACACACTTGACGAAAATCGGACAAAATATCCTCCGATTTTTCTCTGTCTTCTCAGCGTTCATTGCCGTTTTTAGACGACAGTACATAAATGTTCACGAAATTTCTCGTCCGATTTTTCTTTTTTTTGGCACATTTGTTCCTAGACTTCCGGGTTGTCAGCAACTTCAGATCATGCGCGGTCTTTCGTATCCAATTTTTCACGGACGTACTGCCTACACATTAAACAAAAATTGGTAGTCTGGGGACGGACGATAAAAATTTTGGTGTTTGTCCCTCCGTTTTTTTTTTTTCGTTGAAAATGTCAGCATCAGCTGCTGAAAGTTGTCTACACACTAGGCGAAAATCGGACGATTTCACATCGGGCGGGAATTTTCGGCAGATTTTCTACTAGTGTGTACCCCACTTAACCCTCCACCACAGCCCTAAGCTCAAACTAGATTAATGTAATCTCTTTTTACAGTTATAATAAACGCAATTAAAGTAAACAGACAAGCCTTTCAGCAGAATCCATATATCTTGCTTAGCCAGAATCCATAGAATTGTCAATGAAGGTTGTAGATAGTTAACTGGATGTTATTTCATCCATTAGTAGGACATTAAGCAGGCAAGAGCACAGGTAAGCAGAGACTTTATTAGGCTGGTCATTAAGGTTATTGGCCATCATACTAACACTTAGTGGAAACTCAGAATCCAGACTTTTAAAGATCACTGTCATAAAGACATTTGAGATCAAAGCACATTTTATGCATGACACTAACTAACCTGGAGATGCCTTCTCATACTCCCAGTTCTCAAAATCCACACATACAGTGCATCTGGAAAGTATTCACAGCGCTTAACTTTTTCCATATTTTGTTATGTTACACCCTTATTTCAAAATTAATTAAATTCATAATTTTCTTCAAAATTCTACACCCATTTTTTGCCAGTTTCTCCCATTCTTCTTTGCAGGACCTCTCAGCTCCATCAGGTTGGATAGGGGTGCGTCGGTGCACAGCCATTTTCAGATCTCTCCAGAGATGTTCAATCAGGCTCAAATCTGGGGCTCTGGCTGGGCTACTCAAGAACATTCACAGAGTTGTCCTGTAGCCACTCTTGTTATCTTGGCTGTTTGCTTAGGGTCGTTGTCCTGTTGAAAGATTAACCTTCACCCCCATCTGAGGTCCATGGCGCTCTGGAGTAGGTTTTCATCAAGGATGTCTCTGTACATTGCTGCATTCATCATTCCCTCAATCCTGACTAGCCTCCCTGTTCCTGCCACTGAAATCATCCCCACAGAATGATGCTGCCACCACCATGCTTCTCTGTAGGGATGGTATTGGCCAGGTGATAAGCGGTGCCTGGCTTCCTCCAGACATGATGCTTGCCATTCAGGCCAAAGAGTTCAATCTTTGTTTTATCAGACCAGATAATTTTGTTTCTCATGGTCAGAGTCCTTCAGGTGCCTTTTGGCAAACTCCAGGTGGGCTGTCATGTGCCTTTTACTGAGGAGTGGCTTCCATCTGGCCACTCTACCATACAGGCCTGATTGGTGGAGTGCTGCAGAGATGGTTGTTCTTCTGAAAGGTTTGGTTGGCCTGGGTGGCCCGCTCTAGGAAGAGTCCTATTGGTTCCAAACTTTTTCCATTTACGAATGATGGAGACCTCTGTGGTCAGTGGGACCTTCAATGCTGCAGAAAATTTTCTGTACCCTTCCCCAGATTTGTGGCTCGATACAATCCTGTCTCGGAGGTGTACAGACAATTCCTTAGACTTCATGGCTTGGTTTGTACTCTGACATGCACTGTTAACTGTGGGACCTTTCCAAATCATGTCCAATAAACTGAATTAACCACAGGTGGACTCCAATCAAGTTGTAGAAACATCTCAAAGATGATCAGTGGAAACAGGATGCACCTGAGCTCAATTTTGAGTGTCATAGGAAAGGCTGTGAATACTTATGTACTTGTATGTGTTTTTTTTTTCATTTTTTATTTTTGTTGATTTAATCTGAGTTTATTATTATTAATATTTCAAAACAATTATTACACATTCAAACTGACAATGCATTGTAATTGCTGATTTAATCTGAGCTTATTATTATTTAAATTTCAAAACAATTATTACACATTCAAACTGACAATGCATTGTAATACACATCCCTAGAAAACCTATTACTACACATGGCATAAAACAGAATTAACCAAACAAGATTTTGCAATCATAGTCTGGCCTATATAATCCTACTGCAATCCATGAGAATCAACACCACAATACATTGTCACATTATTAAAAACATATAATGGCAAGCACTGAATGTAGAATGGTAACATATCAGGACATCAAGGGTTAGTAAACTCTAATTTATAAAGGAAAATATTAAGAAGCAAAATGAAGGCCTTAAAAAAATCCCAGTTAAGTTATAATAATACATTCTTCCATTTATATCACTTTAACAATTACATAGAGATGAATAAAAAGGAAAGAAAACATAAAAAAAAGGCAAAGAAAAGTTTATACACTAAAGATAGAGTGTGCTGGTCTTTCAGATTGGGGAAGGACGGAAGAGGGCATCACATGGTTTTAAAGTTCGAAAATAGTGACTAAGCTGCAGGTATTCAAGCCATGCATATGAAGAGTTATGGCAATATGGCAGAAGGCTAGAGAGTGAGGGTAATGAACCCTGAATTAAAATATCATATAGGAACACTCTAGATTTCTTAGTCCAAGATAGAAAATGAGATGTATATAGAGTTGGCGGAAATGCAAGATCACCAAACAGTGGGACTAGGTCTAGTAGACAAAATGTCCCTTATGTAAATAGCAGTCCCAGATTTGGAGTGTATATGCAGCCAAGATTGGCAAAGAATCAATGGACGGTTTTTCTGTGTTGGTAAAATCCATGGTAAAGAAGTAAGGTCCGGAGCCACAAGATCATTTTCTAGTAAGACCCATAATTGAGTTGATTTGCTATGAAACCAGTGCAAAATACAATTTAAGGATGATGCATGGAGATATAATAGCATGTTGGGAAATGCTACACTTCCCCTACAATTTGGGTAGCGATAAAGTGGTTGATTTAATCAGTGTTGTTTATAGCATATAAAGTAACATATAAAGTAACGGATGATGGTATTTATGCTATGGAGAAATCCAGGTCGAGGAGATACAGGGCATGTTTGAAATACATATAAAAGTTTGGGTAATATATCCATTTTAGTAATATTTATGCATCCAAACCAGGAAAAACGTGAGTGATTATAAAATTGCAGACAATTACAGATTGTATGAAGAAGAAGGAATTACTTTTAAAAAGTTTGCAAAGATTTCAAACAATCTTCTTTCACATTGGCATTATGAGGTATTGTTTGTAGAATTTTGGGGAATATAATGAATTTTTTTCCATTTTGGAATAAGGCTGTAACATAACAAAACTTGGAAACAGTGAAGCGCAGGATGCCTTGTCGCTGGCCTTGCAGCTTCCGCATGCATTTGCAAATATGTGTTAACTAAACTCCTGCTTTTAACTTATTTGTTAGACAGGTTTATTTTGGTTTGTTAGCAGACTGGTGGGTAAGTATTTCAAACTAGGGATTGGCTGTTTTTCACACACCCTCATTTATCCCATCTTGCTTTTCAATTGATAGGGATGGAGACACTGTGCAGTGCTCGCCAGTTCTCATATAAAGTCCCAAATTGCCCATTTCTTGTATCTTACTAGGGATGGAGACGCTTGCTTTACAGGCGGGTGTCTCACTCAAAGTCCCCATTTGCCTATGGCATCTTTACTAAAGGGATGGGGGTGTGTGTCTCCCAGCTGATCACATTTAGTTTGCACCCCATGGCTTTTTTGTGCAGCCATGCGTTTTTCCTTGCCAGTCGTGGATTGGAGCAGGTGGGGGAGGATTGGGCGGTCTCCAATCCCATCTGTTTCCAATCCACCTATTAGCAAGCATGTACTTCCCTTTGTGAAGACACTTATACACTCAGGTTGAGCAGTGTTATTTAGTGTTAGGTTCTGCAAGAACGCAGGATGCCTTGTCGCTGGCCTTGCAGCTTCCGCATGCATTTGCAAATATGTGTTAACTAAACTCCTGCTTTTAACTTATTTGTTACAGGTTTATTTTGGTTTGTTAGCAGACTGGTGGGTAAGTATTTCAAACTAGGGATCGGCTGTTTTTCACACACCCTCATTTATCCCATCTTGCTTTTCAATTGACAGGGATGGAGACACTGTGCAGTGCTCGCCAGTTCTCATATAAAGTCCCAAATTGCCCATTTCTTGTAGTGCTATGAATACTTTCTGGATGCACTGTAATTCTTAAATCCTGACATGGCAGCACTGTATTATTAACACAAGTATACAGGGCCATCTTACCGATTGGGCACACTGGGCAGTTGCCGGGGGCCCCATCTGCCAAGCGACCCAGCCAATTATTAGTCCCAATTCCTGTGTGCGTCCCGCTGCCGAACTTAGCAGGTGGTAAGCGCCTGTGGGCCCTGCGCTGCTGTCAGGCCACTTGAGCCGTGGAGGGGGAGCCCACAACTGCAGGAATGCCTGTCCACCTCCATGGAAACAGGCACACAAAGGACAGTCGAGTCTGACTCCCGTCCATGTGTGTGTGTTCAAAGGACCCAGCTGCCAAACTTGGAAGCTGTCATTAGCCTGGCACTGCTGTACCAATAAATATAGCCTTATCGATAATTTGCATTTTTATTCTCGTGGGTGATTGTGTAGGCAGGGCCTCAGGGCACTGCATTGCCTGGGGCCATTTAATGCTCTTAAGATGGCACTGCAAATGTATCCAACTGCATAGGAAAATACTGAACAATCCAAGGTCAAACATGATTAGGATATTCTTAAGTCTAATTGGTCACATTCAATTTCCTAAGTGTTCCATAGATCCTGATGTACAGTGGATATAGAAAATAATCACCCCTTCAATATAATCACATTTTGTTGCTTTGTAGCCTAAAATGAAGACAGACACATTTTTTTGTTTTATCCAGCTGTATTTACTCCGGCAACTTAGAACATCCAAGTTGGAAAAAGGATTCCCCCCCCCCTCCCCCATGTCAGTATTTTGTTGGACCACATTTTGCTTTAATTACAGCCTTTAGTCTGTTGGGATATCTAAGAAAACTGAAATGATTCCATGCAGTGGCTGTTTTGGATTTTGAGAGAGCTGCTGTCTCCACTAGGACAACTACCAGTGTAGAGTCTTAAGCCGGGCACACACGGGCCGAATATCGGGAGACAACAACCTGTTAAAAAAAAAAACGTGTGACATTCGGCCCATGTGTTTGTCGGTCTGTCTGACAGAAGCCGGCCTTTAGACTTGCGTGCTGGAAAACCAGCATCCAACCGACTCCTGATCAGCGCTCTCAGCCAATGGCAGAGAGCCAAAATTCTAGAAAAGTATTTAGTGCTCTGTAGTTAATGAAAAAAAAAATGCAAAATACATAACAACTGCACATTAATGTACCAATAAATACATGAGCGGAAAAGTGCTTATTTGGTGTGGTATGTAACCAATTCACAATTAGTTGATTTGTAATTTTAAAGTGACTGGTGCTCTTTAAACCACAGAAAATATAACCAGTTTAACATTATATAATCAGTCCATGTATGGTTAAAAATAAAGTGACAGGTACTCTTTAAAATGACCGTGCATATCACAAATTCATGCTTGCGCTGATGCTTCAGTTTATGCTCCCCTTTTGCTACTACACTCACCAGAGAGCTATCCCCTGAAGAGGGTAACTTGCATTCACAGCATATAGCGCTGTATAACAGGACCCAGATCCATGTTTTTATATACTTTTTTCCCCTTCCCCCTTTAAATTGTCAGTCCCTTTGGCTCATCCACATGTAGAGGAAAAGTCAATCCCATAGCACAATAGTTTTTACTATTTATTTTCCATTTAAACAGTCTGAAAAGCATTGGAATCAGGAAGCCTGGGACACAATGCACTACACAGACAGGGAGTGACGCAATGACGCTGTTGGGATAGGTCTCTATTAACTTTGCACATCTAGACTTTACAATATTTGCCCAGTCTTCTTTGCAGAAGTGCTCAAGTTCAGATACATTTGATGGTGACCATTTGTGGACTGCAGTCTTCAAGTCATTCCACAGATTTTCAGTGTGGTTTAAATATGGGATCTGACTAGGGCATGCAAGGACATTATAATCAAAAAAGGGTACAGCGTTAATATGTGCCAAGCGTATTAGCGCTGTACCCTTTTTTTATTATGATTTTTTGACTTTGCAGTGGTAAGCTTGGTTGGTATAGCAGCTGTTTATATATATTTTAATTTAATAGTTTGCGCTGATCTATTGATATCGATTTATGATCATCTATCGATGATCTATCTATTTTACACACATGCAAGGACATTCACCTTTTTCTTATTCAAACACTGCGTGGTAATTTTTGCAGTATGCTTTGGGTCATTGTCATGTTGGAAGGTAAACCTTCTTCCCATTGACAACTTTCTGACAGAAGGCAGCAGATTTTCCTCAAGAATTTAATGATATTTTGCCCCATCCATTTTCCCTTCTATCCTGACAAGTGCTCCAGTCCCTGTTGCAGAGAAACGCCACCATAACAGGATATTACCACCTCCATGCTTTACTGAAGAAATGGTGTTATTTGGATGGTGAGCTAAATTGGATTTCCGCCAGACATATAGTTTGGTGCTGAGCAGAGGCGGGGTGTGGGGGGGGCGGACCGCACCAGGGTGTCCACCGGAGGGAGGGTGACACCGCTCTGCAGGGGGGCCCGCCGCCGCCGTGAGATAGTGCACTGGTCATTTTGGTGCATGGCTGCACGCTCACAGGCACACAGTTCCCGCCCCACCCATCCTCTCCGCCCGCACTCATAGGCAGTGGCACACGGGCTCCGCCCATTCTTTCTGCAGGAAGATGTCAGGACTCGGGAGTAGAGTGAAAGGGGAGGAGCTCTCCATCCACCGCGCAAGGAGCCTCGGAGGGAGGGGGAATCGAGTGATCTGCATTCTGCAAGTGAGTGACTCTGATCCCATCCCTCTATCACCACTGCCACTGATCCCCCCCCACACCACTCCACTGCTGCCCCTGATCCCCCCCACTGCTGCCACTGACCCCCACACCATCCACACTGCTGCCACTGATCCCCCCCCACACCACCCCCACTGCTGCCACTGACCCCCCCCCCCTACTACTGCCACTGATCCTCCCCCCACACCAACCCAACTGCTGCCACTGACCCCCCCCACTGCTGCCACTGATCCCCCCACACCACCCCCACTGCTGCCACTGATCCCCCCCCCACACACCACCCACACTGCTGCCACTGATCCCCTCCCACACCACCCCCACTGCTGCCACTGACCCCCCGACCCCCACTGCTGCCACTGATCCCCCCACCACCCCCACTGCTGCCACTGATCCCCCCACACCACCCCCACTGCTGCCACTGACCCCCCACTGCTGCCCCTGATCCCCCCCACACCACCCCCACTGCTGGTGGCACACTGGTCTCTCTGCATTGAAATGGGGGCACGCTGGTCATTCTGCAGTGAAAGGGGGTATGCTGGTCATTCTGCATTGAATGGGGGTACGCTGGTCACTCTGCATTGAAAGGGGGTACACTGGTCATTCTGCATTGAAGGGGACACACTATACCTTGATTACTGAAGGCCCCTTTCACACTTTTGTGACCTCAAAGTCACGCAATTTTTTACAGCGTTTTTTGCCACAAAGTACTGCCTATTACATTTTTCTGTTTGCGCCCCCCCAAAATTTTAGAGCACCAGCCACCATTGTGTATACTGTCTGCTGCCTGGACTTCTCTCACTTGCTCCTCCTCCCGGGCCACCCTGAGCCTCCCCTGCCTGCCCTTTGCGCTCCCTCACGTTCACGCTGCCGGGCGGAGCCAGTCACGGTGACGGCAACGCTAGGGTGAGGTGAGTAGTGAGGTGCGGGTGATGAATATATTGTAATTAAACATGCAGACAGATATGTGCTTCATAGGCGGTCAGTATGTTTTATTTAGCAGATGCATCATGCAGCAGTGCTTGTCTCACTCTCAGCAATCAGTTTATTCACCCTTAGTGTCGGTGGGAATTTGCTATTCCTCCTCCTCTGTGTGCAAGTGCCACTCCCCAGACAGATTCGGGCCTGCAAGGACCCCCTGCGTTTTGAGTACAGTACAGATGTCCTTCTAGTGGGTCTCCCCTGTTTCATCTTTCATGCACTGGGGAGAGAAATATAAAAAATCGCATCCAGACCGTCTCTCTGCGTTATTCCCAGCTCCTCTTTTGGGTATGTTTCTTTATGTCTGGATGCGATTTTTTATATTTCTCTCCCCAGTTCATGAAAGATGAAACAGGGGAGACCCACTAGAAGGACATCTGTACTCAAAACACAGGGGGTCCTTGCAGGCCCGAATCTGTCTGGGGAGGGACCCTTGCATACAGAGGAGGAATAGCAAATTCACACTGACACTAAGGCCCCTTTCACACAATCCGTCCATCGGACGGACTCCGTTTATCTCAGCGGGGGATCGATCCGCTGATCCCCTGCTGAGCAGGAGAATGACAGCTGTTCTCCGCACTGTGTGCGGAGACCCAGCTGTCAGATCCCCATGCATCTCTATGGGGGAAATCGGATGGGAACGGACCGTCAGTCCCTTCTCATCCGATCCGATCCGCTGGATGGATGGAAAATAGGGTTTCCATCCGTCCAGATTTGACGCATCGGATCGGATCGGGTGTCAGAGGACATGTCTCCGCTGACATCCGATCCCCCATAGGAATGCATGGGGGGACCGTTCAGATCCGCAAATAAAACGGACAGGCGGATCTGAACGGTCCGCCTGTGTGAAAGGTGCCTAAGGGTGAATAAACTGATTGCTGAGAGGGATACAAGCACTGCATCTGATAAATAAAACATACTGAAGTTACGGACTATTTAACAGCACAAATCAAAAAGAAGAACCTTATATCTGTCTGGGCACCTTAAGTTTAATTGCACTATTTTCCACATTGACACTTTTTTATGAGTAAATGTAATTGCACTTTTTTGAATAATACAAATATTATGTATGAATATTGCATATATGTTTTGAATAGAGTACTGTATATGAATTTGCACTAAGGAAATGCACTTTGGTCTTTATATGTAAGGACCCTTTCACACAGATGGTACGTTCAGATCCGCCTGTCAGTTTTTTTGGGCGGATCTGAACGGTCACCCCATGCATCTCTATGTCCGCTGACATCCAATCCGATCCATTAAATCTGGACGGATGGAAACCCTATTTTCCATCCGTCCAGGGGATCGGATTGGATGGGATCAGATGAGAACAGACAGACGGTCCGTTCCCATCCATTTCCCCCATAGAGATGCATGGGGACCTGACAGCTGTGTTATATTATTTTCATATGATATTGTAATTTAAAGGTCTTTTTAATTCTCCTAGTTATTAATGTCGCTATTGTCATTACATATAGTATTATATGGGAGCTATGATTTACAAGTTACATTGGTAAAAAAAAACAAAACCATTATTGAAAGGGGTTGGGGTGACACCGTGAGTTACCGCACCGGGTGACACCAACCCTAGTGACGCCACTGGTGCTGAGGCCAAATAATTTAATTTTAGTCTCATCTAAAATGCACCTTGAAGATTCTAAAGGCCACATAGAAAAAGGTGTTATGGTCAGATGAGACTAAAATAGAATTTTCCCAAAAGGTCTTTTAGGACAGCACCTGAGAGATCTTGGCCTCTCACCAGGCAACAGGAAACACGTCACCACCAAATTCTTTAAATGGAGGCCTCTTTCTACTCCATCTCAGTTTCTGTGTTTCCTCTGGCCTGGCAGAAACACCCATGGGAGAGCTGGGATCTCTCAGGGCTGTCCTGGAAGACATAAGTTCCCCTGCTTTTATTTACCTTTTCTTTTTTTCTCTTTGAGTCTCTTATTCTCCCAGACTTGTGGTTGATAATGGGCTCCTTCTCCCTCTTCTGTGTTTGAGGGAGCCTGTACTGGCAGGGAGTTGCTGCTCCAGATTTTGGTTTCAGAAGCTGGCAGTTCCACTCTGTGTGTGGTGCCATCCATGCTAGGTTCCCTTTCTCGTGGTGGGTGTGGGCTACCAGTGCATTCTCCTTGTCTGCTGCAGGCACTATGTTTCTGGTGGCTGAGAAGAGTCCTCAACCACATGTGGATAAAGGATCATTTCTGGAAGGTGCAGCACATCTGGGTCAGGCACATGAAGTCATTTCTATCTGCAAACACCAGGGGGAGAAGGTAGGATCGGACTGGTGTCTATTTCTTGGCACTAGCGTGATCTGGTGTCTATCCAGCAACACTTTCTGCAGCAGACCCCTCAATAGAGGCGGGAGAACCAGCAGCAGCGGGGGTAGGTTTAGACATCAGCAAGGCCCAGGTAATTCGCTGGGGAAGCTGTTCTTACACTGTATCTGTCTCTAAAGCTTTACCACACCCTTCCCCCTGGTGGCTGGGTACTTTCTGGGCACAGGGATGTTGATATTCTTTCTTGATGCACCTGGTGTTTATTTTTTTTAAGTAGCTATTGTTTGCAGCTGTACCCTCCCCTCCCCTTTTTCTTCTGTTTGGTTGCAGGCTAAAAGCTCTGTCTAACTGGTTGGGAGATATGTCCTGCTTGCAAGGCCAAGACGGGGGAGTCATGGTCTAAACCAGTGATGGCGAACCTTGGCACCCCAGATGTTTAGGAACTACATTTCCCATGATGCTTATACATTTTGCAGTGTAGTTGAGCATCATGGGAAGTGTAGTTCCAAAACATCTGGGGTGCCAAGGTTTGCCATCACTGGTCTAAACCTTTCTATGGTCCTTGTATCTCAGAATTGGTTAAAAAGGAGTATTTGACTGTTTGCAGCGATCTCATTACCTCTATTAAGTATGAGCTTTGCTCTATCTTGCAGTTTTTCCGTTCTAGCCTTGCGGGAAAATCAGGTCCCTGTGGGGCTTCCACTCCAGTCCCTAATGCTCCCTCATTGGCTGAAGCTGAGACTGCAGGGCCCTCCACACAGGAATCTAGATCCCCCTCTCACTGAGTGGTGGAATCTCAGAAGGGTGAGGAAGAGGATGGTCCCGACCTGCCTTCTAAAAAAGAATTGTCAAAGATGTGGCGGATGTAGAGCCGATCGGGTGCTTGCTTGGAGAGCTCCCAGGATCCTGCATCACCCTCACTGCTAATCCTACCTGTTGATTTCATATTTGGCGGACAGTGTCAGTGCAACCCCTGGCTCACTCCGGTATGGCTTCTAAGGTAAAACTACAGCTATGCCGGCCAGGAAGAAATCACCTGCTCAGCCAGCCTCGTGTTTCGGCGCCATTTGGAAAAGCTGCAGGCTCGGCTGGCGGAGACAGAGATAATGGCAGACCCTGCTGCACCTCAGCCTCCTCAGACACCAACACAGGCAAGTGACACAGCGATTATCCTAACAGCTATAGAACAAAGAAAAACCTTGTTACTGATCTGCATTGACCATTTAGCTGAGGAGTGCAATCTACGTAATTCGGGCTGACCTAGATAAGAACAGGGACCGGCTTAGAGAGACAAAGGCCAGTATTTTAACCATGGAGGACCTCACTGCCAAGCACTTGGATACCCTAACCACACTCCAGCGCACCATCCAGGCGCTAGTAGCCAAGTCAGATGCTGGAGAAAATCAGCTTAGAAGAAACAACGTTAGGGTTGTTAGGGTACAGGGCCTATCGGAAGGGGTGGAAGGGGACCATCCTGCTTAATATGCGGAGGCATTTTGCAAGAATGTGATGGAACGGGTCCATAGGGTCCAAACAGCCCGGAGAACAGCAGGGACCCCGCCAAGACTATTCCTGGTGAGATTTCTAAACTATAGAGACAGGGATAAAATTCTCAGTGAAGCCTCCAAGCACTCTACCCTCCTGTGTGTACTGTACATACAGTAGTACACCTCTACCCGGATTTCTCTGTTGAATTGCAGAAAAAACGCATGACCTTTAAGAATATCTGATGGAGGCTCCGGGAGAGAGATATCCATTTATTCCATGTGTTCCATGTTAAATCCGAGTCATTTTCAGGTTCGGAAAATTTTTTTAATCCCCTGGAGAAGCTGATACCTGGCTACATACTCTGCGGTGATCTGGATATTTATCTTCAGGGTTGCGAGCAAGAGGGAATCGTTATTTACCTTCACTCCTCTTATTTTATTTTGTTCAAGATATAAATCCATGTTTTAGCATGGTTCCAGCTCTTGTTCTGCCATGCTTTGTGAGGAATACAGAAGCAGTGGTCTTCAACCCCATGTCCGTTATACTTTTCTTGATCCGTGGAGCCAAAATGTGTTTGCTTTTGGATATTCCCTACAAGTGACTCCAAAACACGAGGTTTGGTCCCCCCAGGCTTTGGGTAGGGGTTAGAATATTCATCCTTTTACTAGCAAGTTTTGCTGACAACTGGGATGACTCTCCGCTCTCATAGGCATACAATGGTAACTTTCTATTGGTTTCCCCAACTGACTTTGGAATCATCCAGTTTGCCCATGGCGTTATGAGGCTCATGCTCCCCTAATTTCACCTATTGTCCCAGCTCAGACTCAAACTTAGTCCTTGGTCCCAGTGCTTCAGTAGACGACTTGGTTACAAGTTTAGGAATTGACACTGCTCTGGCTAGTTTGTTGGGGTAATGCTAGGCAGTAGGGAGTTTTCTGAACTGTTAACGTTAGTTACAAAATTGCTCAGGAACTGCATCTTATCTCCTTTGGTCAAGGTACTTCTTCAGTGGCACCTCCACAGGACATGTCGGATGAACTCTTTCTGTAGGCTGTTACATGCCAACACTTTACTGGGTTTTGTTCTGGGTGGCTCCCTCTGGAGCCTAAAGCCTAGTACACACGCAAAGAATTTCCGCCGACCGGTCGTCCGTCTTTTGTCCAGAGTTGTGTTTTGTGTGTTGGAATGTGCCTAGACTGCACACGAATTTTCCCGCACGACAAAATTCTACTTCAGAAGTGATGTCATGTGTTGGTTTGCTTTCTTTGCGTTCTTTCTTCTCTGAGCATGCCCAGTCTTGCTCATAAGATTTTTCCCTGTCGAAATCTGTACTGACTGCACGAAAATCGGACATGTTTTGACGGAGGACAAAAATTTTATAGCCTGCACACCAGAATTTTTTCGGCCGAAAAAATTCATTTTTGTAAATATTTTATGATATCTTTTCATGTGACAACACCGAACAAATGACACTTTGCTACAATGTAAAGTAGTGAGTGTACAGCTTGTATAACCATGTACATTTGCTGTCCCCTCAAAAGAGCTCAGAACACAGCCATTAATGTCTAAACTGCTGGCAACAAAAGTGAGCCCCCCCCCCCTCCCCTAAGTGGAAATGTCCAAATTGGGCCAAAAGTGTCAATATTTTGTGTGGCCACCATTATTTTCCAACACTGCCTTAACCCTCTTGGGCATTGAGTTCACCAGAGCTTCACAGGTTGCCACTGGAGTCCTCTTCCACTCCTCCATGATGACATCACAGAGCTGGTGGAGGTTAGAGACCTTGCCCTCCTCCACCTTCTATTTGAGGATGCCCCACAGATGCTCAATAGGGTTTAGGTCTGGAGATATGATTGGCCAGTCCATCACCTTTACCCCCAGCTTCTTTAGCAAGGCAGTGGTCGTCTTGGAGGTGTGTTTGGGGTCGTTATGTTGGAATACTGCCCTGTGGCAAAGTCTCGGGGAGGGGATCATGCTCTGCTTTAGTATGTCACAGTACATGTTGGCATTCATGTTCCCTCAATGAACTGTAACTCCCCAGTGCCAGCAGCACTAATGCAGTCCCAGACCATGACACTCCCACCACCATGCTTGACACGTTTGTCTTTGTACTCCTCACCTGGTTCCCGCCCAACACGCTTGACACCATCTGAACCAAATAAGTTTACCTTGGTCTCATCAGACCACAGGACATGGTTCCAGTAATCCATGTCCTTATTCTGCCTGTCTTCAGCAAACTGTTTGCAGGCTTTCTTGTGCATCATCTTTAGAAGAGGCTTCCTTCTAGGACAACAGCCATGCAGACCAATTTGATGCAGTGTGCGGCGTATGGTCTGAGCCCTGACAGGCTGACCCCCACCCCTTCAACTTCTGCAGCAATGCTGGCAGCACTCATACATCTATTTCCCAACAACAACCTCTGAATATGACGCTGAGCACGTGCACTCAGTTTAGGCTAGATCTTGTTTGTCACAGCTGATACTTTTCAGGTAATCAGCTCAGGGTAAGAAACAGTGTAACAATAAGCTTTACACAGACTTTAAACATACTTTGCATAAACCTGCTTCAATGTAATTACAAGCAGAAATACACTTGTCATAAGTCTCTGTAATCTTATTAAAGGGAACAGTGCAAAAATTATTTACAATTTTGCAATTTTTAACCTTTTAGGGTTTTTTGTTGCTGTGTAAATATTTTAAATGGACTCCCCAGTCCTACCACAGAAAACTGCTATAAGCAAGAATCCAATCTTCACTCTTCACAGTGAGCATGGTCTTAGAGGCTTTCAAGGACTGGGCCCCCTATATAAGAGGCGCCACGGCCTTGAACCTGTAGAGCACCCTGCACGGAGCGCCTTTTGGGTTTGGTATTCCAAGGGTCCGAATCCCAGGGTCCAGCGCCTAAAAAGGACAGTGTTACAGACAAAACCTCATATCTGCTTCCCGAGGCTCGGGTACCATCTGTTTAGTCCATCATCGGTTTTAGATAGATCGGATAGCTATCCCCTTAGATCCAGTGATCTTTGTTTGGGGTATGATAGCATAATCTTCTTTCTTCTTCTTTGAAACATAAAAAACATGTCGAGCACCTCTCCCCAGCGACCTTCAACTTTTAAACACTGGTAAAAAAAAACGGAAGTACTTCCTGTGTGGGAGGGGTTATATAGGGGGTCATCAATTCTGATTGGTTGCCAGTGTCCTTCATCTATAGGTGGCTATATAACCCATATGTTATGATTTAGGGCTCTGTGTCCCGTGATGTATGAAAAGAAACATGGATTTACTCCTCATAGGATCCTGGTAGTCTATTATAGTTACGTAGTAGTGGAGGTTGAATAAAGACAATCGTTTATCCAGTTCAACCTGTGTAGGCGCACGTGGCCGTAATCCTCTCTCATAACCCTGAATGTTCTGATCCTTGAGATGTACGTCCAAGAGTCTTTTTTTTTTTGGGTACAGCGATGCGGCAGGCAGCATGATTGACGATGGATCTTCATCGGGAAACATTGTTTTTTGGTTTTTTTTAAAACTCTTGTTGCGTGTTTATTCACTTTTTATGCTTTTTTTTGGTGAATGGGTAGGGGTATGTACCCCATACTCATTCACATAGGGGGAGCCAGGATCTGGGGGCCCCCTTATTAAAGGGGGCTTCCAGATTAAGATCAGCGCCATGCCTGCAAACCCCCACAAGCACAGCCCAGGGTTGTGGGGAAGAGGCCCTTGTCTCCATCAACATGGGGACACGGGGGTCTGGGGTGGGGGGGCAGAGCTCCCTCATGTTGAGGGCATGTGGCCTGATATGGTTCAGGAGGGAGGGAGTGCTCAGTTGCTCCTCCCCCTTTCCTGGTCTGCTGGGCTGCATGCTCACATGTGGGTCTGGTATCGATTATGGGGGAGATCAGATACTTTTTAAAAACAATTTGGCCAGGGGTTCCACTTAAAATCCATGCCAGACCTGAAGGGCCTGATATGTTTTTTCAGTAAATTTTTCATTGCCAGCATTCTTTGTTTTACATTCAGTTGTCAGTGGGGAATCCCGCTTACAGCTGATGACTCATCGGTTGGTAAAGACGTAGCATCCGGCTTCCAAGCCTGCTGTTTAACCTCCAGCTATTCTTCACACTGAATTCGAATAGATTGATCATTTTTCGACCGATTCAAATTCCAATTGTTCTGAAAATTTGGAATTTGTAAGCAAATTAAGAAACTAAACAAAATTTAATGAAATGAAGAGAAACACATTTTTCCATTCTGAACATGTCTAGTTAGGGGTGGAGAGCTGCTGCTTGAACAGAAAACGAGCAACAAAGCGCTTGTAAAAAGTTCAAGTCACATTTTTTTCAGGCATGTCTGTCGAAGCCTATTGGGCAAAAAATGCTTGTAATCTGCCAAAAAGAAGCTCATGTACTTTTTTGAGCCACAGGTGTTTTGCGTCAGGTGACAGAGCGCTCATATGTGATCAGGGGCCATTAAAATGAATGGGATTTGGCTTGTTGGGCATTTTTGAGCTTCACAGCTGAGCAATTTTTAAGCTGAATGTTCAAAGCTGAAGTGTGAATGGGGCCTAAAAGATAGAGTGAAGTGAGGTAGAAAGTGATAGGAAGGAATGGGCAGACCATCTCTTCAGTGAGAATC
The DNA here is from genome assembly GCF_965119305.1 of Pelophylax lessonae. Lineage (NCBI taxonomy): Eukaryota > Metazoa > Chordata > Amphibia > Anura > Ranidae > Pelophylax > Pelophylax lessonae. The sequence continues at coordinate 285,311,224 of NC_138770.1, forward strand.
CTGGTAAAAATGAATGCTGTCAGCTGAAGATCTTCCTGCACCCTGCTGAACCACTCTTAGGAGCTCTGAAGTGAGTATTAGGCCAGTTGCGCACAGATGTAAAAATATACTAATGTGTACACTCAGGATCTTGCTGACAAAAATATGTGGAGTCAGGGTCGCATTAATAACATCAGGGGCCTGGTGCTGAGGATTTCGGAGGGCCTTTTTATGGAAATAAATAAAATTAAACGCTGACAATTTTTTGTTAAAACAAAATAAATATTTTAATTACTATTAAAGTGCTATAACATAAACATAGCCGCATTCACCTATTTATAAGATATCATTTCTATGTGGGGACACATGTATGATGTGAGCAGCTACTTCAGCCTTTTTCAACCAGTGTGCATGCTTCCCTCTGCTGACCAGCTTTATGGAGATGCTGATTTTCCAGCAGGACTTGGCACCTGCCCACACTGCCAAAAGTACCAATACCTGGTTTAATTAATATGATATCACTGTGCTTGGCACCTGCCCACACTGCCAAAAGTACCAATACATGGTTTAATTAATATGATATCACTGTGCTTGATTGGCCAGCAAACTCACCTGACCCATAACATCTCAGCAGTGCCATGCGGTATTGATGCCATAATTCATGCAGAAGGAGCCCTGACCAAGTATTGAGTGCATACTATACTGTACATGGACATACTTTTCAGTAAACCAACATTTCTGTATTAAAAATCCTTTTTTATTGGTCTTCTGTAATATTGTAATTTTCTGAGATAATGAATTTTGGGTTTTCACTAGCTGTAAGCTATAATCATCAAAATGAAAAGAAAGAAATGCATGCAATATTTTACTCTGTGTGTAACGCATTTATATAAAATACAGTAAATCCTTGGATTGAGAGTAACTTGGTTTGAGAGCGTTTTGAAAGACAAGCAACATTTTTTTTTTTTATAAATTTTGACTTGATAAACGAACGATGTCTTGATACACAAGTAGGGTAATGTCACAACTGAGTATAGAAGAGAAGAGAGGCACCTCTAAGTATAGCAACATGATTACATTTAATGAAGGTACAGCATTTAGCAACTCACATCATGGTTGATGATTAAAACAGGCACATCTAAGTATGCAAGCATCCGGGGTAAAGATGTCCACATAGACCATCTTCCACAACGCCATCAACGGCATCCCTTCAACACTGCAGACCATGAGTGCCTCAATTCTTGCTTTCAGATCTCTCTACTGCAGGGTAGTCTTCTCGGACACGACTGCAAACTGACAGCAGTGAGAGCCGGCGGTGAGGAGGATGGTCTATGTGGACAGCTTTACCCCGGATGCCTGCATTCTTAGATGTGCCTCTTTCAATCATCAGCCATATGAATTGCTAAATGCTGAACCTTAATAAATGTAACCATGTTGCTACACTTAGAGGCGCCTCTCTACTCTTTTATACTCTGTAGCAATTGCTATATTTAGCTTCTAATCACCTTGTGGAGGCTGCCAATTGTGGGTGGACATTTTATGGTTACACAACCTCAGGGACCTCAGATACCTGCCTTTGTTGTGGAACAGCTGTTGGCCCTTTTTCTCTGGCTCTGCCCGGCTATACAACGCTATTGGAGTGGTGTGGTGGATACTGTTAATGCGGTGGGCCACCTCTCTCTTCCACCAGATGCCGTCATTTGGTTACTGGGTCTTGTAAAAATATAGTGCCTACAAAACATGAAAAAACATGAAAACTTTTTGTGTTTTATTCTGCCTTATATGCATGTAGAGAAATCCTTTTGCATGGGAAGTCTTCTACCACCCCCACTGTGAGTGGATAGAAAACAGCTATTAATAGCAACCTTCCCTTGTATAAATTGACCTATGCTAGTAGGAATTGCCCACACAAGTTTGATAAGATCTGAAGTTGCTGAGTTGATGCACAGGGTGATACTGTTTTATCCTTCGTTTGCTGTTCCCTTCAGTTCTGTATTTTTTTTTTTTTTAGACAGATTATACCAATTGCCTTGCCCCCCCCCCCCCCCCAACTCCTTGCTGCTGACCAAATGTTTCTTTTACACCCTGTTGGGCATGTCTTACTGCTCTACGTTAGTACTATACTCTGTTATATTGAGTGCTGAAATTCAGATCCTTTTTTTTTGTGTACTTGTTGCTGTGTTATTTTAAATCTCTGCATGTATTATATGTATTTTTGTACTTTTATACCTGATTGTATACCTTGCAGACTTTAATAAAAACAAGCCACCTGGTATGCACTGAATACAGGTTATGACTGCTAGGAGGTTGGGATAGACTGTCTCCTATTATTTATGATGACAGACTGTTCTCCTCCTTCCTGTCGTCCAATACTTGTAGTACATTTGACCTTACTGGTGTAATCTCTTCTGTATCCATATCTCATAGGTCATTTCATTGTACTGCTGGCTGCTTAGGCTTTAGTCGCTTCCTATAGATGGTATGACATATTAAATACGGTCTTATTTTCTATTTATTTTCTATGTTAGCACCTATACTGCCTGTTGCATCAGATGCATTTGTTCCTGATCATGGAGTAATGTCATGCGAATATGTTTTGTTGCATACCAAATAAATAATTTAAAAAAAATTGTGAGTTGGACTTCTGCTAGTATATAAAACACTCCCCCCTCTCCCTCCCTCCAGGTTAACAGTGCAGAAGATGAAATATAATACATTTTTGGTTTGGGATTTCATACTGCTTAAAGTTCATGAGAAACTGTCATCTATCAAGTCTTCATTTGCCAACTTCATATTTGTTCAATGTGGGCCTGAAAGTTCAATCTGTGTCTCAAAATCTTTCTGGTTTGAGCCCTATGATTCATCAACACATACTGTACCTTAAATGCTTGTGATCCTTTATGAAGGGTTGCTTATTGGGGAATAGATGTTTTGGCCACTAGATGTCTCCAGATCGCCAGAGAGCTCATCCAGCCTACCTAATGGGATTCCTGTGCTCTTTGTCTTTCTGTGCTTTCAATCGGCTTTTAATTTACAGAGAATCTATTGACTAATGCAATACAGAACATGTTCAGCTTTTCAATTACTAATAGCATAATGTAGCATCACTGGTATAAGCAGCATCCTATTTGCATATCAAATTAGGACTCTAGGGATTGCACTGGATTGAAACTTTTGGGCACCCCCCCCCCCCCCTCAATGCACAAGGGGAGCAGGACAGTATATGCATGTGTGGCATCCTCCTAGACAGGTGCTAGGTAAAAGCATCTATTTGCTCCTGCTGCTTATCAGGGGATATTGATCTGTTAGTTTTGCCTGTTACATGTTCCCAGTGTGATTTACTGGGACTAAGGGAGTGTCCCCACTGGTATCCAATGAGGGAGCTTGTTGGACAGAGGAAAACCTAGCCAGTAGCACACCAGGGTTTATGGCTGTCTCAGTGGGTGGGCATTGCTGCAATGCATCCTGGGATAGGCAATAAATCCGGAGGGAGCATGTGCCAGGGCATCTTTTGGTGGGAGCAAAGTCCCAGGAGGAGGTGGACGGCTGTCTTTCCTCCTGTAGGTGTGAGGAAGGTGGTTCTGGTGGTCGGCCTAGTGAACCAAGTGTGTGGAGCTGAGCTGCAGAGGATCCAGAGCGCTGACAAGTAGAGCTGCTGGCAGAGACTGTTGGGAAAAACAGTATTGTGAGTACCAGGAGTTCTGCCTGAGAGAGGGGACCACTCCAGAGAAGTCAGGGGATCAAGGAGCTAGCTCACACGGGAAGTTTATTAGTAAAGGGGGTGCCGTGTAGTTGACCCTGAAGAATAGGAACAAAGGGGGTGCCAGGAAGGGCCCTGAAGTTGTTCAGCAATACAGTACAGATTACCTCAGAAGGCTTATTCATTTATACTTCACAGCTAAGGGCAAATTGAAGCAGCAGCCTAGCCGTGACTAGCGTTACTCAGCGTTAATCAGCATTTTCAAGTTGTCCTAGCAAATTGTGCATAGTTGTATAAAGTTGGAGTATCCCACCCATTCCCTTCTATCTAAGTTCCAAATAAAAACACAAAAACCAAAGCTACTGGACTGTTTCCTGACTGAGCTAAAACACTTGGGAAAAATGTCAAACTGCCATGTTGTTGTTAATGGTAACCCAGGGGAACCCGTAATCAGCACCTCCCAAGGGAGTAGCGCTACACATATTTTTATTCTCCATCATGCATTTAAAAGCAGCCTGATGGTGGTCATTTGTGGCCTGAGTTTTGCAGGAGGCGCCACTAATTTCTACATTCCATGCAATAGCCTGGTGGGGATAAGACTACGTAGGGTTCTTTTGATGCTTCTAGGAACTGGAAATACATATCACCCCAGCGTTAATTTTGACATCAAATTTCGATTTAGTTTTAGTCATAGTCTTTTGACTAAAACGTAATTTTAGTTTTGGTCGCATTTTAGTCATCTGAACTTTTTTCGTTTTAAATGTATTTTAGTCAACTAAAATCTCCAGTACATTTTAGTCAACTGAAATTGAATGTTAAACTTGAATGCATTATGTAAGCATTTCTCTAGAATTGCCCAACTCATTATATACTCCTGGAGTAAAAATCTAATAACATGTTATTATTTATGTTATTAAGGCTTGAACATGCACTGCAGACACAGATTCAACCATCGTGACATACAATGGGTATAGAAAAGAATTACCCCCTTTAAAATAATCACATTTTGTTGCTTTGCCGCCTGAAGACAGCCACAGTGTTTGTTTTATCCAGCTGTTTTTACTCAGTGCAACTTATAACATCCAAGTGAAAGATACATAACACCAACAAGTCAGAAAAAAATAAAAAAACAGAAATCACCAAATTGGAAAAAGGATCAAACCCCTTTTGCTTTAATTACAGTCTTTAGTCTGTTGAGATACAGTATGTTCCTACTAACTTTGCATATCTAGACTTTGCAATATTTGCCCACTCTTCTTTGTAGAACTGCTTAAGTTCAGTTAAATTTGATGGTGACCGTTTGTGGACTGCAGTCTTCAAGTCATTCCACAGATTTTCAATGGGGTTTAAGTCTCCGCTCTGACTAGGCCACGCAAGGACATTCACCCTTTTCTCCTTCAATCACGGTGTGGTCATTTTTGCTGTGTGCTTTGGCTCATTGTCATGTTGGAATGTAAACCTTCTTCCCATAGACCATGGCAGCAGATTTTCCTTTAGGAATTTGATGGTATTTTGCCCCATTCATTTTTCCTTCTATCCTGGCAAGTGCTCAAGTCCCTGCTGCAGAGAAACACCCCCATAACAGGATATTACCACCTCCATGCTTTACTGTAGGAATGGTGTTATTTGAATGGTGAGCTGTGTTGGATTTCTGCCAGACATATTCAATTTTAGTCTCATCTCACCATAACACTTTTTTTCCTGTGCCCTCAGAATCTTCTAGGTGCCTTTTGGCAAAGCTCAGTCATGACTACATGTGGCCCTTCTTGAGTGTTTTTTTCCTTGCAACCCTCCCATACAAGCCACATTTGTGGAGAATTTATGATATTGTTGTCACATGCACACAATGACCACTCTGTCATAAGTTCCTGCAACTGCTTCATAGTTGCTGTAAGCCTCTTGGTAGCCTCTCTGCCCAGTTTCCTCCTGGCTTTTTCCAGTTTGGAGCGATGTCCTGATTCAGGGAGGGTCTGCATTGTACCAAATACCTTCCACTTATCAATAGACTTCACTGTGCTTCTAGGCATTGATAAAGCCTTTGAAATGTTTTCCATCCATCTCCTGACTTTTGTCTGTCCACAACTTTATCCCAGATATCTTTTGACAGTGCCTTGCCACCTATGGTTGATGGTTTGCTTCAGTTGCACTACTAGGGACTGAAATGCTCCAGGAAAGCTCTTTTCATGCTGAGCTAATCAAAATAACCACAGCTGATCACAGTTGAAAATTCAAATGGCTTTGTGTGCCATTAAGAAGGTGAATAGCTACACCTGATTGAGTTTACAAGTAATTTGTAGGAGGGGTGATCCTTTTTTAAACTCAGTGATTGTTTGTGAATTGTATTTTTTCTGAGTTTTCTGAGTAAATACAGATGGATAAAACAAAAACTAGATCTGCCTTCATTTCAGGCTGCAAAGCAACACAATGTGATGATTATTGTTAAGGGGGTGATTCTTTTCTATAAACCACTGTACAGTATAATGTCCTTATAAATAAATCCACGTTTCATAAACAAACAAAAAAATGGATTTTTGTAAAATCTTACCGTAAAATCCTTTTCTCTTAGCTCATCGACAGACGTAGTCCTCGGTGATACACCACCTTCGGGTTATGTTACCTCCGCAGGAGCAGGACTAGACAGGAAATTAAAAAGCTCTGGCCACACCCTAGGGGCAGTCCCAGAGGGTATATCCTCTCTCTCTCTGCCTCAGCAAATCAGTTATGTGAAAAAGCAGTGCTTAGAGAATTTAACCCAACCCAACTCCAAAACAGAGGGGCGGGGACTACGTCTGTCGATGAGCTAAGAGAAAAGGATTTTACGGTAAGATTTTACAAAAATCCATTTTTCTCTAGCGCTCATCGACAGACGTAGTCCTCGGTGATACACCACCTTCGGGACGTCCCAGAGCAGTATCACAACTGAGGGGTGGGAAAATGGAAATCAAATCCCAATCTAGAAGGCCCAACCGGTGCCAACTAGAAGTTTACAATGCTCATCCTTAATGATGAGACTCAACAAAAAAAATTTTCAAACAGAAAAAAACCCTCGAGGTAGACCACCGGTCTCCTCAAATTGCGGCCTGCAAAACCTTGCGGCCAAATGAGGCATCCGCCGATGCCGTCACATCAATTTTATAGAATTTTGTAAAGGTATGTACCGACGACCAGATGGCCGCCTTACATACCTGGACCACTGACGCCTGATGGCGAAAGGCCCAGGAAGTACTGAGCGCTCGAGTGGAGTGCGCCCTAACAGGGAACGGAGGACTCTGACCCTTAATAGAATAAGCCTGTACCACCGTTTGTCTAATCCATTTGGCAATGGTTGCGGCAGATGCAGGCAAACCCTTTCTGGGGCCATCCGTGATCACAAAAAGTGAATCCGTCTTACGGAATGATTCCGTAGCTTTCAGGTATACCCTGATTGCCCGAACCACATCTAAGGAATGCAACGCATGTTCCCGATGATGCTTGGGCTGAGGACACAAGGAAGGTAGTACAATATCTTCATTCAGATGAAAATCTGAAACCACCTTAGGAAGAAAAGATGGCTTAGGATGAAGTACTACCTTATCCCTATGAATCACTAGGTATGGGGACTGGCATGATAATGCAGCCAGTTCTGACACCCTGCGAGCAGAAGTAATAGCCACCAAGAAGGCCACCTTCTGGGATAAAGTAAGCAAGGGAATCTCCCTGATGTTTTCAAAAGGAGGTTTCTGTAGAACCGACAAAACCAAATTAAGATCCCAGGGCGGTAAGGGCGCGCGGACTGGAGGAGCCAGGTGCCGCACCCCCTGGATGAAATTCCGCACCAAGGATTTGGTAGCTAACGGCTTCTGAAAGAAGATTGCTAATGCTGAAACTTGACCCTTGATGGTGCTCAAGGCTAGCTTCTGCTCAACCCCTTGTTGCAAAAAGGCCAATATTCGAGACACCGAATAGGTACGTGGAGGAAATCCTAAAGATTCGCACCACGCAATATAAGTCTTCCATGTGTGATAATAGACTTTGCTGGAAGTCGCTTTCCTTGCTTTAATAAGGGTAGAAATGACTGAAGTAGACAAACCTCTGTCCTTCAGTACTTGGGTCTCAATGGCCAGGCCATTAAAACCAGCGACTGTAAAGCACGAAGGTAACTTGGTCCTTGAGACCACAGACACTCCCTGAGACGAAGTTCCCACGGAACGTCTGCGACTAGCATGTCCAAGTCGGCCAGGCCGGCTTGGGGAGGCCAGCCTAGAATTTCTAGGACCACTGGCGCTGATTGGATCTGAACCAGGCGTCCCTAGAGCTATCTGGCCCCGACCATCCGAGGAAGTCTGGTCGTTTTCTGTTTCCACACATTTATCAGATACCTGATAGTTATCAGGAAGGGTGATCTTTTCTGGTTGAACCTCAGGGACCGAAGTCACCCGACTAGAGGCTACTTGGCCTATCTGGTCAACCAGATCCGATTCCTGTGTGGTATCGGGACTAATCTTAGGAAAGGGTAAAGGAAAAGATCTATTCAGGGAACGGTAACTACCGCTTCCTGTGGTACTTAAATGTTGGAAGGGAAGAATCGCACCGGTAGTAGTGGTTGATGCTCGATCTGATGTCCTGAATACCGGTGAAAACGTCCCCCCACCCTGAAACCGGGTGGGGGCGCACCTTCAGGCTGTGTACTCCTTAGCTTCGGGTTTGGCTGGGTTGGTCCTCTGCTTGTCCGACCAGCCCTTCTTGAATCCTCCTGGAGGAGTCTTGCCTTTCCCGCTAGTACCAGCCGAGCGCCCTTTATGGGCGGTAAAGAAAGGTCCTCGCTTGTTGCGAGGTCCCTTAGCTTTTGCAGCCTGTGCAAGAAAGTGCTCTTGCCCCCAGTGGCATCCTTAATGATTTCATCTAGGTTGGCCCCAAATAGACGATTCCCCTGAAAAGGGAGATTGGTCAAGGTCTTTTTGGAACCTAGGTCAGCTGACCAGCATTTTAACCACAGCACACGTCTGAGGATCACTGCTAACTTAGATGCATGCCCTAATAAGGGAGTTGTGTCCAAGGCTGCGTCACAGATAAACCGTAGCCCTTGTATGATCTGTTCCATCAAATCAGATGTCTCCTGGGGAATATCTTTTCCCCTAAGATCTTGGCGTACCATTTTCGCCCATTCTGTAAGTGTCTGGGAAACTAGACCAATAACAATTACTGGTCTAAATGCTGACCCTATCAGAGAAAAGATAGTGCGGGACTCTGCTTCTATCTTTCGATCCACCGGATCCTTAAAGGACGAAGTGTCCTCCACTGGAATAACCGTGGCTTTATTCAGCCTGGAAATAGGCGGATCCACGACTGGTGGTACCGTCCATTTCTTAATGATGGATTCCTCAAACGGATAGCGTCTAGCAATACGCTTGGAAATAGTAAAGGTACGTTTAGAATGCTCCCATTCTCCTTTAATCTGATTACCAAAACATTTAGGTACCGGAAAAGCCTTCGCCATCTTGATGGGCTTATTAGTAACGAAAGGCCTCTCTGTTTCAGTTGCCTCTGCCGGTAAAGCCTCAAGTTTTAAGGTTTCTTGCACTGCCACAACTAGTGCGTCCACCAATGCTTCTTCCTGAATTATAGCAGGAGAAGAAGCGTCCTCCTCACTGTCTGAGGGGGCTTTACCTGGGATAACAGCCCTTGCAGAGAAACCTGCAACTGCCGTGACCATCTCTGAATCTGAGTCAGAGGTGTCAGATGGTATAGGGGTAGGCGGGGGTCGCTTCCTTGACCCCCGTCCCTGACAGGCCGCCTCCACCCGAGCCACCATAGACTCCAAAATTGCTGTAAATGACTCTATACTCTGTGCACCGGCGGGTCCCGAGGCCCCCTCGAGGGAAACAGGTGGGGGAATATGTGTGGCAGGGTCCATGATAACTCCAGTTACTTCCTGGATAATATAATTCAAAAAGAAAAAAACTTTTTTTTTTTTTTTTCTGACCCCCAGCGCCACAAAAAGCCCCTTAGTGTTACCTGCTAGGGATCCCTATCGATCGAGAGAGAGAGAGATAGACCCCCAGGCTCACCACTTGATGCTCAGAGTTAAACTGCAACAGCTTACAGCGCTGTCTTGACAAACAGGAAGTCTTTTGGCTGGCTGCCCAGGAAGAAGGGAGGCGGCTCCGCCCCTCTGCACGCCTTCCGGCGCCTCCCCCAAGCTCCACGAGGTGTAGGATCACCTCAAACATGGCCGCCCCCATGCTGGAGACACGAGGCTACGCCAAAATGGCGGCTCGTGCGATCCAGCAAAAAAAATGGCGGCGGCCTGTGCTGACTAGCGGTGTGCTGCAGGCACACAACACTCTCTCTGCATGGGGATATGGCATGGTTGGCGGTACCGGCCCTGGCGGACCGCATGGCCGTTCGGGAGGCCTGCTAATAGCTGGAGATCTGATTTGGAATGCAGTCTACATGTCCGTGGCTTCTGACTGGTAGGTAGCTTATACTTAACCCATAAGATTCCCAGAATGCCACAGATTACATCTTTAAAACATGTATACAATAGATTGTTAGCTCCCAAACCAAGCCTCCTGGCTTTTTGCACACATAAAATCACACTCAAAGTAGGAGGATTTGTGACATGTTATAGGATAGAAAGAACTCTTTCTTACCATACAGAGAGGGGCCCGCGTTCACCACAAAACCCGTCAGGGAAAAAGGGGGAACATACTACTCACCATACCGGAACCAGGCGGGCACCAACTCCTGACAGTACCCCTCTCCACCGGGGCGGGAGGGCTGTCGACCGATACGGACGCCGTGACTCATGGTCTTTGGCGTTTCAGCGAGACGTTTAACTCGCGAGTTCAGTCCTTTTAATGGGACTTTGTCGCGGCCGACCCAGCGCGGAGCTATGGCCTGCACGCGCTCGTAGGCTGAACTGGGGTGACCACCGGATCTCAACATCCAGCCCGTCGCCCAGTTCAGCTTTCTTGCTTGAAGATCTCACAGGAACACTGGAGAAAAAAAGCTGTCTAAAAATCCTTTTAGAAAAAAATTCTTGCCAGGACCTAAGATCCCAGCAAGGTATCTAGGTCCTTACTCCTAACTAGACAGAAAATAACTGATTTGCTGAGGCAGAGAGAGAGAGAGGATATACCCTCTGGGACTGCCCCTAGGGTGTGGCCAGAGCTTTTTAATTTCCTGTCTAGTCCTGCTCCTGCGGAGGTAACATAACCCGAAGGTGGTGTATCACCGAGGACTACGTCTGTCGATGAGCGCTAGAGAAATATTGTTTTTTTACAAACAGAAGTGTAACTTTAAAGTATAAAACAAGAAAAAAAAAACTGTAAACTCTTTTGGCTGTAATGCCATTGCACATATTACCTGAATATTACCAACAATAAATATTAAAAAAAAAAAAGGAAAAGCCTTTTTCCTAATTTTTTTCTTTCAGCAGCTTAGTAGATGCCCCCTACTTTTTCTTATGTGGTAGTAGTGCAATACATGTTTAACCACTTTAGCCCCAGAGGACTTTCCTGCTCAAAGACCAGGGCCTATTTTGCGATTCGGCACTGCGTGACTTTAACGGACAATTGTGCGGTTGTGCGACGCTGTACCCAAATCAAATTGACGTCCTTTTTTCCCACAAACAGAGCTTTCTTTTGGTGGTATTTGATCACCTGTGCGATTTTTACTTTTTGCGCTATAAACAAAAAAAGAGCGACAATTTTGAAAAAATAACAATATTTTTCACATTTTTTTATATGAAATTCCCCAAAAAAATTGTAAAAATCAAAATTTTTTAACATTTTAGGCCAATTTGTTTTCTGCTTCATATGTTTGGTAAAAAAAAAAAATCGCAATTAGCGTATTTTGATTGGTTTGCGCAAAAGTTATTGCGTCTACTAACTACGGGAAAGATTTATGTCATTTTTATTGTTTTTTTTTTTTTTACTAGTATTGGCGGCGATCTGCGATTTTTTTTGACACTTTTGTGGGTACCAGTGACATTACTACAGTAATCAGTGCTATAAATATGCACTGTTACTGTAAAAAGGACACTGGCAGGGAAGGGGTTAACTTTATTGGTGATCAGTGGGTTAAATGTATCCCTAGGGGCGTGATTCTGTGGGGAGGCGTGGCTTGTGATGTAACCACAGAGACATACGATCCTACATAGCAGGATCGTATGATCTCTGCAGTTACATCAGGGAGAATGACAGGCGGCTTTGTTTACATCAGCCGCCTGGCTTTCTCCCTCTCCAGCGGGAGATCGCGAGTGACCGGCGGACATCGGAGCCACCGGTCACTCGCACGGTGATGGCAGTGAACGAGCGGGGGGCGGGAGTTCGCCCCCTAGAGGCTCGTAGGCGAGCGACGTAGCCCTACATCGGTTTGTCTGTACGGGGCTGACTGCCACAGTAAATAGTCGTGCGGCAGTCGGCAAGCAGTTAAACTTAACCACTTTAAGACCGCTCACTGTGCTGCTACTGCGGCACTTCTATGTCCAGCGATGTAGACTTACGTCGCTTGATTCCTGTCTGTCTCGGTGGCGCTCGCGCGCCACCGGAGGCTCGCTCCCGCTGTTTTTAGACATAGCGGGAGTCGGGCCGGAGGAGGAGAGGCAGCGATTGCCGCCTCTCTTCCCCGATTGTCGTGGAAAGTGTGAGAAGATCCGCCCGCTTGTGTAAAAGCAGGCGGATCTTCTCTGTGACAGACAGGGAGAGATCACAGGATTCAGCATAGCTGAACCTGCGATCTCTGTCTGTGTCACAGAACCCCCCTCCACAGAACCCCCCTTACTGACACACGTCAGTAAGCATGAGGCACACATTTAACCCCTTGATCACCAACAGTGTTAACCCCTTCCCTGCCAGTGTCATTGTTATAGTAACAGTGCATATTTATAGCACTGATTACTGTAGTAATGTCACTGGTCCCCCCAAAAGTGTCAAAAATGTCAGTTAGGGGTCCGATCTGTCCGCCGCAATGTCACAGTCCCGCAAAAAATCGCAGATCACCGTCATTACTAGTAAAAAAAAAAAAAATAAAATAAAATGACATAAATATCTTTCCCATAGTTAGTAAACGCGATAACTTTTGCGCAAACCAATCAAAATACGCTTATTGTGATTTTTTTTACCAAAAATATGTTGCAGAAAACAAATTGACCTAAAATGTTAAAAAAAGTTTGATTTTTACACTTTTTTTGGGGAATGTTATATATCAGAATGTAAAAAATATTGTTTTTTTATTCAAAATTGTCGTTTTTTTTTTTAAAAATTAAAAATCGCACAGGTGATCAAATACCACCAAAAAAAAGCTCTATTTGTGGGGAAAAGAAGGACATAAATTTTGTTTGGGTTCAAGGGACGCACGACCTCGCAATTGTCCGTTAAAAAAACGCAGTGCTGAATCGCAAAATATGGCCTGGTCAGGAAGGGGGTAAAATCTTCTGGTCTTAAAGTGGATAAATATACGCTCATTGAAACATTTTTTTGTCAAAGACATGTAGCTAAAAACATTTTGGCCTAAATATATGACAAAATGTAATATATTGGATTTTTTTTAACAGTCAAAGTAGAAAATGTAAATTTTTCACAAAATTTTCGCTCTTTTTTTTAATAATATTGCAAAAAATAAAAAGCGCAGAGGTGATCAAATGCCACCAAAGAAAGCTCTGTTTGTGGAAAAAAAAGGACCTAAATTTTGTTTGGGTACAGCATTGCATGACCGCGCAATTGTCAGTTAAAGTCACCCAGTGCCAAGTTGAAAAAAGTGGCCTGGTCATTGAGCAGCAAAATCTTCCTGGGCTAAAGTGGTTAATGTGATATGATTATAGGCTGGGGATGAAATTGTGTTGTCGGTTTAGAAATGGCGAGTGTAGGGCGCAAAAAAAGATAGTGTGAATGAGTGTAATGTGTGGAAATGCATAGGAAAGGATTGATGGGAGCCTGTGCCTCTCAGCCAATACAGCTTGCCGATAGATTCAGGGGGCTGGGGATTTACCTGACAGGCGGAGCTCAGAGGAAAGTGGAAGTTCATGTAGACAAACTTCCCTCCCTCACATTTTCATTCTGTTTTTGTTCGATGATTAAAATTGTAATCAATTTTCACCATCGTTTTTAACAATTGACCTAATTCAAATTTTATTTTCCTTTAGTTTTTGTCACTGTAAACATGCAGCTGACGAAAACTGTGAGGAAACTATTTTCATTGATGAAATTAAAGTGGTAGTAGTAATAAACTCTTCTATAATACTTTTCTACATTCAAAGCATTTTGAAATAAATATCTGTTTTGTATTCCCCAAAGCTGGGCCGTTTGTGAGAAATCAATCACTGTCCCCTGCAGTGACGTCATTTGTGAATACACCTTTCTGCCTCGATTCATGGCACGCTTAGTGTGCCGACGTCATTGGCACTCGGGCCGCATCCATCCAAATCACGCGAGAGCTCCCGAACGCACAGGCAGGGTAAACATTGGGTCTTGTCAGCAAGATAAGAAGAACTGCACATGCACGAGATTACGGCAGGAGGGGAGAAAATATATTCTGCTCTGGAACAGGATAGCAGGAGTGGACATGACAAAGGCTGCTGACAGGAGACGGACAGAGAAAGTAAGAACAGTTTATAAATACCTGACATGAATAGGAGAAATGGCAGTGTACTACAGTGGATAAAAAAAGTCTACACACCCCTGTTAAATGTCAGGTTTCTTTGATGCAAAAAAAAAAAAAAAAAATAGACAAAGATAAATATTTTCAGAACTTTTTCCACCAGTAAAATCAACCTATAAACAGTACAACTCAATTAAAAAAAAAAAGAAATCTTTTAGGGGGGGTTAACATAAAAAAACTAAAATAGTGTGGTTGCAGAAGTGTGCACACCCTCTTATAACTGGGAATGTAGTTGTGTTTAAAATTAAGCAATCACATTCGAACTCATGTTAAATAAGAGTCAGTACACACCTGCCACATACTTGCCAACTGTCCCTTTTTTCCTGGGACAGTCCCTGCAAATAGGAGCCTGTCCCAGGTAATTTATATTGTCCCTGGAAGCACCTGTTAATCGGGCTGCCCATAAATGTTACCCAGAAGTAGTGCAGCTGAATGGGAGACTTAATCCAACTCTGCTACTGTGGCCTTAACCACTTTACAACCGGAGGATTTTGCTGTCTTCCGTTCAGACCACTTTTTGTGCTTCGGCACTGTGCGAATTTAACTGACAATTGTGCGGTCATGCAATGTGGTACCCAAACAAAATTTACGTCCTTTTTTTCCCACAAACAGAGCTTTCTTTTGGTGGTATTTGATCACCTCTGCGCTTTTTATTTTTTGCGATATTAATAAAAAAAGAGCGAAAATTTTGCAAAAAAATGACATTTTCAACTTTGTCTTTTAAAAAATATCCAATATACTCAATTTATGTCATTTTTTTTGGCCAAAATATATTTAGCTACATGTCTTTGACAAAAAAAAATTCAATGAGCGTATTTTTATTGGTTTGTGCAAAAGTTATAGCGTCTACAAACTATGGTGTAAATACTGAAATTTTACGCAGCTTTAATTTCTGACTGCCTATCTCAATTCATGAAGTGCTAAAATGGCAGGGCAGTACAAGACCCCCCCCAAATTACCACTTTTTGGAAAGTAGACATCCTAAGAAATGTTCTGAGAGGCATGTTGAGCTCATTGAATATTTAATTTTTTTGTCACAGGTGTTTGAAAAATGAATAAAAAAAAAAAAAAATTTTTTTTTTAACACAAAGTTGTCACTAAAAGATAAATTTCTCACACATGCCATGGGTATATGTGTAATTACACCCCAAAAAATATTCTGCTGCTTCTCCTGAGTACAGGGATACCACATATGTGAGACTTTTTGGGAGCCTAGCTGTGTACGGGACCCCGAAAATCAATCTCCATCTTTAGGTTTTCTAATGGCGTAAATTGCTGATTTTACTCCTCACTACCCATCACAGTTTCGGAGGCCCTGAAATTTCAAGATAGCACAAAACCCCCCAAATGACCCCATTTTGCAAAGTAGACACCCCAAGCTATTTGCTGAGAGGCATGGTGAGTCCATGGAATATTTTATATTTTGCCACAAGTTTTGGGAAAATTACAATTTATTTATTTATTTTTTTTAACACAAAGTTGTCACTAAAAGATAAATTTCTCACACATGACATGGGTATATGTGGAATGACACCCCAAAATACATTCTGCCGCTTCTCCTCAGTATGGGGATACCCCATGTGTGAGACTTTTTGGGAGCCTAGCTGTGTACGGGACCCCGAAAATGAATCTCCATCTTTAGGTTTTCTAATGGCGTAAATTGTTGATTTCACTCCTGACTACCCATCACAGTTTCGGAGGCCCTGAAATTTCAACATAGCACAAAACCCCCCCAAATGACCCCATTTTGCAAAGTAGACACCCCAAGCTATTTGCTGAGAGGCATGGTGAGTCCATGGAATATTTTATATTTTGCCACAAGTTCCGGGAAATATATTATTATTATTTTTTTTTTTGTTTTTTTACACAAAGTTGTCACTAAATGATATATTGCTCACACATGCCATGGGTATATGTGAAATGACACCCCAAAATACATTCTGCTGCTTCTCCTGAGTACAGGGATACCACATGTGTGAGACTTTTTTGCAGTCTAGCCGAGTACAGGTCCTCGAAAGCCAACCCCCACTTTCAGGCTTTCCAAGGGCGTAAATTGTTGATTTCACTCCTGACTACCTATCACAGTTTCGGAGGCCATGAAATGCCAAGACAGCACAACCCCCCCCCCCCCAAATGACCCCTTTTCGGAAAGTAGACACCCTAAGCTATTTGCAGAGAGGCATGTTGGGTGTTTTGCAGATCTCACTTTTTGTCACAAAGTTTTGGAAATTGAAAAAAGAGGAAAAAAATGCATTTTCCTGTTTTTTCTTCATTTTCCAAAAAAAATGAGAGATGCAAAATACTCACCATGCCTCTCAGCAAATAGATTGGAGTGTCTACTTTGCAAAATTGGGTCATTTTGGGGGGTTTTGAGCCATCTTGGCGTTTCATGGCCTTCAAAAGTGTGATAGGTAGTAAGGAGTGAGATCAACAATTTACGCCCTTAGAAAGCCTGAAGGTGGGGAGTGGTTTTCCGGGTCCTGTACGCGGCTAGACTGCAAAAAAGTCTCACACATGGGGTATCCTTGTACTCAGGAGAAGCAGCAGAATGTATTTTGGGGTGTCATTTCACATATACCCATGGCATGTGTGAGCATTATATCATTTACTGACAACTTTGTGTAAAAAAAAAAAAAATAAAAAAAAATAATAATTTTCCTGAAACTTGTGGCAAAATATAAAATATTCCATGGACTCATCATGCCTCTCATCTAATAGCTTGGAGTGTCTACTTTGCAAAATGGGGTCATTTGGGGGGGTTTTGTGCCATTTTGGCATTTCATGGCCTTCAAAAGTGTGATAGGTAGTAAGGAGTGAGATCAACAATTTACGCCCTTAGAAAGCCAGAAGGTGCGGATTGGTTTTCCGGGTCCTGTATGCGGCTAGACTGACAAAAAGTCTCACACATGGGGTATCCCTGTACTCCGGAGAAGCAGCAGAATGTATTTTGGGGTGTCATTTCACATATACCCATGGCATGCGTGAGCAATATATTATTTAGTGACAACTTTGTGTAAAAAAAAAAAAAAAAACAAATTGTCATTTTCCTGAAACTTAGGGCAAAATATAAAATACTCCATGGACTCAATATGCCTCTACTTTCCAAAAAGGGGTAATTTGGGGGGTGTTTGAACAGTCCTGGCATTTTATGCTCAATTTTAGCAACACATCACCCACTCTTCTAACCACTTGAAAACCAAGCCTTTTCTGTGAGTTTTTGTTTACATGAAAAAATATTTTTTTTTCACAAGAAAATTACTTTGAACCCCCAAACATTATATATTTTTTTAAAGCAGAGGCCCTACAGAACAAAATGGTGGATGTTGCAATTTTTTTTGTTACACGGTATTTGGGCACACATTTTCCAAACGCAATTTTTGCGTAAAAAAAACACTTTTTTTATTTTTAATGCAAAATACACTATATAATTCCAAATTGTTTGGTAAAATTTAAAAGATGATCTTATGCCGAGTTCATAGACACCTAACATGACATGCTTTAAAAATTGCGCACGCCCGTGCCGCGGCAACAAACTACGTACGGTTTTAAAAGCCTTTAAAAGTCTTTACAGGTTACCACTTTGGACTTACAGAGGAGGTCTACCACAACAATTACTGCCCTCGACCTGGCGTTCACGGCGATACCTCACATGCATGCTGAAATTGCGGTTTACATATGACACTAGACCAACGCTTGTGCGCGCAAGCACGGGGGGACAGGGGGGCTTGATTTTTTTTTTTTTTAATTTGCTTTCTTATGTTATTTTGACACCTTTTCTTTCATTTTTTTTTTTTTCTTTAATCATTTTTATTGTTATCACGGTGAATTTAAATTTCCTCTATGATAGCAATCTGTAGTGACAGGTACTCTTTTTAAAAAAAATTGGGGTCTTTTATACTCTAGATCTTTCCTCTGACCTTAACGCATCTGACCATACCAAAATTGGTGTGATAAAATACTTTCCCAATTTCCCAATGGCGCTGTTTATTTCTGGCGAAACAGAAGTCATGAAATGCTCGTAGCCTCCGGCATCTTAGGCCATAGAGATGATTGGAGCCATTCTCATCTCCAATCAGCTCTATGGTTAGATAATTGAACCACCGGCTGCACTCTCGGGTTAACCGGTGGGACAGGAGAGCCTGAGAAAAACCGTGGAAGGCAGCGGAAGGCGGCAGGAGGGGGGGGGGGGGGAGTCCCCTCCCACTGCATGTAAAAGCAGTCTAGCGGCCAATTATCCACTAGGATTGCTTTTACATGTAAGCCGACCGCTTGCTGTAAAAAACGATACCAAGATGATGCCTAAATCTGCAGGCATCATCCTGGTATAACCACTCAAAGTCCAGCAACGTACCAGTACATTGCTGGTCTTTGTTTGGCATATAGGTTTTTTTTTTTTCATGCAGCCTGTGGGCTGAACGAAAAAAAAGAGAACCTATCAGAAATCAGCACAGGAATAATGCGTAGTATTGCTCATCATTAACCGCCCAAACAACCACCTACTGAATTTAATGATGGGTATACACGACACTATCCACGTATACCAAAATAGGATTTTAACTGCAGTGCTGAAATCAGAAAATCACCACAGCTGCTATCAGCAAAGGTATCCATGTATGCTGAGCGCAAACACTGTTTGTGTCAGAATATATGAAATCAATGCGTGGTAGCCGACGAGTACCTGCAAGAGAAACAGGTCACAAAAGAATGAAAAACAAACAAAGTACATTAAAAGTACATAGGAAGTGTAGAAGAACATAAAAAATGACTGAGACGACAACTATTTTTGGCTTTTATGTATTTTTTTTTTTTTTCTTCAAACGTCGAGTTCCAGGTTCCAGGTTCGGGTCTCTCAAAATGACGATAGCCATCGAACATCTTTTGAGACCCTGTGTAAATGTGCCCTAAACTGTGCCGTGCTGTACCCTATGCTAATAATCCACTAGTGTGTGGTAGCGACGGAAACAGTCACCGTGGCAAAGACCAGGTCGGTCAGGACAGTCGGGACAATAATTCCGGGTGTCACGCCTAAATCCGCGCTTGCTGCAGACACGGCATCTTTTTTGGGGGTATCGTTTGGTAGGGGTACTCGGGAGGTATTGCGGAAAATGCCTCTCATGCAGCCAGCTCACTGCATCTGGTTGGGGAAGTTGGGCAGGAGCACCAGCTGAATACAGAAGGGCTCTGATTATCTCTTCTTGGAATTGAAAGAAGGATAATGTTCCAGCAGACGCTTTGTATAAGACAAAAGCGTTGTAAACAGCCAATTGAAATAGGTATACAGACACTTTTTTGTACCAGCGTCTGGCCTTACGGGCAATTAAGTACGGTCCCATCATCTGGTCGTTGAAGTCCACCCCTCCCATTTTACGGTTATAGTCGTGGACACAGAGGGGTTTCTCAACAACAACACCGGTGACCGTAGTAATTTGGACTGCCGTGTCTGGGTGAATGGAGGACAGCACGTAAACGTTTCGTTTGTCCCTCCACTTCACTGCAAGCAATTCCTCGCACCTCAAGCAGGCTCTCTCCCCCGAGCTCAGTGGGGCATTCACTAGCCGTTGGGGGAAGCCCCGGCGATTAGATCGCACGGTGCCACAAGCGCCAATTTGCAATTGATAGAGGTGTCTAAAAAGTGGCACGCTTGAATAGAAATTGTCCACGTACAAGTGGTACCCCTTTCCGAATAAGGGTGACACCAAGTCCCAAACTATCTTGCCGCTGCTCCCTATGTACCCTGGGCAGTCGGGGGGCTCCACAGTGCTATCTTTTCCCTCATAGACACGGAAATTAACTGTATAGCCTGTGGCCCTGTCACAAAGCTTATACAACTTGACCCCGTATCTGGCACGCTTGCTGGGGAGGTACTGTTTGATAGCAAGGCGACCAGTAAACTTAATCAGGGACTCGTCAACGCAGACATCTTGTTGGGGGGTAAACAAGGCTGCGAACCGCTGATTGAAGTGGTCTATGAGGGGCCGAATTTTGTGGAGCCGATCATATTCAGGGTCTCCCCGAGGACGACAGAGTTCATTGTCGTTGAAATGCATGAACCGAAATATTTGTTGGTATCGAGCCCTGGACATAACAGCAGAGAACACGTACATTTGATGAATTGGGTCAGTGGACCAATATAACCGCAATTCATTCTTTCTTGTAATGCCCGTGTTGAAGGAAAGGCCCAGATAGGTTTTAAACTCCTGAATCGTAATAGGATTCCAGGCGAATGGTCTGGCAAGGGGTGAATTTGGGTTGGCGGCGATGAATTGTTGAGCGTACAAATTTGATTGGTCCACAATAGATCTGAAAAGATCTTCAGTGAAAAACAGCTCAAAAAAGTTTATGGGATTAAAACCAGCTGTTTCCACTTGGATTCCGGGTTGGGCGGTGAATGGGGGAAGTACTGGCGCTGTGGAATCTGTGGGCTGCCAATTAGGATATGCCAGCGCTTCAGGGAGGACACTATGGGCTCTACGGGCCTGTCTTCGGATACGCGGTGGCTGCGGGCCACTACTCGTGCTAGCCACCGCACCAGCTTCAACTGCACTCAGGTGACTCGCCACGTCACCAGGTGATACTGCAGTGCTGGTTGAAGGTCCAGGGTGTACTAGGCCGCTCGTGCTTGCCAGTTCACGAGAAGTGTGAGCGGCACTAGTACTGGCACTCTGCTGCATACCAGAAACCTCCAGTTCTTGCAAGTCAACAACTCCAGAATGGGGTCGGGTACGCCTGACCCTAGCAGGGACCCCTCTGTCGGAGCTATCTGTCAGGGAGCCGCTGCTGTCATCTGGTTCGTATACTGACCCTGATTCTGACAGTGAGGCTTCCCCATCGCTCTCACGTGCCGCGGTCAGCATTTCGTAGACCTCTTCACCCCTGTACCAACGTTTTGTCATTTTAGTAACTAAATTTACCGGTACAGTAGTGCGACTACTAGGTAATAAAAGCACCTGGTTGTCGAGGACTATTTGGTCGCTACAAAGAAAAACTGCTAGTGCTAACAGAGATCAGGCCTGACTCTGCTAACGCAGCGGTTTTGTGTGATGTGTTTTTTGGAAGTGTCAGTAATCTATTGATTACTACACTTGCCTGGGTAAGGTGGGCTGGGCAGGGGGGCTAAACGCAGGTGCTAGCAGGAATCAGTGCTGATTGTGCAAACACTGCGTTTGGGGAACACTAAATTATGAGGACGCTAGTATAGTTCTGATCAGATCAGATATTGATCTGTTCAAACACTATACTAGTAACGGTGGTGTGTGTGTGTGTTAGTGTACTTGACTCTAACTGACGCTAACGGTGGTGTAGTGGGACCCTGACGCTAACTAGCTAGCCTAAGTTGTGTCACCCGTGACGCTAATACAGTGATCGGTAATCACTGTATATAGTGAACACTGTGACAGGGAAGTGAAGGGGTTAAACTGGGGGAGATCAAGGGGTTAAACCTTTATAGAGGATAGATGGCGGGTGGCCTAAACCTATTCGGGCCTAGCGCAAGCGCAAATTAGGGTCACCAGTGACACTAAATACAGTGATCAGTAGTTATCTGATATACTGTATATATTAGTGCACTGTTTTATATGGAGTGAAGGGGTTAACTGGGGAAGATCAAGCGGTTAAAAGTTTATTAGGGAATAGGTGGCGGGTGCCCTAACCCTATATGGGCTTAGCGCAAGCGCAAATTAGGGTCACTAGTGACACTAAATACAGTGATCAGTATTTACCTATATACTGTATTTAGTGCACAGAGTAATAGGTAGTGAAGGGGTTAACTGGGGCTGATCAAGGGGTAAAAACTTTATTAGGGGATAGGTGGCGGGTACCCTAACCCTATTTGGGCCTAACGCAGGCGCAAACTACGCTCACAAGTGACACTTATACAGTGATCAGAAAAATATCTGTATACCACTGTATATAGTGTTCACTGTGAGGGGTTTGGGGGTGATCAGGGGGTGATCAGAGGTGATGAAGGGGTTAAATGTGCCTATGTGAGGTGTGTCAGTGTAGTGTTGGTGGAAACTCACGTTTTTGGTGTGTCTCTGTCTCTCTCCTGGAACCGAAAGGACTTCAGGAGGGACAGTGACATCACTTCCCCTGTCTGTGTTTACATTACACAGACAGGGGACAGATTGCCATTGGTGGGGACCAATCTACAGACACTGACCAAAAATCATTGGTCAGTATCTGGTGATTGATCGGTTCCCTACCGAATGCCATCGGGATCGGGACCCGCGGCGCGCGGGAGCGCGCTCTGGAGCCGTGATCGCGCATCACGTTAATACTACGTGGCTGAGCGGTATCGTGCCGCTCTGCCGCAGTAGTATTACCGCGCGCGGTCCTAAAGTGGTTAAATTTGAAATTCCCTTTTTAATTTCCTGTAATTCTCTCTATATTGGAGTAGACTCTATAATCTGATAAGTAGGCAAGATTAATTATGCAGAGTGGGCAGAGCTTCATGGAAGTGGGTGTGGTAATTGATAGCTGTGCTGCAAAGTGTCCCTGGAATTTTTTTTTAAAATGTTGGCAACTATGCTGCCATCATTTAAAGTGCCTCTGATTAACCCCAAATAAAGTTTAGCTGTTCTAGTAGGTCTTTCCTGACATTTTGTTAGTCATATCCTTCAGTAAAAGCCATGGTCCGCAGAGAGCTTCCAAAGCATCAGAGGGATCTCATTGTTAAAAGGTATCAGTCAGGAGAAGGGTACAAAAGAATTTCCAAAGCATTAGATCTACCATAAAACACAGTGAAGACAGTAATCATCAAGTGGAGAAAATATGGCACAACAGTGACATTACCAAGAACTGAACGTCCTGCCAAAATTGATGAAAAGACGAGAAGAAAACTAGTCAGGGAGGTTGCCAAGAGGCCTACAGCAACATTAAAGGAGCTTCAGGAATATCTGGCAAGTACTGGCTGTGTGGTACTTGTGACAACAATCTCCTGTATTCTTCATATGTTTTAATGGGTGAATTAAGTATTTGATCCCCTATCAAATCAGCAAGATTTCTGGCTCCCAGGCAGGGCCGGTGCAAGGATTTTTGACACCCTAGGCGAAACCTCATTTTGCCTCCCCATTGGCGCCGCCCCTTGGCTCCGCCCCTGACTCCACCTCCTTTGCCCTGCCCAACATGCTACGTTTATTTTAAATATTTAAATTGCAAAAATACATGCCATAATATGCCAAAGAGACCCGACCAATCCAGCAAAGAAACATCCAAAACCAGCAGTGTGACAGGTGGTGGGGGCCAGTGTGATAGGTGGGGGCCAGTGTGACAGGTGGTGGGGGACCAGTGTGATAGGTAGGGGAGCAGTTTGACAGGTAGGGGGGCCAGTGTGACAGGTGGTGGGGGGCCAGTGTGATAGGTGGGAAGCAGTGTGACAGGTGGTGGGGGGGCCAGTGTGACAGGTGGTTGGGACCAGTGTGACAGGTGGTGGGGGGCCAGTGTGATGGGGGGAGCAGTGTGACAGGTGGTGGGGACCAGTGTGATAGGTGGGGGCCAGTGTGACAGGTGGTGGGGGGCCAGTGTGATAGGTTGGGAGCAGTGTGACAGGTGGTGGGGGCCAGTGTGATAGGGGGAGCAGTGTGACAGGTAGGGGGCCAGTGTGATAGGTGGTGGAGGGGCCAGTGTGATGGGTAGGGGAGCAGTGTGACAGGTAGGGGGGCCAGTGTGAAAGGTGGTGGGGGCCAGTGTGATAGATGGGAAGTAGTGTGACAGGTGGTGGGGAGCAGTGTGACAAGTAGGGGAGCAGTGTGACAGGTGGTGGGGAGCAGTGTGACAGGTGGTGGGGGGCAGTGTGATAGGTAGGGGAGCAGTGTGACAGGTGGTGGGGGCCAGTGTGACAGGTGGTGGGGGCCAGTGTGACAGATGGTGGGGACCAGTGTGACAGGTGGTGGGGACCAGTGTGATAGGTGGGGCCAGTGTGACAGGTGGTGGGGGCCAGTGTGATAGGGGGGAGCAGTGTGACAAGTAGGGGGGGCAGTGTGATAGGTGGTGGAGGGGCCAGTGTGATAGGTAGGGGAGCAGTGTGACAGATAGTGTGACAGGTAGGGGGGCCAGTGTGAAAGGTGGTGGGGGCCAGTGTGATGGGTGGGGGAGCAGCGTGACAGGTAGGGGGACAGCGTGACATCTAGTGCGGGGGGGGCAGTGTGACATCTAGTGCGGGGGGGGCAGTGTGACATCTAGTGCGGGGGGGGCAGTGTGACATTTAGTGCGGGGGGGCAGTGTGACATCTAGTGCGGGGGGGCAGTGTGACATCTAGTGCGGGGGGGCAGTGTGACATCTAGTACGGGGGGGCAGTGTGACATCTAGTGCGGGGGGGGCAGTGTGACATCTAGTGCGGGGGGGCAGTGTGACATCTAGTGCGGGGGGGCAGTGTGACATCTAGTGCGGGGGGGCAGTGTGACATCTAGTGCGGGGGGGCAGTGTGACATCTAGTGCGGGGGGGGCAGTGTGACATCTAGTGCGGGGGGGGCAGTGTGACATTTAGTGCGGGGGGGCAGTGTGACATCTAGTGCGGGGGGGGCAGTGTGACATCTAGTGCGGGGGGGGCAGTGTGACATCTAGTGCGGGGGGGGGCAGTGTGACATCTAGCGCGGGGGGGGCAGTGTGACATCTAGCGCGGGGGGGGCAGTGTGACATCTAGTGCGGGGGGGGGCAGTGTGACATCTAGTGCGGGGGGGGGGCAGTGTGACATCTAGTGCGGGGGGGGCAGTGTGACATGTGGTGGTGCGGGGGGCAGGCGGCAGTGTGACATCTGGTGGAGGGGCAGCGTGACAGGTGCCAGAACTTCACTCACTTTTTGTGCCAGCTAGGGAGGAGAGAGGTGAGGCAGGCATGTTCAAATCCTATGTCAGCCAGAGCAGCTAATCACGGAGTCTTGCATTTGCTGTCCGGCGGCCAATCAATAGCGAGGTGGGCGTCCTGTGTGGTGGCGGGCGGGGCCAGTGGTTGCATGTGTGTTGTCCCTGGGCTCAATGACTGCTGATTTAAGGCAAGAGGCGTACATCTGTCAAGTGTTCCCCGCCAATCGTTTCTTGCTTTCTCCTCGGTTCAGTCGCTGGCTCGCTGCACTGACGCCTCCCTGTTCCCTTCACAGCATTGATAGACTCCACACTCCACAGCACAGCACAGGAGAAGAGGACGGACTTACGGGAGCCGAGGCTGACCGAGCAATGACAGGAGGGGGGTCTTAAGTAACAGTCTGACAGACATCAGACTGAAGTAAAAAAAAAGTCCCGACTGCTCACACGGACACTTGCCGAGTTGCCGATCATTGTCAGTGATAAATAGTACACAGAGCCCAGAGCGGCTGGCTGCTGCACAGCACAGGGGAGAGGGAGGGAGAGACTGAGAAGGGGAAACTAACGGCGGGGCGCCCTAGGCGGCAGTGCGCTCTAGGCGACTGCCTAACTTGCCTAGTGGTAGCGCCGGCCCTGCTCCCAGGTGTCTTCTAAACAGGTAACGCGCTGAGAATAGGAGCATTCTCCTAAAGGGAGTGCTCCAAATCTCAGGTTATTACCTATAAAAAAGACACCTGTCCACAGAAGCAATCAATCATTTATATTCAAATCTCTCCACCATGGCCAAGACCAAAGAGCTGTACAAGGATGTCATGGACAATATTGTAGACCTACACATGGCTGGAATGGGCTACAAGACCATCGCCAAGCAGCTTGGTGAGAGAGTGACAACAGTTGGTGCAATTTTTCGCAAACGGAAGAAACACAAATGAACTGTTAATCTCCCTTGGTTTGGGGCTCCATGCAAGATCTCAACTCGTGGAATTTCAATGATCATGAGAACGGTGAGGAATCAGCCAAGAACTACATGGAAGAATCTTGTCAATGATCTCAAGGCAGCTGGGACCATAGTCACCAAGAAAACAATTGGTAACACACTACGCTGTGAAGGATTGTAATCCTGCAGTGCCCGCAAGGTCCCCCTTCTAAAGAAAGCACATGTTCTGAAGTTTGCTAATGAACATCTGATTGATTCAGAGGAGAACTGGGTGAAAGTGTTGTGGTCAGATAAGACCAAAATCCAGCTCTTTGTCATCAACTCAACTCGCCGTGTTAGGAGGAGGAGGAGGAATGCTGCCTATTACCACAAGAACACCATCCCCACAGTCAAACATGGAGGTGGAAACATTATGCTTTGGGGATGTTTTTCTGCTAAGGAGACAGGACAATTTCCCTGCTTCAGAGGGACGATTAACGGGGCCGTGTATGGTCAAATCTTGGGTGAAAACCTCCATTCCTCAGCCAGGGCATTGAAAATGGGTCATGGATGGATATTCCAGCAGGACAATGACGCAAAACACATGGCTTAAGCAACAAAGGAGTGTCTCAAGAAGAAGCACTCCAGACCTTAATCCAGACCTTGAAAACCCTAATGATTTAGTGTCAGGGAAGAACTTGATAAAGAATGGCAAAGATGGCAATTTCCAAAAAGGCCGCGCCGGACTGTCAGGGAATGGCAGATATGCCAATTTCCAAAATGGCCACGCAGGACTGTCAGGAAATGACATATTTGCTAATTTCCAAAATGGCCACGTGGGACGTCCTAATTATTGCCAATCATCAACACCCACTTCCTATATAAACTCAGCACTGGCTGCCATTCATTGCTGGATTATCTCCAGCTAGTACCTGATTTCCTTGTGCCTTGAAACTCCTGCTTGATTGATTACCCGTTACCGACCCGGCTATCCTTGACCTGCTCTGGCTTTCTCCTGCTCTGAACCCGGCTTGCCTTACTGACTTCTCCCTGCCTGCTCCTGATTGACTACCTGTGTTTGACCCTCGGCCTGGCTTCTGACCTTGATTTGCACTAACCTGACTGCACTTCCAGTGATCCAAGTGACCGTCTTTCCTACTGCGGATCCGATTCCTGACACAGCTACACCTGCAGGCAACTCATGCACCTTTGGGTACAGCACCCTCTGTCACCATCTCCAGGTGCTCTGCACTCAGCCGCAAGGGGAGCCCTCTCGTCACCTCAGCCTCCAACCAGGTTCGTGACAGCATAATCCAGCCATGTGTCTGAGGCTGAAAGAGCTGCTTCCCCGCTAGAGGCTCTGTGCCAGCAGGTTGCCGGCCTTACCCAAGCAGTGAAGAATCTGCAAGATGGATACTTTCAATTAGAGGGTCGCCTACAGAACCTTGCAGTATCTGCTGCACCTTCTGCTTCAGCCCAAGAACACCCCGTATTGGCCTCCTCAGTGGTCATGCCAGTTCCAGAACCCAGAGTTCCAGTCCCCGAGCGCTTCTCGGGGGACCGACGGAAGTTTAGGGCATTCCAGAATGCCTGCCAGTTATATTTTGCCCTCCAGCCCAGGACTTTCTCCCTGGAGTCTGTGAAGATGGGGTTTATCATATCTCTACTCTCAGAAGACCCCCAGTCTTGGGATCACCATTTATTAGAGCAGAAAAGCCCTGTGCTTAATTCAGTCTCCACGTTCCTGGATGCCATGGCACAATTATATGACGACCCTCAACGTGTGACGACTGCAGAAACTGCCCTTCATAACCTCCTACAGGGGTGACGCCCAGTGGAGGACTATATTGTGGACTTCCGTAAGTGGTCAGCAGATAAGGGCTGGAATGAGGCAGCCCTCAAATACCAGTACCGGCTTGGTCTATCTGAAGTCCTTAAGGACGAGTTAGCCAGAGTTGATGCCCCGGCCACCCTGGAGGATCTTATTAAGCTGGCCATTCAGCTTGATCGCCGCCTGAGGGAGCGAAGGTCTGAAAAGACTGGTACGTACCGGCCTTCCTGGATGCTCCCCAGGGTTCCACCCTCACCTGCACCTGTGCTTAAATCTCCGCCTGCTCCTGCTGCTGAAGGAGAACCAATGCAGATTGGACTAGTACGGAGTACCCTATCCCCTGCTAAGAAATTACGGCGATGACAGGCCAATCTTTGCCTGTACTGCGGAGGTTCTGGACATTTCCTAAGCAACTGTCCCGTGAGACCTAGTTAGTGCCTTTCTCCATGTCCTGTCTACTTCCAGGTCTCTGGATCCCCTCCTGCTATATTTCGTTGCAGGTGGCGGAAGGGGAGATCCCGCTCCAGGCAATCCTGGACTCCGGAGCATGCAGCTGCTTCATGGACATCACCTTGGCAAAGAGATTACAAATACTGCTTAATAATAAGAAGCAGAGACTTGAAGTCCATCTAGCTGATGGGACTATTCCCAGATCCGGACCCGTGACACAGAAGACTATCCCCATCCTAACCCGGACGAACTCTGGTCATCAGGAATTTCTCTGCTTTGACATTTTGTGTTCCCCTATGTTCCCTATTATTCTCGGAATTCCTTGGCCCTGGGCGCACAATCCTCAAATTGATTGGCCATCGGGGAGAATCTCCTTCAACTCCGAATACTGCCAGCAGCACTATTTTGTCCCCGAAATCAGCAAGCCTCCCATTTGTCTGTCTGTTCAACCCATCACCAGTATTGGCCAAGTAGTACCGCCAGCCTATCATTCCTACCTGGATGTTTTTGACAAGAAAAAGGCTGATGCCCTACCACCTCATCGGCCTTATGATTGCCCTATTGAGCTAATTCCAGGTGCGGAGATTCCTTTTGGGCGAATTTTCCCTCTCTCCGAAGTTGAATTGGAGGCTCTACGTCTTTATATCAATGAAAATCTCGAGAAAGGATTCATTCGCCCCTCCTCCTCTCTGGCTGGTGCCAGCATCTTCTTCGTCCAGAAAAAAGACCACTCACTGAGACATTGTGTGGATTATCGGGAACTTAATAAAATTACAATTAAAAATCGTTACCCACTCCCTCTTGTCCCTGAACTCTTCCAAAGATTCCGTTCTGCCCGAATCTTTACCAAGCTAGATTTACGCGGTGCCTACAACTTGGCCGCATTCGCGAGGGAGATGAGTGGAAGACAGCCTTCAGGACCCGCTTCGGACACTTTGAATATCTAGTCATGCCCTTTGGACTATGTAATGCTCCAGCCACCTTCCAACATTTAGTAAATGACATTTTTCGAGAGTTCCTAGATCACTTTGTAATAGTGTATCTAGATGATATTCTCATCTTCTCTGCCTCCCTGGATCTTCATCAGGTGCATGTAAAAAAGGTCTTGGCCACATTAAGACTACATGGGCTGTATGCAAAGGCAGAGAAGTGCGAGTTTGAAAAACTGTCCATTCAGTTTCTGGGACTGATCATCTCCACAGAAGGGATCTCAATGGACCCACAGAAGGTGGCTGCTATTATCAATTGGCCAGCTCCCACTGACAAGAAAGGCATCCAGAGGTTTGTCGGGTTTGCTAACTTTTACAGACGCTTTATCAAGGACTTTTCTAAAATCATTTCTCCCATTACCCAGTTAACCCGCCAGCAGGTCTGGTTCCAATGGTCTCAGGAAGCCCAGTTAGCCTTTGATCAGCTTAAGATCCTTTTTACATCCGCTCCAGTACTGCAACACCCAGATCCAGCTTTGCCCTTTGTTCATGAGGTAGATGCCTCTGAAGTTGCCACAGGAGCCATTCTGTCTCAACGCCAGGGGCCCAAGGCCCTGCTTCACCCTGTCGCTTTCTTCTCCAGGAAGATGACTCCACCAGAGAAGAATTATGATGTGGGTGACCGGGAGCTACTAGCCATCAAGTCGGCACTGGAGGAATGGCGATACCTACTGGAAGGCGCTAGACACCCCATTATGATCTTTACAGATCACAAGAACCTAGAGTACCTCAGGACCGCCAAGTGACTCAGACAACGGCAAGCCCGATGGGCCTTATTCTTCTCCAGGTTCAACGTCCACCTTAAATATCGTCCAGGATCCAAAAATGGGAAAGCTCTTTCCCGCATGTTCCCAGAGACCCCGGAAACACCTACTCCCAGCACGATCCTGTCACCACACAATTTTTTGCTGCTTCAAACCGATCTAAGCACAATTATCAAGCAAGCCTCTGCTCGGTACCCAGAAGCCGAAACCTTGGCATTACAAAGAGACTGAAATCTCTTAATGCATGATAACAAAATTTTTATCCCTCCTGAAGTAAGACCCCAAGTCTTGAAGGCTTGTCATGATCACCTCCTTACCGGCCACTTTGGCATCAGAAAAACGTGTGATCTTGTTCAAAGATCCTTCTGGTGGCCCAATCTCAGACAGGATTGTAAAGATTATGTGGACTCCTGCGTAACTTGTCTCCGCAGTAAAGGGCACAATACCAAGACTTGGGGCTTGCTGAGACCTCTCCCTGTTCCAGAACAGCCATGGAGGATGAAATCAATGGACTTTATTGTCGACTTACCCCCTTCAGACGGATTCACCACCATCTTGGTAGTAGTCAACAGACTGTCCAAGATGGCTCACTTCCTGCCTATGATAGGCACCCCCTCAGCTATGGATACAACACATATATTCATTAAAGAAATTGTCCGACTACATGGACTACCAAGTAGTATTGTGTCCGACAGAGGGGTGCAGTTCACTTCCAGATTCTGGAAATCATTGTGCAGGACTCTACAAATCCAAGTCTGTTTGTCGTCTGCATACCATCCAGAAAGTAACGGACAAACAGAAAGGACCAAACATTGGAGCAATACCTGAGATGTTTCTCTACTTTTACCCAGGACAACTGGGCATCTCTTCTTCCATGTGCCGAATTTGCATATAATAATTTGGTTCACGCCTCCACGAATCAATCCCCATTTTGGGCAAATTATGGGCTCCATCCCTCCTTGTCATCCCGGAGGCTTCAGTACCGTCAGTCCAGGATAGGGTGGCCTCTATACAGTCCAACTACCAGACCCTTAAAGAAGCAATACTGAAGGCTCAAGAGGATTATAAGAGGCACTTTGACAAAAAGAAGAAGGGAAATCCTATGTTTAAGGTTGGACACAAAGTTTGGCTTTCCACAGCAAACATCAAACTCACTTGTCCCTCGCGGAAATTGGGTCCTAAGTTTATTGGACCTTTTGAAATCAAAAGGGAAGTTAACCCCGTGGCATTCCCAACCTTCCCAACTCCTATAAGATACACCCAGTCTTCCACGTCTCTTTACTTAAATCAGCAGTGACTAGTTCATTTCCTAACAGGGAGGAGCCACCTCCACCTCCGGTTATGGTAGGGGAGGACACAGAATTTGAAGTGGAGGCCATTATAGATGGTCGAAGAAGAGGAAGACAAATGCAGTATCTCATTAAGGGAACCAGCAAGTAATGTACATGCCCCTAAACTCCTTCAGGAGTTCTTTAACAGATTTCCGGAGAAACAGGCACGTTTGGGCAACCGGAGGCTGCCCCTGGGAGGGGGGGGGGGGGCACTGTCAGGGAAGAACTTGAAAAAGAATGGCAAAGATGCCAATTTCCAAAATGGCCACGCGGGACTGTCAGGGAATGGCAGATATGCCAATCTCCAAAATGGCCACGCAGGACTGTCAGGAAATGACATATATGCTAATTTCCAAAATGGCCATGTGGGACGTCTTAATTAGTGCCAATTATCAACACCCACTTCCTATATAAACTCAGCACTGGCTGCCATTCATTGCTGGATTATCTTCAGCTAGTACCTGATTTCCTTGTGCCTTGAAACTCCTGCTTGATTGATTACCCGTTACCGACCCGGCTATCCTTGACCTGCTCTGGCTTTCTCCTGCTCTGAACCCGGCTTGCCTTACGGACTTCTCCCTGCCTGCTCCTGATTGACTACCTGTGTTTGACCCTCGGCCTGGCTTCTGACCTTGATTTGCACTAACCTGACTGCACTTCCAGTGATCCAAGTGACTGTCTTTCCTACTGCGGATCCAATTCCTGACACAGCTACACCTGCAGGAAACCCGTGCACCTTTGGGCACAGCACCCTCTGTCACCATCTCCAGGGGTGCTCTGCACTCAGCCGCAAGGGGAGCCCTCGCGTCACCTCAGTCTCCAACCAGGTTTGTGACACTTGGATAGGATCTGCAAAGAGGAGTGGGACAAAATCCCTCCCGAGATGAGTGAAAACCTGGTGGTCAACTACAAAAAACGTCTGACCTCTGTGAGTGCCAAAAAGAGTTTTGCCCCTGAGTACTAAGTCATGTTTTGCGCCGATGTCTCTACCTCATTACATAGGGCCCTACAATTATTTAATATCTTTGGTCGCTTCTCTGGTATACGGATCAATTGGTCTAAGTCTGTCCTTTTTCCATTACATCCACTGGTCCCTTTAATTGATACCCAGACACCATTGAAATGGGTACAGGATATGGTGTATTTGGGTATCAAAGTGGGTCCAACGCTAGATGCTTATCAGCAGGATAATTTTGAACCCCTGTTCCTACAGTTAATTAAGAGGTGTGCGTCGTGGCGTATGCTTCCTTTATCCCCGGTAGGTAGAATTAACTTATTGAAAAGGAGTTACCTTCCAAAGTTTTTGTATTTTTTTTCGTAATTCCCCTAATGATATTTCAAAAACTTTCTTTTCCAGATTAGACAGTATGGTAACAACGTTTGTGTGGGCTGGGCGCACTCCGCGTGTTGCAAGGCGTACGCTGTACCTCCCACTTTCAAGAGGGGGTTTAGCGTTCCCTAACTTTAAACTTTACTTCTGGGCGGCTGTATTGGTGACGGTCCGGTGGTGGTTCTCCCAGCCCAAGTTTAATTCCGCAGTGACACTAGAAGCAGCCCTATTGGGATCCTACGCGGCCCTGAGTAATCTTGTTTTTCGGGGTGAACGGGCGCATCCCCAGACCACCAGTCTGATGAAGACGGTGCTACTGATATGGACTCGGGCACGGGCGGTATACAAGAAACCTCTATATATATCCCCCCACACTCCGTTGTGGGGTAACCCTAATCTACCACACCTGCAACAACTTCCAGATCCCCATGTATGGGCCGCTAAAGGGATTGTGACCATGAAAAATGTTATTAAAGTTGGAAGACTCCCAGGGTTTGAGGTCTTCCAACTCATACATTTACTGCCTAGTACTATGGAATTTCGTTATTGGCAGCTTAGCCATGCTATGCGGGCTCAGTTCCAGGGCCTGGTTGTCCTGGAATCAGACCCCTTGGAGAAAATGTTAACTTTTAAGGTTATAGGTAAAACTCTCTCTGCTATATATCTCCTGCTTTCAACGGACTATAGTCAGTCTCTTGAGAAAATTTATAATAAATGGAAGGGGGATATTCCAGACTTGACTGTTGAGGACTGGGAGGACTCGGTTAATAGTTACATTCCCCCAATGATAGCGGCCAGGGATAGATTTACACAACTTAAATTCTTACATAGAGCATATTATATGCCTCAACCCCTTGCTAGGATATACCCTCTGAATGATCCTTCTTGTACCAGATGTGGGCGTGATATTGGCACCTTTTTCCACGTTGTTTGGTCGTGTCCTGAGCTTGCATCCTTCTGGAAAGCGGTGACGGACACTATAGGGAAATGTTTGATACTACAATCCCACTGGACCCAAAGGTAACTCTACTGAGCAATCTTACAGAAGTGGTTAGGGATAAATATGCTAAAATGTGCATCACCTATGCCCTGTTTTATGCTAGGAGAGAAATTCTTCTGCGGTGGAAGCTACCTGAGCCTCCCACCCGGACAACCTGGATAGCCGCCGTTACTAAGACACTTCCATTCTATCGTTTTACCTACGGTAGTAGGAACTGCCCTAAGAAATTCAATAAAGTTTGGTCAGCCTGGATTGATGCTGTAGGAGTGCCAATGTCACCTGCTTTATGATGATAGAAGCAGGATATGATTTAAATCCTCTTCTCCCCTTTTTTTTTTTTCTTCTTCTTCCCTCCTTTTTTTAATATATATATATATATATATATATATATATATACATTCCTGTTTTGTTGTTATCCCCTTCCCCTCTTCCCCCAATTTTTTTTTTTTTGTTTGTATGTACTGATAACTTCTGTGCAGAGTAATGTACCTCAGTTGTAACGGTTTGTCTTGTTTATATGTTTAATAAAAGAAAAATGTATTTGTAAGTCATGTTTTGCGAAGGGGTCAATACTTATTTCATTCATTAAAATGCAAACAATCTATAACTTTTTTGAAATGCATTTTTCTGGTCTTTTTTGTTATTATTCTGTCTCTCAATGTTAAAATAAACCAACCAATAAAATTATAGACTGATCATTTCTTTTCAGTGGGCAAACATACAAAATTAGCAGGGGATCAAATACCTTTTTCCCTCACTGTAAATGTATCTGCTCTTTAGCATAATAAAATATTTGCCTCTGAATTTGATTACTACTAGCGGCAGAGACAAACCTCTCCACGGCTGCACAGAGAAGCGCAGGATCTGGCAGAGGAGTTTTGTCCTCTGACTCTTTCAGAACAACTGCAAAACTGCAGTTCCTGTGGAATGTTCCCAGTCTGCAGTGGTAAGGACCTACCAAAGGTGGTCCAAGAATGGAAAACCAGTAAACCGGCAACAGGCTCATGGGCAGCCAAAGCACATGGGGAGCAAAGGTTGGCCTGTGTAGTCCAACCCTATAGAAGAGCTACTGTAGCTCAGATTCCTGACAATGGTAATGCTGGTTCAGATACGTGTCAGAACACACAGTGCACCTCAGTTTGTTGCTCATGGGGCTGCATAGCTGCAGACTGGTATGGGTACCCTGATCAGTCTGCATACTGACCTGTGTCTAGAGCCAAAAGCGCCTACAATGGACATGTGAACACCAGAGCGGGACCACAGAGATATGGTGGCCTGTTCTGATAAACTCAGGAGTGGTTTGACGAAGACAGCAAGTTTTAGGTGTTGACTTGGCCTCCAAATTCTCTAGATCTCAATCAATCAAGGCACTGTGGAATGTGTTGGAAAAACAAAATGGATGGAAATTTGGCCGCAGTTCCTCAGAGACCCTCTTCATGCTGCACTGCCATATATTTTCCAGCTACTGCAGAGCTCACAGTCCAGCAGCAGTCTGATCCCCACAGCTTGATTCCTAGCACCACATGGCCCTCTAAATGCAGTGGTCGGACAACTAAGCTCCATGCACACAGCACAAAACAGCAGCTCTCAAGCCCCTGGTCCTCTGAACTCCCAGTTGTAGACCCATGACTGCAACCTTGTATGTCCCTCGCCTTGTCCCTGCAGTCATTTTTCCTCCCATTCCATCGGTGGATGGGGGCTGTGGCATTCATTTAGAATCCTCCCTGCCCTGTTGCTAAGGGCAGCCACAGTTCTTTTTCTTCTCTCTTCCTGCACTGTCCTTAACTGGCATGGAGGGAGCAACAATCTTCCTCTGGGAGATTATGCACTTCCAGCAAGGTCTTTAGAATTTCTTCTCTTCTTTGGGCATTGTACCTTGAAGTACCTAGTCTCTTCATAATTGTAACATCCTTATATATATATTAAATTGCCTGATGCCATTCAATCAACCTTTTTCAGGTGCTTCTCTTTCCAAGGCCAGGGTAAGCACAGCCTTCTGAATTTTGGCGAGAGACAGTTGCATTTCAACCTGGGCCTGCTGCATTCCCGCCTGGGTCTCTACCACTTGAACCGTCACGGTCTTTTGCATCTCTGACCCTGCAGTACCTGTGTTAGTGAACTGTGTGTCTCAGATTTAATTGCCCCTGATACTTGATCTCTCCCAAAAGGTTCAGAGTCTGATTCTAAATAAAGTGGTTGTCATCCTCCTCAGAAAAAATCTCTCCCGTCTAAAAATCTCTCCTGAGCATACAAGGGATGAAAACATCACACTATATGCACCTATGGGCAAGTCCTGGAGCCCTGGACTTTGTAGGATTGGAATAAAAGGAATGAAAGAGGCCTGCACCTACTGCCGAACAAGGTAGGTAAAGAGGGAATCCGCTACAGTGTCAGTGAAGTACCGATTGTGCTTCTGTGGATACATTTCTAGTGGTGTCAGTAGTATGGTACTTACTCTATCTCAGTTGACGTTTTTTTGGTTTTAGTATGGTACTGAATGTGACTCCCATGGTGTCTGCACAATTCTCTTTCTGTCTCTATTGATATCATATTTTTGTTTGTGTCCTTATTTTGTCTCTGCTGACACGTTTTTTTATAGCAGTGTTCATGACCGCCTGCAATTCACCCCCTTAGTGCCGGTTCACAATACCGTGGCACGACTTCGGGGGCGACCTGTGAAGTCGCGTGCACCGCGACTTCGGCACGACTTGCACGGACTTCATAAAATGAATGTCAATGCAAGTCGCTCCGATGTCACCCCGAAGTAGTACAGGAACTATTTTTTAAGTTGGAGCGACTTGAGTCACTCCTATTAGAACGGTTCCCGTAGCACTGCATGGACCGTGACTTGTCAGGCTGACCAGTCGCCTGACAAGTCGCGTTAGTGT
This sequence comes from Pelophylax lessonae, assembly GCF_965119305.1. Lineage (NCBI taxonomy): Eukaryota > Metazoa > Chordata > Amphibia > Anura > Ranidae > Pelophylax > Pelophylax lessonae. The sequence goes on from NC_138770.1 coordinate 285,347,839, forward strand.
GAATGGGCACTTACAGCTGCAGTCTTAGGCTAAGTTCGGATTGTTTTTCAGACAGGCGGTGAGGAAGTGATGCCTACTCACTGCCTGTTTTTTTTTTTTTTTTTCTAGCTCAGCATTTTATTGTTTTCAAATACATTACATACTTATCTACAATATATCGATAACATTTACATCGCCACTTCACCCAGCCTCCCCCCATCCCGACAAGAAATAATCAAAACACACGATAAAACACACAAACAAAAAAAAAAAAAAAAAAACCCCCTTCCTTGGAGGATACACACCATGTGATTCCCTTATGCCTTCTGCACAACAAACAAAAAAAAAAAAAAACACTTCTTTATACCTTTATACCTTCTTTAATATCCATTAGTGCACTTTGACCTTCGACCCGACAGGGAGAAGGAAGTTTGTACTCTCCCACCCGTGGATAGGAACATAATATAACACACAAACATAAACAACAAAAACATAAAAGGAGGGGAGGTGGAACCCTTCCCTACTCCCCCCCATGTCGTATACCGTGAGCATTTCACTCAATTCGTGAGACCACACACCAAAACACGTTAATTAACCCCCCATTTCGCCAGCCCACACAAGTCCAAACTCATCCGTGAGAAAATAAAAAAAGAAAAAAAAAAAAAAAAAAAAAAAAAAAAGAAAAAAACCCCCACAAACGCCGACACAGAAATCATTTCTCTTCGGCATAAGGAAGAAAGTCCTCCCCTTTCCTCTCCCCCTGTCCTTGACAGCGGGAGGGAAGAAGAAAAAAAAAAAAAAAAAAAAGAAGGGGGGGATGGGGGGAGAAAAATCCCCTTCCCAGACAGGACATACACAACATATATTCCGGATAACCCGCCTAATTGTCAAACCTCACATATCTATCTCCTCCACTGTCACACCCGGTATAGAGAGAGCAAGACAGAAGATCACAGAAGCAAGGGAAAAAAAAAAAAAAAAAGAATTTGAAAGCAGTAAAATTAAAAAAAAAATGAATAAAAATAGCCTCTCTCCCGCCCTCTCCAACCCACCTCCCCCCCTCCCCCCCGCGCCCGCCCCCCTATCCTACTGTCTGTAAGTATTCCTCTGAGCATGTGAACAACGTCCAGGGTTGCCATCGTACCCTATGCCGCTCTTCCATACTTAACCGTGCTGCAGTTAATGATTCCATCCTCTGAATCTCCCTTATTTTGGAGAGCCACAGACGTACTGTTGGGCTCTGAGTCTGTCCCCACATAGCTGGTATACAGGCCTTCGCTGCGTTCAATAGATGTATCAAAATAGAATTTCTATATCTTTTAATAGAATTACTCGTACAATGTAGTAGGCACAATGCCGGATCTTCTCTTACCTTAATTGTTGTTAATTCCTCAATTATTCGGGCCACCCCGTTCCAAAACTCCCCAATTGCTGGGCATGACCAAAATATATGTATCATAGTCCCCCCCTCTTCTCCGCATCGCCAACATTTGTCCGAGTGTTTTCGATCCATTTTGTGCAGGATCCTCGGCACCCTATACCATCTGGTTAATACTTTATAACTAATCTCCTGATATCTGCTGGCAATTGATGCTTTATGGGCGAGTCTCAGGATTTTATTTACTTGTTGTTGATTGAAAGAGACAGCAAGATCTTTCTCCCATTTCTGCACAAACCTCGGACGGTGTAGGTCCTGTATACCCCCTAGGAGCGAGTACATGTAAGATAGTACATGCGGAATTCGCTCCCCACCCTCACATAAAGACTCAAATGGTGTTAATGACCTTGGGATATACCCACTATTTTGTAGCTGTTTAAAATAGTGTCTGATTTGGAATGCACTAAAAATGTCCAACTTCCCTTCGGGCCATGTCATTATCTCTTCAGTAGTTGGTGGATCACCTTGAGTCCATACGTCCCTCAGACGTGCTCTACCCGCCTTGGCTAGCTCTATAATTTTCCCATTGGTATTCCCAGGGATAAAAGAGGCGTTTCCTACCAACGGCGTCAAGGGTGAGACCGAGGGTGCTACTGCTTGATGGTTTTGTAGTTTTGTTACTATATGTAGCGTTGCCCCTATTGTCGGATGGGAGAGTATTTTGTCTGTTTTCAGAATGGGAGTCCATGGGGCAACTGGTGTGGGAGAATTCATAATCTCTCTTTCCATATGTGCCCACTGTTTGTGTGATTGGTTGCAGTGCCAGTCATACACCCTCATAAGGTGGGCCGCCCTATAGTACCGTAACAGGTCAGGCAATCCCACCCCTCCCTTTGCCTTCGGGAGGGTTAAGATCTGCATCCCTATACGGGGAGATTTTTTCGCCCAGATAAAATTTCGAAATAAACTTTTAACCTGAACAAAGAAAGCCATTGGTATTGTAATTGGCACAGCTTGTATAACGTACAGAAGTCGGGGCAGCACATTCATTTTTAAAGCACTACATCGGCCAAACCATGACAATACCAATGTCTGCCATTTCTGTACATCAGTCCTCAATATCTTCAGAAGTGGGGAAAAATTTACCTCAAACAAATCCGAAGGTTTTGAAGTGATATGTATTCCTAGGTATTCTATTGATTGATTGTTCCACTGAAAAGGAAAACATTGCCGCAAGTTCTTATATTTTCCTGCATGCATAGAGACGTTTAATGCCGATGATTTAGATATGTTTATTTTGAAAAAGGATACCTCTCCATATTTACTAATTGCGTCTAGTATTTGTGGGAGTGTTTTTTCGGGCTCTGTCACAAAAAATAATAGATCATCTGCATATGCTGCCACCTTGTGTTGTCCCTTTGCCACATTAAGTCCCGCTATTTCCGCATTTTGACGTATATTCCACAAAAGGGGCTCTAGCGCAAGAATAAAAATCAGTGGGGACAGAGGACATCCCTGGCGAGTGCCGTTTTTAATCTGAAAGAAGTCAGAATTCCACCCATTTACCCTGACCGCCGCCGAGGGCCTAGAATACAATGCCATAATGTAAGTCAACATTCTTTCTCCTAGGCCAATGTGCGTCAGGGTGGCCCTGATAAAGTTCCAGGCCACCCTGTCAAAAGCCTTCTCGGCGTCTACGGCCAACAGCATCATTGGCACTTTCCGTCGTTGCGCATTGTACACTAGGTCCACTGCTCGGGTGGTGTTGTCCCTCGCCTCTCTTGTAGGGACAAACCCCACCTGATCATAATGGATTAGGCTCGGTATGTATGGCAGAATCCGATTCGCAATCATCCTTGCGAATAACTTGGTATCCAAATTCAGCAAGGAGATTGGACGGTAACTTCCACATATCGTTGCATCCTTCCCATCTTTGTGGATAAGGGTGATGTACGCCCGTAGGGAATCTATTGGCATACTTCCTCCCTCCCCAATATAATTCAAATGCGCTAGTAGAGGAGCTTTCAGGATCTCAAAAAATTGCTTATAATATACAAAGGAGAAACCATCTGGACCGGGGGCTTTGTGTGGTTTTGTCTGCGCCCAGGCCAACTTAAGCTCTTCCTGAAATCCTCTCCTCCATCACGCTCGCCTGGTCCGGTTCCAATGTCCGCATGTCCGAATTTTTGATATATTTGATCGCCTCGTCGAAGCCAGCCCCCCCCACTCTGGCTGGCTCCGAGGAGGCGATGTCATATAATCCTTGATAAAATCTACTAAATTCCTCTGCAATTTCTTCTATTCCAGATATTTTTTGTCCCCCTTTTGCACGTATATGGTTTATTACCGTTCGTTTCTGCGGTCCCCTTAAGGCTCGGGCCAGCATCGCCCCCGGTTTGTCTGAGTATTCATAGAAATGTCTTTTTTGTGCCACTAAGGATCTCATAACTCTCTCATATAGCAATTCATTGAGTTTTTCCCTGGCCTTCGTTAAGGGCGACAGTTGTATCTTCGCTACTGTTTTTTTATGCACTAAACTCAAAGTCTCTATCTGAGCCAACAACTCAGCAATCTCTCTCTCTTTTTCACGTTTGCGTTTGGCACCCAACCGTATCATCACTCCTCTGATGACACACTTGTGTGCCTCCCAAATGCTCGATGGCGTCGCTTGCTCGCTCGTGTTTTCCTGGAAATACCTTTCTAATTCTGTCTGAATCTCTGTTTTTGTTTCTATTGATTGTACTAAGATTTCGTTCAATCTCCATGTCGGTGGCCTTTTTGGGCCTGCTTCAAAGTTTATTGTAATATGGATAGGTGAGTGATCCGACATGGAAAAAGATCCAATCTGGGACGACACTACTCTGGATAGCTCTGTCTGTGAAATCAGAATCCGATCAATCCTGGAATATCTATTATGTATTGGGGAGAAATACGTATAGTCTTTCTCCTCTGGATGCATAATTCTCCAGGGGTCAATTAAACTAAGCAGGGACAACTCCCTGCTGAGTTTTTTCAACCGAGCGTATGGTAAATGTGACGTTCCCACTGACGTATCCAACATAGGCTCGGCCGCGTAATTGAAATCCCCACCCATAATTAGTGAACCCTCTTGGAATTCAAGGATTATTGGTGTCAAAAGTAATAGAAAAGCCAGCTGGCTACTGTTGGGGAAGTATGTATTTACCAGAGTGATCATTTTATTCCCAATCTTGCCTTTTAACATTAAATATCTTCCCTGTGGATCTGAGCGCGTGTCGATATGGGTCCAAGCAACCTCTTTTGCTATAATAATGCTAACTCCCTTTGACTTTGCTATTGGAGATGGGGCATGGTATGCCCACGGGAAGTTCTTATTATGTAGCCTCGGAATTTTTTCATGTTTAAAGTATGTTTCTTGAATGAATGCAATCTGTGTTCGACTGCGTCTCATGTCCAGCAGCAAACGTGATCTTTTTTCGGGGGTTGAAAGCCCCCTGACATTTAAGGACGTAATTTTAGTACCTTGCATTCTACCACCTTCTTACCTGGTCCTTCCCTGTCTTATTTTTATTCCTATCTTACTTAAACCGACAGGAATCTCACGACTCCCTTCCCACTAAAACTTCACTTATATAGTACAGCGGGGACTAGGGCGGGAGAGGGGGGAAGGAGAGAGAGAGGGAAGGGACAGGAGAAGAAAAAATCAGGAGAAAGAAAAAGGAAGAGAAAGAAAAAGAGAAAAAAAAAAAAAAATAGGGGGGAGTAACCCCCCCCCCCCTAACCTCTTCCCCGTTCCCCTCCGCCTTCCGCTCCCCCCACTACCGGTGTGTCAGTGTGTTTGACTGACTTTGGTCTACTCTTGACCTTGCGTACCACAACGCGTCCTATTTGGGCGGGCAATCAAGATGCGCGCCGTGAGGAGGACTTCTTACTACCTTTACGAATAACACGACATCCTCACAAAAAAAAAAAAATAAAAAAATAAAACAAGGGACAAAAATCAAGACAACAGACCTCAGAGGGTCCGTGCGTCCCCGGGCGTCCGCCCTTCTCACACAACTGTATCGGGTGGGTTTGGATTTGGGGGGTTCTAAATGGGTATCATGCAGCGCATTAATAGTACATTATATCACAACTCACCACATTATCATATATCACAACACCCATTGATTTATCAATTCCAGACCCGTCTTATGGCAACCCCCTTCCACCCCTTAACCCCAACCCCTTGTATGTATGGTCCAGCAAGCCCCCCTCCCCGTAATTACGGCCATTACCTTTAACAAATAGCTGATGCCTGTCTACCCATCTACTTAAATTAACTTGGCCCGCTGATTATTCAACACATCCCGACTTCGGCCCATCTGTCTATCCACCCTCTCCCTCCTGCTACTTAATTCCTCGAGAGCTAGTTCTACGGTATTAATACATCTAACCAGTCTGCTACCTCAATTGGCTGTATTTTTAAGAAAGAAAAAAGTCCTTGCAACTGGTCAGGCCATCTCAAAATAAACATAGAGTCCTCCTTCTTTATCCTTATGTGGAATGGGTGTCCCCAATGGTACGTTGCCCCTGCTTTCCGAATTTCTTCAAGCAAAGGCTTGACCGCTGCACGCATTCTTAGTGTCTTTTTAGAAAGGTCTGGCAGGATCCTGATCTTTGACCCTTCGTAATCAAAGGGGCCCCTATCCCAGGCTTTCAACATAATTTGTTCTTTTTGAGCAAAAAAATGAATCCTTGCTAATACGTCCCGGGGGAAATCCGCCCCCACACTACGGGGAGCTCTCACTCTATGGACTCTGTCTATTTCAATGGCCTCTGTAAGGGGTCGTTCCAGTAGGCCATTGAATATTTCACCAAGCTTACCCCTTAATTCCGTACTTGAGATATCTTCAGAGAGACCCCTGAGACGTATATTGTTCCGACGTTGTCTGTTCTCCCCGTCATCCTGTTGTAATTGTAGCGTGATAAATTTATTAGCCATTGATTTCTGCACAGCCTCAATATGTTCCACTCTCTGCGTTAACTGACTTTGACCATTCTCTACCACCACAATCCTGCCATCCAAATTATTAATCTGACCCTTTAAGGAGGTTATTTCAGTAGTTAAAGAACTTACTATGTTTGCAGCTATTTCCATCAAGTCCTTCTTAGTAGGCATCATGGCTAGGATCTCCTTCCAGCTCTCTGGCTGCGTTTGCAGGGCTTGAGGTGATGGAGACTGTGCTGTTGGCCATTCATCACGGACTGTGGATATCTCATCCCTTTTTCCGCCTATAAGTTGTTCTTGGATTTCCTTACTGTTACCTGAGCATTTAGCGTCTTTTTTTGCCGCCATCTCGGTGTTTGCAGCCGGCCGCTTTGGCGCCATACTAGCGCGTTCTTCCACCCCTCCACTCCGAGACCCGCGGAGAAAATATGTGGAAATATCCACGCTCCGGACCGACAGGCCTTGGCTCCTCACACCGGGCACTTCTCCAGCTTGCATGAGCTGATCATGAGCACTCTTCAATTGTCCTCCTCTGCTTGCGCCTCTGAGGGAAATCCACCACCATTCACTCCTCCACAGCTAGATACTCCTTCGGCATGCTGGAGGTTAAGCGACTCTCAATCCTCTGTAAGGCCCCCACCGCCTCCGCTCGCCACTCCAGACACAGAGTCAGGATCCGAACTAGCGCGGGGTTGCCCACGTGACTTCAATAGCGTACCTCCGCCGCCACTCGTACCCCTGCTTGCGGAGCTGCACGCCGTCCGGCTTCGGCTGTCCCCACGCTCAGAGGCGGTGTGTGAGCTCCGAGGTGAGCCGCAAGTCTCGCGAGGTTTCCGGGGAGGGATATGCCGGGCTACCGCTGATTACGGGCGGACGCCGTTGCGGAGAGCACGGAGCTCCTCAGCCAGCCTCCTCACGGCACCATCTTCCTGCCACGCCCCCTCACTGCCTGTTTTAACCCTGTGACTGCTGCAGCAATGCGGTGTAACTGCATGCATGGCAAAAGGTTGTGGGGTGCTTCCCCATTTGTTTGAATGGATCATGTGAGGGGAGTCACTTTGGCCGGGGGGTCCGGGGAATCCATCTTACTTTAGAGAGTTTGGAAAACTCCTTGTTCAGCTCCCCAGGCCCCTCCTATGTGTAAGTCACCCTGTGTCTATTAGGGGCACAGGGTAACCGAGAAAATGATGGACAACTACCTTAATGGATGTTGATAATGTAGTTTGGAATACTTTGCCTCATAGCGTGTTGTGGACCGTTGCCATGCCATCTGCAAGTTATGATTATTCAAAGCATTGCTTAGATGTGGATTCCATGGTTATTGTTAATTTGAACACCTATTGTCTGATTAATCCCAACATTGTCTGTCTGTTAGTATTGTGTGCACTCAACCTTCTGTAGGCTGGTTTAGGGGACTAGTTAATTAACTCAAGTTAATTAAAATATTGTCAGCTATTGGTTGCTAGTGGGGAAGTAATATACTGCTTTTGTTTCTTAGTTATTTTAATTATATTTTCTGTATACAATTTCATTTGCATACGACAATGTGATCAGGCTCACCTGACCTGTGTGATATAAATTCTGTGTGAGTTTGTTCAACAAACAGTTCCAGTTTTGCAGCTGAGCTAGTCCCTTCTAGTATCTTGGTTGCAATATGCGGCTATAATATAATACTGACGGAAGCACCAAAGTAGGGTGCTGAACGGTTCAGTCACAGATCGCATTCGGTGGGCTTACTGCCATTCTAGAAACCCTCCAGGAATGCTTGGAAATGGTTGTTTCCAGAAGACATTTCCATTTTAAGATTAAGATAAGGAAGAGTACACACAATGTAGGCTTTGTAACTCTTTAACTAGAACACAGTTTATTTACATATTTACACTCATTACAGTCATTCCAAAGGTGATGGCACATTCCTTAAATAAGAAGTGTGGGAATTAAAAAAAAAAAAAAAAACATTCATACTCACCCAGATGGTTGCAGCATGAATCTGATGCTGCTGCTGTCCCCTGCTGGCTCTACACCAAGAACTGAGTGATCAAAGATCGCTGGTCATTTAGTTCTAGGCTCTGCTTTAAACACAGAACGGTGCCAGTCACCGATTTGTACTCTGCCCCCTCCAGCACTCACTGGAGCAGCTGGCTTAGGCTTTCAGCAATGCGCTGAGAGGCATGCAAAACAGAAGAAACACTGCGCTTAACCACTTGCCGACCGCAGCAAGTACATTTACTGTGGCAGTCAGCCCCGTACAGGCTAGTACTACGTCGCTAGCCTGAGAGCCTCTAGGGGGCGCGCTCCCGCCCTGCTCGTTCTCTAACAAGTCAGCGCGTGTGACCGGCGGACCCGATGTCCGCCGGTCACTTGCGATCTCCCCGTGGAGAGGGAGAAAGGCAGGCGGCTAATGTAAACAAAGCCGCCTGTCATTCTCCCTGATCTAACTGCAGAGATCATACGATCCTGCTATGTAGGATCGTATGTCTCTGTGGTTACATCACTAGCCACACCCCTTTACAGTTAGAAGCACGCCCCTAGGGACACGCTTAACCCCTGCATCACCAATAAAGTTAACCCCTTCCCTGCCAGTGTCATTTTTACAGTAACAGTGCATACATATAGCACTGAATACTGTAGTAATGTCACTGGTACCCCCAAAAGTGTCAAAAATGTCAGTCAAGGGTCCGATCTGTCCGCCGCAATGTCGCAGTCCCGCAAAAAAAAATTGCAGATCGCCGCCATTACTTGTTAAAAAAAAAAAAAGACAGAAATCTTTCACTTAGTAAACGCAATAACTTTTGCGCAAACCAATCAAAATACGCTTATTGTGATTTTTTTTTACCAAACATATGAAGCAGAAAACAAATTGGCCTAAAATGTTAAAAAATTTTGATTTTTACATTTTTTTTGGGGAATTTCATATAAAAAAAATGTGAAAACTATTGTTTTTTTTTTGAAAATTGTCGCTCTTTTTTTGTTTATAGCGCAAAAAGTAAAAATTGCAGAGGTGATCAAATACCACCAAAAGAAAGCTCTGTTTGTGGGAAAAAAAGGACGTCAATTTCATTTGGGTACAGCGTCGCACGACCACGCAATTTTCCGTTAAAATCACGCAGTGCCGAATTGCAAAATAGGGCCTGGCCAGGAAACAGCTGACACCTGAAACAATAGCACAAGTTCCAGATAACGATATACACAGCAATATGGTGCAGCACTAATCATGGAAATAATTTATAGTAATTGATATACAACAATCAAGAGAATTATGACTCAAATAATGCTATATGACATAAAATAATTAAATAAATTGAAAACACCAATAAAAATGTCAGCACAATAAGTCCATATATATCACATATGAGATCCCCCCAGGATAGCAAATAATCAAAGTCCCCAAAAAGGAAATCTCCATATAGAATAGTCAGATGTGCCAAGGAGTTGTAGAGGCAAATGCACCACAAAGTGTTTCAAATTGCTCCTTACCAGATCCACCTTGCCCCTAAATTATAAGTGGCTAAGCTCTTCCAACACATGATGATCCAGGGTAAAATCTTCAAATTTAACACAGATACTATCAATGACCGGTAGGATCGGATGTAAATCATCCCAGGGGCATCAGCTCTTTACACAGAACTAAATCTCAGTGTATGTAAGAGAAAATAAAGGGATGGCTCCCATAGTGCATTACCAAAAGACCACTTTTATTAAAAAAGTTACTCAAAGATAAAACACTCACATTGTGTAGATCATGAATCGGCATGTATACAAGCAGCATGAAGGAATGTACTGCTGCAGCGGTCCTGCAGATCGTTCCTCATTCAGATAGGGATCCACCGGCTAAACAGACTGGGACAGGAAAGGTATAGATTCCTCACACCGCCGCAAACCGGGACCCGTGATGTCTCGCACCGTCAGGATAAGCCACACCCCTACATGTTTCATTATAATTAACGTCCTCTGGGGGTTGGTCCTGGCTAATGCGCTGAGAGGCTAAGCCAGCTTCCATTCAGGCAACTGGCCAGACCCCGACTTTATAGTCAGGATCCTTCCAGAGCCTGGTGCGGCTTTGTGACATCAGCCGACAGCGGACTTTGGCCGGCTGCCGGCTGAACCTGGCTCACAGAAGTGCAGAATTAAGCACAATCCTGTGACCCACAGGAGAAAAATGGACAAAAGCCATACTTCTCCTTTATGTTGCAAACAGTAAACATTAGGATGAGAGCTGGGTCGAGCAGCAGCCCATATTTCATAAGGGGTTTATAAGAAAATATAATCATATTTTAAGGGATTTTTCAGAGTCCTACATCCAAAGTCAAAGGGTTATGAATAGTCCCAAAAGTCCTGCACCTCTACTTCCTTTAGCTGGGTTTTTTGGTAAAATTTCTTCTTTAAATGTATAAATGAATCAGCATTGTTTGTTGAAGACCTTCTTTAAGTCTGCAGGTGTCACTGTTGCTTGAGACCTTACCGTAAATGATTACAATTCTTTGTAGACAACAACTGACTTACTTCTGAAAGGCACTGAAAATGAAGAGGAAAGCTGAACAGCAATGCAAAGTGTTCAGTATGCTTCAGTATAAAATATTTATAAAAGTGCTCTGTCCTTGATAATTAGGCATCTACTAAGCAGTTTTTTTTTCAGGATAATGCTTTGCTAAATGAATATATTATAACATATACACTCACCAGCCACTTCCGTAGGTACACCTTGCTAGTACCGGGTTGGACCCCTTTTGCTTTAAGAACTGCCTTAATTATTTGTGACATAGACTCAACAAGGAGTTGGAATCATTCCTCAGATTTTGGTCCATATTGACATGATAGCGTCACACAGTTGCTGCAAATTTGTCGGCTGAACATCCATTATTCTAATCCCCTGTTCCACCACATCCTAAATGTGCTCTATTGGATTGAGATCTGGTGACTGTGGAGGCCATTGGAGTACAGTGACCTCATTGTCATGTTCAAGAAACCAGTGGTGAGATGATTTGAGCTTTGTGACATGGTGCATTATCCTGCTGGAAGGAGCCATCAGAAGATGGGTACACTGTAGTCATAAAGGGATGGACATGGTCAGCAACAATACTAGGCCGTGGCATTTAAACCATGCTCAATTAGTACTAAGGGGCCAAAAGTGTGCCAAGAAAATATCCCCCACACCAATACACCACTACCACCAGCCTGAACCGTTGGCAGAATGGATCTATGCTTTCGTATTGTTTATGCCAAATTCTGACCCTATGATTTGAATGTTACAGCTAGAATCGAGACTCAGACCAGGCAAAGTTTTCCAATCTTCTATTGTCCAATTTTGGTGAGCCTGTGCAACTTGTAGCCTCAGTTTCCTGTTCTTAGCTGATGGGAGTGGCACCTGGAGTGGTCTTCTGCTGCTGTAACCCATCTGCTCCGAGGTTCGATGTGTTGTGTGTTCAGAGATAGTATTCTGCATACCTTGGTTGTAATGAGTGGTTATTTAAGTTACTGTTTCCTTTCTATCATCTTGCACCAGTCTGCCCATTCTCCTTTAACATCAACAAGGCATTTTTCTCCACACAACTACCACTCACTGCATATTTTCTCTTTTTTGAACCATTCTCTGTCAACTCTAGAGATGGTTGTGTGTGAAAATCCCAGTAGATCAGCAGTTTGTGAAATACTCAGACCAGATCATCTGCCACCTACATCCATGCCACCTTCAATGTCACTTAAAACGGAGTTCCGGCCACAAAAAAATGTTTTCAATAAACATACCCCCGGGACAGTCAGGGCTAGTACATTCCACAATGGCTAGCCTCTGATCTGTCCCGGTTCGCACTTACCTGCAAGAAGAAATACTCACTTTTAAAATTTCTTCTCCAGCGTTGCCATCTCTGTTGTGGGCAGCTGAAGCCAGCTCGATCCTCTTCTGCGCCATCTTCCGTGTCTTCTTCTCCCAGAATGCGCCTTCACCGGCCCCGCTCGTCACTTCCGGCGCGGCGCCGCATTCCTCCACAGCTTCTGGGCATGCCCAGAAGCTGTTTAGCAAGGAATGTTGCGTCGCACCGGAAGTGACGAGCGGGGCCGGTGCCGGCGCATTGATTCCTGGGAGCGATGACGTTCAGCTCCCAGGAATCATTGCAAACCGGAAGTGACGGCGCGGGCCGCGGCCGCCGAGGGGGGAAGTGGAAGACAGGTATTTCTTTCTACAATTACAAGGTTAAGTAAAAAAAAAATATCCTAACTATCCAATTCTGTTTCAGGTGGGGAAAAGCAAGCGGATGGCCACAAAATCGGTTATGTCGATTTTGTGGCCGGAACTCTGCTTTAAATCCTCTTTCTTCCTCTTTCTGATGCTCGATTTGAACTTCAGCAAGTTTTCTTCACCACGTCTAGATGCCTAAATGCACTGAGTTGCTGCCATGTGATTGGCTTAAAAGCAATTTGTGTTACCAAGCAATTGAACAGGTGCACCAGTGGCCGGAGAGTGTATGATGGCAACTATGCATGATCTGCAGTGCCAGTAGATCATGTAGCGGCAGGGCAAGTGCCCCAAATCTGGGTGAGGGTCATAGTACATGATGCTTCTCAAGCTTACATGTATAGCTGTGGCCTCTGGCCTACTATAGAATCTGCTAACTCACTATTCACTGCTCCTGTGAGGATTCCCGATTCTGCATTATCCATGACCTATTTTTAACCTGGCACACTGCATCTTACATCAGCTCACAGGTACGGGAAAACAGCGGAGGCCTAATGAGGTGATTTAAAAAAAGGAAAAGACTGACAGACTTCATTGCATAAAAACATAGATTCTCTTCATCTGCCATACATGCAAGTAAAAAGGTTAATTTTTCTGTGGAAAAAAACCTTTGATCTAGCACTAAATCTCTTATCAATGCAAGTAATAATTTCACAAAATAAAAATGCTGCTCCCTTGCACAAATAGGCCATGACTGTTCTTTTATTCCCTGAAAAGTATGTGGCCATCATACAATGATTAACTAAGCATGGATGTGTCAGCAATATCATGGAGATAGGAGTACACAGGCAGAAAATACTGTTTCAGATGCTATTACCATTTTTATAAATTGTCATTGAGTACGTCACATTATCATGAACTATTGTTCAATGACTTTTTAATAAATGTGAAACTACATGTATTTTTTATATTTATCTTTGCAGAGTGACCTGCCTCATTTAAAGTCCAATGACCTCTGTATTTTCTGCTTGTATTCATTATTAGGGATGGAGGCATGTCACTGTGGATGCTTCGGGTCTCTATTTTTTCTCTATGAGGTAGGAGCACAGCTAAAGGTTGCTTGTAACAATGAACGTACAAGTGAAACAGAAACGGAGGCAGATGTATAAACTGGGGTGGGCAGCGGCTTGTGACATAAATTTTCTTGAATTCTTAACCTGGATACATACTATACAACTTTCTTTAGATTTTTTTCCTTTAGATTTACCAAAACCATATAATAGGAGGTAAAACCTAAACACTTTCAATTTGTATGCAATCAGGCAGGCCCTTGCACTACATAGAAAAGGTAAGTCTAAAGGAAATCTAACAACAAAAGTTGCATAGTGTGTATCCAGCCTTACATTGATGAATTTACCATGTTGCCATTATTGGATTTTAATTGTATGATGTGCCATAAACTTGTATTTTTTTTTCCAACTGTAGCAGGGTTCCCAGCCGTTTTGCTGGATATGGGTCCGCCATGGTTACCGCTAGCAACAGTAGCACAATTAGGCATATTCTCCAAGTGTGAGCACTGAGACAAAAATCAGTCCAGGATCTTTGGGTTTTTTGGTTTATTGAGAACTTGGATGGGAGAAGGGATGAGTGGGATACTCTTCTTGCTCAACTATGCACAATATTAGGGGGACAACTGAAAAAATGCCTGCTGACTTGACGCTGGCTGAATGCCAGTCAATGCCGGTTGGCACTAATGAACGCTGACTTGCGGTCTGTTAGCACTGAACTGACTCCTGTCACTTTCCTGTGGCACAAAGTCCTTGTAGAAGCTCCCTTAACACTCTCCTTTGAGGTAGCTACTTGTACATCTGCTGCAACGCTTAACACTTCAGGGCCCGCACCGGCACCCTCTTGACACACACACTTCTCTTCAGGGCTTAGACTCAGGCACCCCCTTTCTAAACTTCCTCCTGGTTAGCTGGCTCCTGGATCCCTCTGACCTTCTGGACTGGTCCCCTATCCTAGGCAGACCCCTGGGCAGTTTACAGTACTCACGACACTGCTTTCCTGGAAACTTCTGCCCAGCAGCCCCACTCGGTCCACAGCACACTGGATCCCTCTCTGCAGCTCAGCTCAACCTTCTGTCCTCTAGGCCGACCGCCAAGGACACCTTTCCTGATGCTGACAGGAGGAGAGACAGCCATCACCCTCCTCCTGGGACTCTGCTTCCCGCCAAAGACACCCTGTCATATGCTCCCCTCAGACTTACAGTGCCTTGCGAAAGTATTCGGCCCCCTTGAACTTTGCGACCTTTTGCCACATTTCAGGCTTCAAAGATAAAGATATAAAACTGTATTTTTTTGTGAAGAATCAACAACAAGTGGGACACAATCATGAAGTGGAATGAAATTTATTGGATATTTCAAACTTTTTTAACAAATAAAAAACTGAAAAATTGGGCGTGCAAAATTATTCAGCCCCTTTAAGTTAATACTTTGTAGCACCACCTTTTTCTGCGATTACAGCTGTAAATCGCTTGGGGTATGTCTCTATCAGTTTTGCACATCGAGAGACTGACATTTTTGCCCATTCCTCCTTGCAAAACAGCTCGAGCTCAGTGAGATTGGATGGAGAGCGTTTGTGAACAGCAGTTTTCAGTTCTTTCCACAGATTCTCGATTGGATTCAGGTCTGGACTTTGACTTGGCCATTCTAACACATGGATATGTTTATTTGTGAACCATTCCATTGTAGATTTTGCTTTATGTTTTTGATCATTGTCTTGTTGGAAGATAAATCTCCGCCCCAGTCTCAGGTCTTTTGCAGACTCCATCAGGTTTTCTTCCAGAATGGTACTGTATTTGGCTCCATCCATCTTCCCATCAATTTTAACCATCTTCCCTGTCCCTGCTGAAGAAAAGCAGGTCCAAACCATGATGCTGCCACCACCATGTTTGACAGTGGGGATGGTGTGTTCAGGGTGATGAGCTGTGTTGCTTTTACGCCAAACATAACGTTTTGCATTGTTGCCAAAAAGTTCGATTTTGGTTTCATCTGACCAGAGCACCTTCTTCCACATGTTTGGTGTGTCTCCGAGGTGGCTTGTGGCAAACTTTAACCACTTGCCGACCGCCGCACGACTATCTACGGCGGCGGTCAGCCCCTCACAGGCAAAGTGACGTAGGTCTACGTCGCTCGCCTGTGAGGGTTTAGGGAGCGAGCGCGCGCCGCCGGAGGCGCGCTCCCGCTCCCGCGTGGTCACGGACCCCCCCGCGCGCGTGACCGGCGGACCCGATCGCCGCCGGCCACTCTGCGATCGGCGGGGGAGAGGGAGATAGTCAGGCAGCTTGTGTAAACAAGCTGCCTGTCATTCTCCTCTCTGTATGAGAGCTGATCACATGGATCTACTATGTAGATCCATTGATCACTCCTCATACAGTTGAAGCCACAGCCAATCACAGTTAGAATCACGCCCCTAGGGACACACACAGCCCCTCCCTCTCAAATAAAGTTAACCCCTTCACTACCAGTGCATTTTTACAGTAACAGTGCATATGTATAGCACTGATTACTGTAGAAATGTCACTGGTAACCCCAAAAGTGTCAAAAATGTCAGTCAAGGGTCCGATCTGTCCGCCGCAATGTCGCAGTACCGCAAAAAAAATCGCAGATCGCCGCCATTACGCGTTAAAAAAAAAAACAACAAAAATGACAAAAATCTTTCCCTTTGTTAGTAAACGCAATAACTTTTGCGCAAACCAATCAAAATACGCTTTTTGCGATTTTTTTTACCAAACATAGGTAGCATAAAACAAATTGGCCGAAAATATTAAAAAATTTTGATTTTTACATTTTTTTTTGGGGGAATTTCATATAAAAAAAAGGGAAAAATATTGCTATTTTTGCAAAATTTACGCTCTTTTTTTGTTTATAGCGCGTGATCAAAAAATCGCACAGGTGATCAAATACCACCAAAAGAAAGCTCTGTTTGTGGGAAAAAAAGGACGCCAAATTCGTTTCGGTACAGCGTCGCACGACCGCGCAATTGTCCGTTAAAGTCACGCAGTGCCGAATCGCAAAATGCCCTCTGGTCGTTTAGCAGCCAAATCCTCCGGGGCTTAAGTGGTTAAACGACACTTTTTATGGATATCTTTAAGAAATGGCTTTCTTCTTGCCACTCTTCCATAAAGGCCAGATTTGTGCAGTATACGACTGATTGTTGTCCTATGGACAGAGTCTCCCACCTCAGCTGTAGATCTCTGCAGTTCATCCAGAGTGATCATGGGCCTCTTGGCTGCATCTCTGATCAGTCTTCTTCTTGTATGAGCTGAAAGTTTAGAGGGACGGCCAGGTCTTCGTAGATTTGCAGTGGTCTGATACTCCTTCCATTTCAATATTATCGCTTGCACAGTGCTCCTTGGGATGTTTAAAGCTTGGGAAATCTTTTTGTATCCAAATCCGGCTTTAAACTTCTCCACAACAGTATCTCGGACCTGCCTGGTGTGTTCCTTGTTCTTCATGATGATCTCTGCGCTTTAAACGGACCTCTAAGACTATCACAGTGCAGGTGCATTTATACGGAGACTTGATTACACACAGGTGGATTCTATTTATCATCATTAGTCATTTGGGTCAACATTGGATCATTCAGAGATCCTCACTGAACTTCTGGAGAGATTTTGCTGCACTGAAAGTAAAGGGGCTGAATAATTTTGCACGCCCAAATTATCAGTTTTTTATTTGTTAACAAAGTTTGAAATATCCAATAAATTTTGTTCCACTTCATGATTGTGTCCCACTTGTTGTTGATTCTTCACACAAAAAAAATACAGTTTTATATCTTTATGTTTGAAGCCTGAAATGTGGCAAAAGGCCTCACCTGGCGAGAGCCTAAGCCACCAAAAAAAAAGGTCACACTCTAATATTTTGTTGGCTTTGATTACAGCAGGCATTTGCTGTGGCATTGTTCGATAAGCTTCTGCAATATCACAAGATTTATTTCCGTCCAGTGTTGCATTCATTGTTCACCAAGATCTTGTATTGATGATGGGAGAGTTGGACTACTGCGCAAAGCCTTCTCCAGCACATCCCAAAGATTCTCAATGGGGTTAAGTTCTGGAATCTGTGGTGGCCAATCCATGTGTGAAAATTATGATGAAAAATGGTCATTCAGTATATTCAGGTGGTCAGCTGACCTCATTCTTCAGGCACATGCAGTAACTATCCAGTAGGATAGGTACTGCATGCTTAGTTTAGTTAGTTGCTTAGTTAATTCCAGGTGGCGACTTTTTTTTTTTTTTTTGGCCAGATGGTGTACATAATGATTGAAGAAACCCATAAAATTGGGGTAAAAATATTAATAACAAACAATAAATAAGACCATCTAATCAACTTTTTTGGCAAATGAAGAAAAATCAACTTTTGCTGGAGAAAAATCAGCAGAAATTATACTATGCACTGCAAGGATGTTAGCAATTGTCATTGCAGAGTCTTACCTTTTTTTTATTTAAAAATTTTGACATTTAGCTTACTATGGCTTTTATTTACTAAAGCTGAACAGTGCAAAATCAGGCTCACTTCTGCATAGAAACCAATCAGCTTCCAGGTTTTATTGCCAATGCTTCATTGAACAAGCTGAGGTTAGAAACTGATTGGCTGCTATGCAGAAGTGAGCCTGATTTTGGACGCTCTAAACCCCAATGTCTTTTCTCAAACGGTGTGCTAAATGGGAGGCTTCATTTATCAGCACCTGAGCAAACTCAGGGTTTTAATAGGAAAAGCTGCAATGTCTGCATCCATTCACTTTGATGAACAGCATTAGAAAGTCATTATTAAAAACTGAAACTCCTGTTGTCTGTGATTTGAATACAAGTTTAATCTCTTGGCACTGACAGTATGCAAACATGCGGCCTCTCGGCAGGTGGGCCTTGATGCCGAGAAGCTGAATATTTGCATACCAGAATGTAAATACAGCTCTGCCAAGAGTGCGCGCCCTGCACGCTCCCGACACAGTTACCGGCGGCTAATGGAAACCTCCCGATCGCAAGTAGCTTTCCAATCATCTGACCGCTGTGACAGCAAATCACAGTGGTCACATGTTTATAAACACCACCCCACCTCCCAGCATCTGAAACCCTTTAAAGGGCCAGGAGGTGCGGGCACCTAGGGGTTAAAGGAGAATTATGGCAAAAGCTTTTTTGGCTATAATTTTCCTATGGTTTACACAAATGCAGTTGGTTCTGGACTCCTTTCTTAAGCCTGCTGTTGGCTGATGTCAAAGAGCCAGGCTAGGCTCTGAAAAGATCCCTAACATTTGGTCTGGATCCACCCAGCAGCCTGGACCAGCACCTGGCGAGAGCCTAAGCCAGCCCCTCCCGCCCACTCCACATCTCAGCACTCCAGTGAGCGCTGGAGGGGCAAAGCAGAGAGCTGGAGATAGTCCAGACTTTCTGCTTAGAGAACTAAACGATCAGTGGTGTTTGATTGCTCAGTTCTCACTACAGAGCCGGCAGGGGACAATTGCAGCACCATAATAGTAGCGGTTAAAAAAAAACTATTGTGGGTTTAACTAATAAATATATTTTTTAATTCTCCTTTAAGGGGCTGTAGCAGGGTCCTATGCCTACATACTTTTTCTAATAGGTGTCCCTCGTTCCTATCTCAAAAAGTTGGAAGGCATGCTAATAGTGATCCTGCTGCACTAACCCCTGGCCATTTGGTACCATCAGTTCCACCAAGCTTTTTGTTCATCTACTCTTCATATGCAGAATGGTGCAAGTAATGGACAGTGAAACATAGCTACTTATTCTAACATTCTTCCATGCTATCTCCCTGATATCTCGATTTGTCTCTCGTATCCAAGCATGTTGCATTCGATTGCAGAAATTGTATGGAATAAATGCAAGAGGCGGATCAGTCATTTTAGTTTTTTTTATGATTTGAAAAAATGTTATAGATTGCATAATCTCTGTAATTTTGTAATCAGGACTCGGCCAACGCAGAGGCAGCAAAAGTTTCTTTCATCAGCTGTGCTAATGATATCAAACCAACAGCCCAGCCCCACAGATTACAAAAGGACTGGCAATCCCCCAGAGTAACAAGAGGGACCCAGTTATTTTGACATCTGTGTATCAGGAGCATGAGAGCTATCCCTGATACAATAAGCAGAATAGGACCAGCTGTCAAAGTCACAGTGGAGTCCCACAGTAATTCTAAGACACAGAGCAAGACCAGCTGTTAAAATTGTAGCTGATTTTAAGATCAAACTAGGAGAGCCATTCTTCAATTTTGATGAGTTATATGCTACCTGTTATTGAAAGTGTGGTTCAGTTTCTCTGTGCTTATCACATTAGTTTAACCACATCACAACATACTTATTCCCCAATTCTGTTAGATTTTTCCATAGACCAAAAGTTGGTAACCTCAATCACAGCAGGCAAAGGCTACATGGTGCAAATTCCTTTCCTGCAACCACGGGTTGTAGAAAAGAAATTTGCACGATACCCCCATCAACAAGTGTTGACAGGGGAATCAGCAATTGTCTTATTCCAGGAGGGGCGCAGGGGGCGGGCAGGAGAAGCTATCCCTGCTGGGAGAAGACCGTAATTATCACTAGTGGCTATAGCAGCCGCTAGTGATAATCACAAGAGAATACAGAAGGCTGATTCGCGATCAACTTGGTACATTCAGCCTTCCCATTAACAGTTTGAATCTCGCCCGTTTCCTGCTGAACTATCTGAGATTCAAACTGTGTATGGCCGGCCTAAGTTTGTCATTTATGCTCTCTGTGCCAGCCCAGTCACTGTGGATGTGCAAGCATGATCCATCTCAGCTGAGTAGGGGAGGAGTAATTGGGTACCAGAGGACCATGTCCTGGAACTGAATGTAAGTGTAAATTGCCAAATTTCATTTCTAAATACTGAATATTGTATGCAGCTGATGGGAAACATTCTACATAAATACAATTAACATAGCTAAATTATTTTACCATCATCGTTTATTGCCAGTCTTTGTATTACAGTCTTAAGGAAGTTAAAATACAGATGTGTCCAAACATTCTTTAAATCTATGGTCATTAAACTGTACTAGTTTAATATTGCACTGTGGATTATTGTGATGATTTCCTTGTATAAAAATTAACTGGACACCATTAGAAATATGCATACAATTTTATTAAAACCAAATCATAACTATAACTGATTAGTAAATTGAGACAATAGTACTTCTATACTCTAAAATGCTGCAGGGCAATTGAAAAGGTAGCTGGATATTCAGAATGCATAGGCCAAAAATACCAGGAGTGGTTCTGTATTATCACATCGAATGTGATGAATGAAATATCTATTCACACAAAGCCAAAATGTGGCTCTGTAGGGGGAGTGTGTTAACTGATCTGCGCCCCTAATTGTTGGCGTATTTATTATGCATTGAATTTTGCAACCGGCTCCCAGGCCCAGTAGACGGCGTGACCAGTGTGTGGACAATAACAAAAAAAAAGTTTTCTTCATTTCTTTAAAGGTCATAGGTAGCTATGAGGAGAATGGAGTGATAGTTGAAGTGTATAAAGTATGTACACCCTGAAAAGGAAGTCCTCATATTTACTACCTTTTGGTCTGTTAAATAACCATTGAGAGCATTTTGTGATATCTTCAATAAGTGAGAAAAATATACCTGTTGATCACATCAGAAGTTAAGAGCTGCCCTGTGTTGTGTCCACACTTCCTATATTTCTAAGGAGTCTTCCCAGTTCTTATCTTGGACTACAGAACAAATAATCTGCTTGCTGTGGAGATGACAAGAATGGGAGGGATTCAGTAGTCTAACAATAGACAACTGAAGCCAGACAAATTAGGAGCGGCGTGCATTTGTGACAGATTGACAGGTATTTTTCTGTACTGCATGGTCTTTAAAGGGACAAAAACATGTGGAAATGTATCACAGAGATGTACTAAATAGTTTTTCATTTGTTAATTATGATATGATGGCCCACCATTTCAAAATGTGCATTAAACACTAAAGCTTGGTACACACAGGAAATTTCTTTTTTTTTTTTGGGTTAACCCAGCAGGCTGAATGAAAGAAAATTGACTATGCGATGTTAGTACAGCAATCTCCTCTGCTGTGCAATTGTGTTCTGACAAGGGAACTACCCCCCCCCCCCTTGATCACACTGGCCAGCGTTCACAGCAATTGGCTGCAAACGCTGAACGGGTGCCGATTAGCTGCTGGTTTTCAATCATGCACATTCGACACAAGCTGGTCGTAAGAACAGCTTCTGTTGGATGAGGAGCTATACACAAAGGCCCAAAAGTTGGCGAGTAACTCCAAAACTACGGTTTTTAGCAAATTTTTGGCCCGTGTGTACCTAGCATAACTTTCTGTTTGTTAAGATTTACCGAATCATTGAAGGTTTTAGGTGAACAGCAGTTAGGTGAGGCTTGTCTACACATTATTTATCCAAAATTCTCAAACAGTTGAACACAATGAGGACATACGGGTTATATAACACATGTAAACATATACCTTCCTCCTGCAAAATGTATATATATAATTAATTAAATAAATAGAGAATTTCGACTACATGGACATTTGGCACTCGAGTAAGATCAAAAAGTTTGCAGGTCCTCAGAGACACTGAATAAAAAGTCCCTTTATTACTTAGAGGCTATTTTGCCTTCAGTGAAAAGAAAGAAAACATCTACATTTTTACATCACATTTCCAAGGACATCTTGATGACTCAGTAGTTGGTAATTATGCAGAAAACTTAATTAGTAGGATATTGCTAATTAGCAGTAAGGCGATGTTCTGTGGAGTTAAAGCTGCAGGAGAAAAAAATAAAACAAATTAATGTCAGTTTTAGAATATACCCTTTTAATTTTAAAGTGATTTGGTATAATTAAAAGAGGAGCTCTATTACTATAATTTAATTCTTGGAAAAAAGTATTTTTTCTACTTTGAGCACTGTGTCTTTGCCGCTGCCATCATGGCAACAGCAATGCAATGGCTTTATTATAGCTTACTAGCATCATAGTATGACATGAAGGTTGTATCTGTGTCTGTAATCTTTTGGTGACCATTTCCTGATCCTGACAATCTTAACACAGTCAAAAAATAATTGCTATATTTATAGGCTACTAGGATCTAATCTGTCACCCCAGATCACTGGGTCAGTGCGTCTTTATGAACTCTGCCTGCAAGCCACTTCAATAAGATCCCCTTTACAGCTGGAGCTCCAGTGGCTTCCCAGTGTTTATACTGTAAATGCCAAACACAGAGATCCAGCTCAAACAACATACACAAGCGTTTCTACAGTTTGTAAAGCAAAAGAACTTTTGGTATTCCGAATGTTCTTGCATATCTGACAACCATCTAATCTATATGCCAAGCTTTATCTTTAGTGGCAAGTTCTTCACCTACACATTAGCCTGGATCAGGGCTTTCCAAACTTTCAAAACAAAGGGCCAGTTTACTGGCTTTCAAACTTTAGGAGGGCCGGACTGTGGCTGGGATGAGTAAAAAAATATATATATATACTACTGGTGCCAGTGGAAGTTATAGTACCCCATCATTGGTGCCAGTGGAAGTTATAGTACCCCATCATTGATGTCAGTGGGAGAATTAATTACCGACCTCTGGTGTCATTGGGAGGAATAGTACCCCATCATCAGTATCAGTGGGAGGAATAGTACCCCATCTTTGGTGTCAGTGGGAGGAATAGTACCCCATCCTTGGTGTCAGTCAGAGGAATCATTCCTCGTCTCTGGTGCCAGTGGGAAGAATGGTGCCCCATTATTAGTGTCAGTGGGGAGGGAAGAGTGTCCCATAATTGGTGTCAGTAGGCAAAATAGTGCCCCATAATTGTTGTTAGTGGAAGAATTAGTTCCCCATCTCTAGTGTCAGTGAGAGCATTAGTCCCCTATCTCTGGTGTCAGTTGGAGGAAAAGCACCCCATCATTGGTGTCAGAAGAAATAGTACCCCATAATTGGTGTCAGTGGGAAGAATAATGCCCAATAATTGGTGTCAGTAGGAGAAATAGTGCCCCATAAATGGTGTTAGTGGGAGATTTAGTTCCTCATCTCTAGTGTCAGTGGGAGAATTAGTCCCCTATCTCTGATGTCAGTTGGAGGAATAGCACTCCATCATTGGTGTCAGTGGGGAAGAATAGTAGCTCATATCAGTGGAAGGAAAAGTGCCCCAAGGGCTAGATAAAGGCAAGCAAGGGCCACATCTGGCCCGCGGGCCGCTGTTTAGAGACTCCTGGCCTGGATTAAAGTACATCTAAAAGCTCCTGTGTTATAGACTAACTAATCCAAAAACCAGTGAGGCACAAGTCTTATAAAATGAAATTAAAAAAAAAAACAAACCTAAATTACCTTCCCTAATTGAGCTAAATCCTCCTTTACACACTCCCCTTCCCAAACACTACAGCTCACAGTAGGAGGCTTTCAGCAACAGAGGCAGTGCTGTCAACCTAGAAAGCACTGGGTAGGACAAAGTGTGGCCAAGTGCTTTTTGACAAGTTATCGGCTGAAGAATGAGCAGTGATAATACTGATAGGGACTTCCCCTACAACATCTCATCCCACTGTAGTGCAAGCAAACACAACTTACATAAGAGTGGCAATGCTGCTTTCAAAGTAAAAGGATTGCAGCAGGCTTTTTCCCCATCACAGTTGCACATTGCTGGCAGGGTCAACAATTATTTGTAAGACTTTGCAGGGAAACTAAGGACCGTTCGAATCTCAGTTTCAGTAGGAACCAGCCGAGATGCGAACCAATAATGCGTAGGCTGAATGTACCAAGTTGATCGAAGGCTGAATGTAGCTGCTAGTGATGATCACTGTAATTTCCAGGCAGGGACGGCTTCCCTAGCCGGGAGGGCTACTCATCAGCACTGTCTGTGTTGATAGGGGAATCATGCAAATTTCTTTCCTTCTGTGGTTGCAGGAAAGAAATTCCCACCGTCTATGGCCTGCCTAAGAAAAAACTGTGTGCAGATTCAGCAGTGATAATGCCTATAGCCACGCTCCCTGCAACATTTCATACCACTGTAGAGCAGGAAAGCCCAGCCCAGTCTCCTGAATTCATGAACAGCATAGATCATTGCCACCCCATTACAGGAAGCTGTATTAGGTGGACTTCACTGGCAGCATTAACAGGTATTCAGCTCCATTGTTCTGCAACAATATTGCACATGGTATATGCCAAAATCGGCAGCCTGCTGCCTTTAAAGTGTTCTCCCACACTGAAGGTATACATGTGTAGCAAGTACCTAAAGATGCCTGCAGGTATGGTTACATAACCATAAGTTTTCAGTAGCACTGAAGCCTAGTAATTCTAATATGTAAATACCGACTTTAATTCTCAAGTCATGCTTGGACACATCCCATCCATCTCACCAACTCACTACTGGTCACCAAGGTTGCACATGATAACGATGGACCAACAGTAGGGTTCAGGATGCAGGATCACAGTATTTAGGAATGTAAGTTATGATCTGCATATTACCACTACACAGGAATTTAAGATGTTTTACAAGGTATGTGACAATTTGACCAGGCACCTTTAGGTGTTCCTGAGTATGCCTGTTTTCAGTGAACACTAGTTCACTTTAAAGAATTTTAATAATCCCTACTGTTATCTAAAATGGCCTAAATACATAACCTCATTATTCTTTCTAAAAAAAAAAATCACACTTTCTGTGATATACTTTTATAGTTAACACCATAGGGCGTATTTATAAAACAGTGAATGTGACATTCAACAAATACTCATTGCAGGTGAATTTTTCTGGTACATGTTGTTTAAATCACCGCCTTATAAATACGCCCCTAATCAAGCTATTATAGAACCAACTGTATATATATTTTTAAATATACACTATATTACCAAAAGTAATGGGATGCCTGCTTTTACATGCGTATAAACTTTAATGGCATCTCACTCTTAGTCCGTAGGGTTTAATATTGAGTTTGACCACCCTTTGCAGTTATAACAGCTTCAACTCTTCTGGGAAGGCTGTCCACAAAGTTTAGGAGTGTGTCTATGGGAATGTTTGACCATTCTTTCAGAAATGCATTTGTGAGGTCAGGCACTGATGTAGGACGAAAAGGCCTGGTTCGCAATCCCCGCTTTAATCCACCCCAAAGGTGTTCTATCGGGTTGAGGTGTTCAGGGTGATGTGCAGTGTTCGTTTTCCACCACACATAGTGTTTTGCTTTTAGGCCAAAAAGATACATTTTGGTCTCATCTGACCAGAGCACCTTCTTCCACATGTTTTCTGTGTCCCCCACATGGCTTCTCGCAAACCTGCAAACGGGAATTCCTAAGGCTCTTGTTTAACAATGGCTTTCTTCTTGCCACTCTTCCATAAAGGCCAGATTTGTGGAGTGCACAGCTAATAGTTATCCTGTGGACAGATTCTCCCACCTAAGCTGTGGCTTTCTGCAGCTCCTCCATAGTTACCATGGGCCTCTTGGCTGCTTCTCCGATTACCTCTTTGCCCGGCCTGTCAGTTTAGGTGTACAGCCATGTCTTGGTAGGTTTGCAGTTGTGCCATACAAAACAGCGCTCCATGAAATGTTCAAAGCTAGGGATATTTGTTTTTATAATCCTGCTTTAAACTTCTCCACAACTTTATCCCTGATCTGTCTGGTGTGGTCCTTGGCCTTTATGATGCTGTTTGTTCGCCAAGGTTCTCTAACAAACCTCTGAGGGCTTCACAGAACAGCTGTATTTATTCTGACATTGAATTACACACAGGTGGACTCTATTTACTAATTAGGTGACTTCTGAAGGAAATTGGTTCCACTAGATTTTAGTTTGGGGTATCAGGCTGAATGCAAATGCACACCACACTTTTCAGATATTTGTAGAACATTTTGAAAACCATTTATCATTTTCTTTCTACTTCACAATTATGTGCCTCTTTGTATTGGTCTATCACATAAAATCCCAATAAAATACATTTACATTTTTGGTTGTAACATGACAAAATGTGGAAAATTTCAAGGGGTATGAATACTTTTTCAAGGCACTGTATATGGCTGCAGATTATTGTATGGTACCAGCTTGAAACATCACTTAGGTAACGCTGTATATAAACAGTGCAATTGCACACAATGGCATTCCTTACCATTACTGGATGAACACTGCAGACCCTCTACAGAGTCTATATAATTTCTACCTAGCCACTCTTCATAGGTTTTCTTTTCTTTGACTGGAACAATTTTATATGTTGAGTCCTTGAAGATCAAATCTACTTGATCATAAAGTGAAGAATTAAACATATTAAATTCAGAGCTACTCTCTCTCCCGTAATATTCCTGTAGAGTAAAAAAAAAAAAAGAATATAAATAATAGACAACACATTAAACAAAAACAAGCTTCGTAAATAGAGCATTGCTTAATTGTTTATAACTATAGTGCTAGCTTTCGGTTTTGTAATGGGTTGCAACATCAGAATCGTAAACGTACAGATCAGAAACGTACACAAGCTCCACAGAAATAGAGAAAAATTAAAGAGGACCTGCAATTCCGAAAATAATGTTATTGTACCAAGAAAAAAAAGTGGAAGGTAGCCATTGCCTATGTTATTTCTAAGGGTGAAGGTTGTAGGTTGTTTTAATTATCATGGTTTGCAACAATTAGTTTACCCGTTTAGGTTGTGGAAAAGTTTTATCTCACATATACCCAACCTATCCTTGCTGCCATGTCATGGTAAAAAGCAAACAGCATGAAGGCATTCAAGACTTATGCTTCGTACACACGCATCGATTATTGGCCGGGAATTTTCGGCCAACTTCCGATCGGCCGATTTTCGGCTTGATAGTATGATGCTTTCGTCAACCGACTCAAACTTTTCGGCCGAATAAAATCTGGTGTGCAGGCTATAAAATTTTTGTTGGCCGTCAACACAACGGCCGATTTTCCGTCAGTCAGTACAGATTTTGGCAGACAAAAATCTGATGAGCAAGACTGGGCATGCTCAGAGAAGAAAAAACACACGGAAAGTAAACCAGCACATGACATCACTTCTGAAGTAGATTTTTGTTGGCCGAGAAAATTGTTGTGAAGTCTAGGCACATTCCAACCAACAAAACACCACTCTGGACAAAAGTCGGACGATCGGTCGGCCGATAATCGTTGAGTGTGTACGAGGCATAAAAGGGCCATGTCATTTGAGGTGGTGCACTCTCAGGAGCTTGGAGACAAATGACAAGACATCCCTGGACTCTCAAGCTGAACACTAAACTAAGGATTTTTACAAACATTTTCATATGTAAACCTTCAGAATATTTCAAAAATTATAATATCGATTTTTGCATTAGTCTAGTTGTGACTGGTTGTCTTTAAAACAGTTTTTTCTAAAATATTCCTAATCATTACAGGAAGAATTGAGTTCAATATCTATCTTTCCTATGCTTCCCTCTTCAGAATATTAACCACTTGCCTACTGTGCACTTAAACACCCTTCCCATCCAGGCCAATTTTCAGCTTTCAGCACTCTCACACTTTGACTGACAATTGCGCGGTCATGCTACACTGTACCCATATGAAATTTTTATAATTTTTTTCACACAAACAGAGCTTTCTTTTGGTGGCATTTAATCACCTCTGGGTTTTTTATTTTTTACAAAAAAAAAGAAAAAAGACAGAAAATTTTGAAAAAAAAAAAAGTTTTTCTTATTTTCTGCGAGTAAATTTTGAAAATAAATTTTTCTCCCTCACTGATGTGCGCTGATGAGGCTGCACTGATGGGCACTGATAGGCTGCACTGATGGGCACTGATGAGGTGGCACTTATGGGCACTGATGAGGTGGCACTTATGGGCACTGATGAGGAGGTACTAATATGCCGCACTGATGAGCACTGATAGGCGGCACTGATAGGCGGCACTGATAGGCGGCACTGCTGGGCACTGAGAGGTGGCACTGCTGGGCACTGAGAGGTGGCACTGCTGGGCACTGAGAGGTGGCACTGATGGGCACTGCTAGGCGGCACTGATGGGCACTGGCGGATGGCACTGATGGACACTGACGGGTGGCACTGATGAGCACTGATGGGCGGCACTGATGAGCACTGATGGGCAGCACCATCAGTGCCCACACTCAGTGCCCATAGTGCTGCCAGTCAGTGCTCATCAGTGCCTAGATGAGCAGGCACTGATGGGCACTGACTGGCAGCACTATAGGCACTGATTGTGGGCATTGATGGGGGCACTGATGGCGGGCACTGTGGGCACTGATGGGGGGGCAATGTGTGTGGTTTTTTTACCTTTAGTAATCAGGGCACTGGTGATCAGTGCCCTGATTACATTTCTCTGTGTCCCCAGCGGCTGTCGGCTCCCCCTCCTTCCTCACACTGCAGTGTCTGTGTGAGGAAGGAGCGCCGGCGATGAGAGATGATCTCATATGTTTACATATGAGATCATCTCTCATTGGATGGCTTGATCACGTGGTGAATGGCCGCTGTGATTGGCCATTCACCACGATCTGTGATCGGCCGTGTCCAAGGGACACGGCCGACACAGATTCTCCCCGATGCGCGCTCGCGGGAGCGCGCGGGGGGCGTGTCACTGGAGGCCGTTTAAAAACGGCCTCCCGAAAATTCGAGTCCGCGCTGCAGCCGTATATAGGCTGTAGCGCGGATGGGAGAAAGTTAATACAAGACAAGACAATGTGCTAGTTTTTTTTCTTTTTTTATTTGAACAATTTAATTTCCAATGAGAAGTGAAAACGAAATGTCTAGACACAATTTAGCATAGCTAGTATGTGCTAGGTAATGTACACCTAATGCTCTGGCTAATTTTCTTCCCTAAGGCTACATGTACACGGGACGTTTTCAAAAGTCCTTTGAACTCTGGAATTTTATAGCTATGTAAAGGACATTTAAAAGTGTCACACCGGGAGAAAGGCAGGCGGCTAATGTAAACACAGCCGCCTGTCATTCTCCCCTGTGTAACAGCACAGATCATACGGTCCTGCTATGCAGGACCATTGATCTCTGCTGTTACACACACAGCCACATCCAATCACAGTTAGAAGCACGCCCTTAGGGACACACTTAACCCCTCCCTCTCCAATAAAGTTAACCCCTTCCCTCCCAGTGTTATTTTTACAGTAACAGTGCATATGTTTAACACTGATTACTGTAGTAATGTCACTGGTAACCCCAAAAGTGTCAAAAATGTCAGTCAAGGGTCCGATCTGTCCGCTGCAATGTCGCAGTCCCGCAAAAAAAAAATTGCAGCTTGCCGCCATTACTCATTAAAAAAAAAAAAACAATAAAAATGACAAAAATCTTTCCCTTAGTTAGTAAACGCAATAACTTTTGCGCAAACCAATCAAAATAGGCTTTTTGCGATTTTTTTTTCCAAACATATGTAGCAGAAAACAAATTGGCATAAAATGTTAAACAATTTTGATTTTTACATTTTTTGGGGGGAATTTCATATAAAAAAATGTGAAAAATATTGTTATTTTTGCAAAATTGTCGCTATTTTTTTGTTTATAGCGCATTATCAAAAAATCGCACAGGTAATCAAATACCACCAAAAGAAAGCTCTGTTTGTGGGAAAAAAAGGACGTCAATTTCATTTGGGTACAGCGTCGCACGACCGCGCAATTGTCCGTTAAAATCACGCAGTGCCGAATCGCAAAATAGGCCCTGGTCAGGAAGGGGGTAAAATCTTCCGGGGCTTAAGTGGTTAAACAGTAAAAATGCAAGCGCTAAACGCGGGTGACCGCGTTCGGTTGCGTTTGAAACGTCTGTAAACACACGTTCTGAACATATTCCTGAACGCAAATAATTGCTTTAAAAAAAACGACACTGAACTCAACTGCCTCTAAATGACTGTAAACGACCCTGTGTACATGGACAGATAAGATAACATAGAGGAGGGTTCAGGGGCTTCTGAAAAAAACGCCCAACTGCTCAAAAACGTCCGTTTACAAGTAGCAGTGTACATGAGGCCTAATAGTATTACCATATCTTTTGGTACATTATTTTATTAAATAACCAACTTATGTTTTTTATTATTAATATTAGGTCACAAGTGGACAAAATAACAAACTATTTTTTTAATCCAAATAGTTTTTTTACTCATTGTATTTTATTGAATAGAAAACCAAAGGTTAAAAGGCTGCGCTGATTGATGACTGGTCCAACTGCATTCCAAGTCACGTATGGACCCTTTTAGATGTACTAGATATTCACTTAATCCCTTTATTACTTATTTGAATTCTACCATTCTTAGGTTTGTCTGTTGTCAGCTAAACTAATATCACCTCATCTCACTATACTCCATATTTTTAACTGCCTCCTGTGCCCTTCCAGAAAACATGATACAGCTCAAAATGGTGTATTTCCCATTAATTTACTATTATTTATTTGCTGCTGACCATGGGTATTCGAACATTCACAAAAATCGGGGAA
Source organism: Pelophylax lessonae (assembly GCF_965119305.1). NCBI lineage: Eukaryota > Metazoa > Chordata > Amphibia > Anura > Ranidae > Pelophylax > Pelophylax lessonae. The sequence goes on from NC_138770.1 coordinate 285,378,772, forward strand.
TCTCATCAGGCATTTAGAAAAGAACTGTTTGGTCATATACACTTGAGACACCTAGTAGAATATTTTCTTAAAGAGGCGTTCCGTGCCCCGACTCCCATAAAAAAAAAAAATTAAAAGTCAGCAACTACAAATACTGTAGCTGCTGACATTTACTATTAGGGCACTTACCTGTCCAGACATCCAGCGGTGTTCTCATCCAAGCCAAAAAAAAATATAACAAATAAAAAAAAAAAAAACACAAATACAAAAATAATTTAACATTTTCACGTTTCTATGCTGATCCCTGTATAGTGTTGCCACAGCCAGGCCCTAGATGGACTGTTTTTTAAAATTGAATGTTAAAAGATTTAGGTATTTTTTTCAAAATATTTTATTGCTGATGTAGCACTAGCACCCTCCTAGGTAAGTGCTAGGAAAAGTATATGTGTGGCCCTATCTGCTTATCAGGGGGGCCTGATCAGTCAGTTAGGCTGTCATGTGTTTGCAGGTGTAGGCTGTTGAGTCTGGGGAGTCTCCCCATTGTATCCAATGAGGGCTCTTATTGGACGGTGGAGGAAACCTGGCCAATAGTGCACCAGGGTTTATAGCTGTCCAAGAGGGCAGAGTTCGCCGCAATGCACCCTAGGATTGGGTATAAACCTGGGGGGAGCATGTGACAGAGTTTCTGGAGGAGGCTGACAGCTGTCTCTCCTCCTGTCAGAGCGAGTGAAGGTGTTATGGGCAGTTGGCCTGAAGGACCGGAGGTTGAGCTGGGCTGCAGAAAGGGATCCAGAGTGTTGCTGACCAAGTGGAGCTGCTGGGCAGAAGTTTCCAGGAAAAACAGTGTTGTGAGTACTCGAAATCTCCCCAGGGGTCTGCCTAAGAGAGGGGGCCACTCCAGAAGGTCAAAGGAATCCAGGAGCCAACTAACTGGTAGTTGTGGCATAGAAAGGGGATGCCGAGTTTTTAAAGCCCTGAAGATAAGGGAGTGAAAGGGGGCGCCAGTGTGAGCCCTGAAGCATTCAGCAGTGCAGCAAAGTGCACAAGTAGCTACCTCAGGAAGGAGTACCTAAGGCAGCTAAGAGAGGATTTCTTCAGTTGAAGCTCAGTTACAAGAATAGTTCAGCGTTAACCGGCATTCGGCCAGCGTTAACCAGCGCCAAGTCAGCGTGGACGGGCATTCAGCCAGCGTCAAACAGTACTTCTTAAGTGTCTCCGCCAAACCCAAAGATACTGGACTGGTCATTGTCTCAGTGCTCACACTTGGGAGAAACATGCTAAAATGTGCTGTTTTTGTTAGCGGTAACCCAGGGGGACCCATATCCAGCAAAACGGCTGGGAATTGTGCTACACTGGGATGACGTGACTAAAAAAAAATGTTGAAAAGCAAGGACAATTTGAATCATTATAAGAATTGTTCCATTGTAATCTTAAAATAGAACTATAGGCATTTTTATTTCCATTTTGAATAGAGTAAGTGAGGGTTTTAACCTCTGTCACATTTTTTTATTTTTTAACATTGGTGTCCCATTTCAGAGACTTCCTTACACTTCCTGTCCCATAGCCAAACAGGAAGTGAGAAGAAATCCCTGCAAATTAAGGGAATTTCTTGGGGACCCCCAGCTCACCAGAACTAGTGTCCCCATTGGAAGATTTCCCCTCTATTACTTTTCTGGGGATAACCCAAAATTTGGTATTTTCTTTTACTTTCACTTTCAACGATAATGGTAAACCGGACAGAGTATGAATCTCCTAAACAGTGACACAGACAGCTATAAAACTAACAAGCGTTCTAATCCCTCTTTACTCCATCCAAAGCAAAAAAAAGATTTGCCTATACTTTAAGCCAAGCTGTATAAGAAATTGATTGTAACCATAAAAGTGATACAAAGTAGTCATTTCTTAATGGAGAAACTACAAAAAGAAAATGTGAAAGTTGAAAGGAACTTGTAATGGCATTCTGGAGAGAGAATATAATATAATGGACATTTCATAATAACAGAGATACATAGATATTAAACTCAAAATTCTGTCCATTCATTCAAGTGAGCTTTTTCTGGAGATTCGTAAAGATAGATCTGAAGAGGATTGCACCTACTTTATATTTATCATACTAATCAGAACAAGGCAGGCTTTGTAAAGAACGGTCACTGAGGTCTTTGTGCCTAGCCTTTAGTTAGAGAGTAGATGATTTCCATTTAAAATGAATTCCTGACCAAAGTTATCACATTGAACATACCTGTGCTTTATCAAGTAGGCCAAACAATGCATGTCTATTAGTGTCTGGATGAACCATCACTGCATGAGCAGGAACCTGTGCCCAGTTACAGTCTGCATACTGAGTCACCTCTGCCCTGGCACCATTAGGACACAGCAACTGAAAGTCACTAGAGTTTAAATTCATTGCCCACTCTTGTTTATTGCGTCCTAAAAATATTGAAAATAAATCAAAGTATGTGTCAATATTTTATAATATTTTAACATTGAAAGATCTAATTTCATATTGGCATGCAGTAATGACAAGTAATGAGGTGGAAAATGACTCATGCCCTTTAAATTCAGCATCTCATATATTCCTGCAGGTTTAGTGTTAAAGAGCAGAAAGGGAACCCCCTGTGCATCTTTGCCAATCTTCCACACCAGAGGCAAGAAAAAAAGTTTCTTGTCCATCAAGGGCAGTCAGGTCAAAATATTTTCATGTTTACAATTTTTTAATAATCATTTTTTCTTTAATTTCCATTTTATTCCTGATTTTGGCATTACTGGTTTACGTAGTAAAGCAATCCAGATGCGGCCACACAAGTAATTTATACAGGAACAATATTATACTAATACTTAATTTGTTAGAACGCATATCAATCCCCCACAATAAGCTAGTAGAAACCTTCTCCTCCTTCCACATCCAAGTTCCATTGGCATGAACTTGATATTGTTAGCAGCACATTCAACTGTGCTGTAAAGTCTATGGCCTCGTCAATTCTCAATAAGGTAATAAGGACGATACATTTAAAGTGTATCTAAACCAAAAATGTAATATATTGCAGCATGCCAATCTTAGGATGTGGTGGCTGTGCTATTTTTTTTTTCTTAGCTTTCTTTTCCTTTATTTTACCTGGTGATCAAGTCAGCAACACACTTCCTGTCCCTTTCACATAGGCTTTCCGATCAGGTCCGCCTGTCAGTTTTTTCAGGCGGATCTGATCGGAGGCTCCATGCATTCCCATGTCCGCTGACACCCGCCGCTATCCGATTCGATCCTATCCATGAAATCTAGATAGATGGAAACCCTATTTTCCATCTGTGTGGAGGATCAGATCAGATAGGATCGGATGAAAACGGACATCCGATCTCCCATAGAGGAGAGCAGGGATCTGACAGGTCTGTGTCTGCAAAGTAAGCAGAGACAGACCTGTCATCCGCCTGCTTAGCAGGGATCGGCGGATCAATCCCCGCTGACCAAACTTCTCCACTGTATCTTTGCAGGAGCAACGTAGCCACCCTTGGACAGCAGCATTGTCAACCTATGGAGATGGTACTGTAGCTGGCATTAGAGAAACTAGTGGACACAGATGGGCTTTACATAAGTGACTAACAAATTAAACTCTAACTTCAGCTAAAACTTTTTAAGCAGTTACTGAAATATGTTTTTTTCCTTTTTCCTCGGTTTTACATAAAAAAAAGCTGACCATTGTAAGCAACCCTGTCAATATTAAATATCTCTCAACCCTCTAACTGCCAGCTTGGTCTGTTAAAGGGCGTTTAAAAACAACAGGCTTACTGGCTGGATCCCCATGTAATAAAACTGTTGTTACATGGGGACTGCATATATGTCAATTTTTAACTTTGCCTATAGTTCCAATTTAACCACTTCCCGACCACCCGCCGCCTTTTTACTGCGGCAGGGTGGCTCTCCTGCGCAAACCGACGTAGACCTACGTCGTTCACGCGCGGGAAGCTAGGGGAGGAGTGCGCGCCACCGGCATGCACCCGCCCCACTTGGCAGCGGGGAAGCCGCTGCAGCGGACAGGCGGCTCCGATTGCCGCCTCAGACCCGCGATCGATCCCCTCTGAGAGAGAAGGACGGGCAGCTGTTGTAAACACAGCTGACCGTTCTTCTCCCTGAAATGATCATAGAGCCCATGTGATCCTTCTATATAGGATCACATGCAGCTCTATGGTCATTTCAGAAGCCACACCCACCACAGTTAGAATCACTCCCCTAGGCTCACATTTAACCCACTGATCACCCACAGGGTTAACCCCCTTCCCTACAGTAACAGTGCATATTTTTAGCACTGATTACTGTAGGATTGTCACTGGTACCCCCCAAAAGTGTCAAAAATATCAGTTAGAGGTCCGATCTGTCCGCCGCAATCTCGCAGTCCCGCAAAAAATCGGAGATTTTATTAAAAAAAAAAAACAATAAAAATGACATAAATCTTTCCCGTAGTTAGTAGACCCAATAACTTTTGCGCAAACCAATCAAAATACGCTTATTGCAAGTTTTTTTTACCAAAAATATGTAGCAGAAAACAAAATGGCCTAAAATGTTAAAAAATTTTGATTTTAAATTTTTTTTTTTTTTGAGAATGTCATATAGAGGAATGTGAAAAATATTGTTTTTTTTTTTTTTTTTTAAATTGTCGCTGTTTTTTTGTTTATAGCGCAAAAAATAAAATCGCACAGGTGATCAAATTGCACCAAAAGAAAGCTCTATTTGTGGGGAAAAAAAGGATTTTATTTGGGTACAGCGTCGCCCGACCGCGCAATTATCCGTTAAAGTAATGCAGTGCCGAATTGCAAAATAGGGGTCTGGTTAGGAAGGGGGCAAATCCTAGTCTTAAAGTGGTTAAATATCCTACCAGGAACAAATGCCGAACTGATGGTGGGTGGGACAGCCTTTCTTGAACTAAAAACAAGTAATTGAATAATGGTTATTGTGAGTGGTGGAGTCAGGATTGGCCGTAAACAGCTGTCTTGGATGGACTTTTCATTTTTTCTATGTTTCTGAATGCAGCACATTGTGGCATTTTAGAGCAGCGTTTAAGGACAAAAATGCTCCAAACCTATATTCTGAGAGGAGCTTACTGGCATAATTTCTGCACATGTATGTAAAAACATTGGGGTTGATTTACTAAAACTGGAGAGTGCACAATCTGGTGCAGCTGTGCATAGAAACCAATCAGCTTCTAACTTCATCTTGTTCAATTTAGTGTTGACATTTACACACACTGGGGTTGATTTACTAAAACTGGAGATTGCAAAATCTGGCACAGCTCTGCATAGAAATCAATACGTTCTTTGTTAACACTTAATTGAACAAGATGAAGTTAGAAGCTGATTGGTTTCTATGCAGACCTGTGCCAGGCAGTGGCGGCTGGTGCTCAAAATTTTGGGGGGGGGGGCGCAAAAAGAAAAATGTAATAGGTATTGCTTCGCGTCAAAAAACGCAGAAAAAAATTGCGTGACTTTGAAGTCATGGTACAGGCATGGCACAGGTGATGGTATAGGCATGGCATAGGTGATGGTACAGGCATGGCACAGGTGATGGTATAGGCATGGCATAGGTGATGGTACAGGCATGGCACAGGTGATGGTATAGGCATGGCACAGATATGGTATAGGCATGTCACAGGTCATGGTACAGGAGATGGTATATGCCCCCTTTCAATGCAATGACCAGCGTACATGCCCCCTTTCAATGCAGAGACCAGTGTACATGCCCCCTTCAATGCAATGAACATTGTGCTGTGCCCCCTTCAATGCAATGAACACTGTGCTATGCCCCCTTCAATGCAATAAACACTGTGCTGTGCCCCCACAATGCAGAGTTCAGCATGCATGCCCCCTTCAATGCAACTGTGCTGTGCCCCCTTCAATGCAATGAACAATGTGCTGTGCCCCCTTCAATGCAATAAACACTGTGCTGTGCCCCCTTCAATGCAATAAACACTGTTTTGTGCCCCCTTCAATGCAATGAACACTGTGCTATGCCCCCTTCAATGCAATGAACACTGTGCTGTGCCCCAACAATGCAGAGTTCAGCGTGCATGCCCCCTTCAATGCAATAAACACTGTGCTGTGCCCCCTTCAATGCAATAAACACTGTGCTGTGCCCCCTTCAATGCAATAAACACTGTTCTGTGCCCCCTTCAATGCAATAAACACTGTTCTGTGCCCCCTTCAATGCAATGAACACTGTGCTATGCCCCCTTCAATGCAATGAACACTGTGCTGTGCCCCAACAATGCAATGTTCAGCGTGCATGCCCCCTTCAATGCAATAAACACTGTGCTGTGCCCCCTTCAATGCAATAAACACTGTGCTGTGCCCCCTTCAATGCAATAAACACTGTGCTGTGCCCCCTTCAATGCAATGAACACTGTGCTGTGCCCCCACAATGCAATGAACACTGTGCTGTGCCCCCTTCAATGCAATAAACACTGTGCTGTGCCCCCTTCAATGCAATAAACACTGTGCCCCCTTCAATGCAATGAACTCTGTGCTGTGCCCCAACAATGCAGAGTTCAGCGTGCATGCCCCCTTCAATGCAACTGTGCTGTGCCCCCTTCAATGCAATGAACACTGTGCTGTGCCCCCACAATGCAGAGTTCAGCGTGCATGCCCCCTTCAATGCAATTGTGCTGTGCCCCCTTCAATGCAATAAACACTGTGCAGAGTTCAGCGTGCGTGCCCCCTTCAATGCAACTGTTCCGTGCCCCCATCAATGCAGAGTTCAGCGTGCGAGCCCCTTTCAATGCAGAGCGCCACAGCATTGTCCCCAATCACTGCAGAGCGCCACAGCATTGTCCCCAATCACTGCAGAGCGCCACAGCATTGTCCCCAATCACTGCAGAGCGCCACAGCATTGTCCCCAATGATTGCAGAGCGCCACAGCATTGTACCCCAATGATTGCAGAGCGCCACAGCATTGTCCCCCAATGATTGCAGAGCGCCACAGCATTGTCCCCCAATGATTGCAGAGCGCCACAGCATTGTCCCCCAATGATTGCAGAGCGCCACAGCATTGTCCCCCAATGATTGCAGAGTGCCCACAGCATTGTACCCCAATGGTTGCAGAGCGCCACAGCATTGTCCCCCAATGACTGCAGAGCGCCACAGCATTGTCCCCCAATGATTGCAGAGCGCCACAGCATTGTCCCCCAATGATTGCAGAGCACCACAGCATTGTCCCCCAATGATTGCAGAGTGCCCACAGCATTGTCCCCCAATGATTGCAGAGCGCCACAGCATTGTCCCCCAATGATTGCAGAGTGCCCACAGCATTGTACCCCAATGATTGCAGAGCGCCACAGCATTGTCCCCCAATGATTGCAGAGTGCCCACAGCATTGTACCCCAATGATTGCAGAGTGCCACAGTATTGTACCCCAATGATTGCAGAGTGCCCACAGCATTGTCCCCCAATGATTGCAGAGCGCCACAGCATTGTCCCCCAATGATTGCAGAGTGCCACAGCATTGTACCCCAATGATTGCAGAGTGGCCACAGCATTGTCTCCCAATGATTGCAGAGCGCCACAGCATTGTCCCCCAATGATTGCAGAGTGCCAGCATTGTCCCCCAATGATTGCAGAGCGCCACAGCATTGTCCCCCAATGATTGCAGAGTGCCACAGCATTGTCCCCCAATGATTGCAGAGCGCCACAGCATTGTCCCCCAATGATTGCAGAGCGCCACAGCATTGTCCCCCAATGATTGCAGAGTGCCAGCATTGTCCCCCAATGATTGCAGAGCGCCACAGCTTTGTCCCCCAATGATTGCAGAGTGCCAGCTTTGTCCCCCAATGATTGCAGAGCGCCAGCATTGTCCCCCAATGTTTGCAGAGTGCCAGCATTGTCCCCCAATGATTGCAGAGCGCCAGCATTGTCCCCCAATGATTGCAGAGTGCCAGCATTGTCCCCCAATGATTGCAGAGTGCCCACAGCATTGTACCCCAATGATTGCAGAGTGCCACAGTATTGTACCCCAATGATTGCAGAGTACCCACAGCATTGTCCCCCAATGATTGCAGAGCGCCACAGCATTGTCCCCCAATGATTGCAGAGTGCCACAGCATTGTACCCCAATGATTGCAGAGTGGCCACAGCATCGTCTCCCAATGATTGCAGAGCGCCACAGCATTGTCCCCCAATGATTGCAGAGTGCCAGCATTGTCCCCCAATGATTGCAGAGCGCCACAGCATTGTCCCCCAATGACTGCAGAGCGCCACAGCATTGTACCCCAATGATTGCAGAGTGCCACAGTATTGTACCCCAATGATTGCAGAGTGCCCACAGCATTGTCCCCCAATGATTGCAGAGCGCCACAGCATTGTCCCCCAATGATTGCAGAGTGCCACAGCATTGTACCCCAATGATTGCAGAGTGGCCACAGCATTGTCTCCCAATGATTGCAGAGCGCCACAGCATTGTCCCCCAATGATTGCAGAGTGCCAGCATTGTCCCCCAATGATTGCAGAGCGCCACAGCATTGTCCCCCAATGATTGCAGAGTGCCACAGCATTGTCCCCCAATGATTGCAGAGCGCCACAGCATTGTCCCCCAATGATTGCAGAGCGCCACAGCATTGTCCCCCAATGATTGCAGAGCGCCACAGCATTGTCCCCCAATGATTGCAGAGTGCCAGCATTGTCCCCCAATGATTGCAGAGCGCCACAGCTTTGTCCCCCAATGATTGCAGAGTGCCAGCTTTGTCCCCCAATGATTGCAGAGCGCCAGCATTGTCCCCCAATGTTTGCAGAGTGCCAGCATTGTCCCCCAATGATTGCAGAGTGCCAGCATTGTCCCCCAATGATTGCAGAGTGCCAGCATTGTCCCCCAATGATTGCAGAGTGCCAGCATAGTCCCCCAATGATTGCAGAGTGCCAGCATTGTCCCCCAATGATTGCAGAGTGCCAGCATTGTTCCCCCAATGATTGCAGAGTGCCAGCATTGTCCCCCCAATGATTGCAGAGTGCCAGCATTGTACCCCAATCGATGCAGAGACCAGCGTGCGTGCTCCCTTCAAACTTACCTGGCGGCGGGGCGGCTCAGCTTCTTCCTCTTCTGCGGCGGGTCCTTCTCCCTCGTCTCGGCGGCGGGAACCAGCGGGCGGCCTGCTCCCTTCAAACTTACCTGGCGGCGGCGCGGCTCAGCTTCTTCCTCCTCTTCTGCGGCGGGTCCTTCTCCCTCGTCTCGGCGGCGGGAACCGGCGGGCGGCCTCTCCTTTTCTCTGAGCGGCGGTGACGGTGAGTGACTGACGCATGCACCGGCACCGCCCCCATTGCGACGTCAGCGATATCCTGGATGATGATTGGTCCAGGCTGTAGACTGGACCAATCACAGCCAGGATATCAGAAAGTGGGGGTGTCCAATCGCAAAGACTTGCGCCCAGGATACCCCCCTACCCCCCAGAAGGCAGGCAATCGGCGCCTCTTCTGGGACGTAACCCCACCCCCCCCCCCCCCCCCCCTAGCCACCAGTTCCTTCAGGCGAGGCCGGCGAACCCAATTTTTTTTTGTACAACTTTATTTGTTCGTTTTGTTTTTTTTTGTTTTTTTTTTTTTCTTTTTTTTCCTTTCTTTTTTTTTAGGGGTAGGGGGGCGGCGCCCTGGCGCCCCCTATGCACGGGCCGCCACTGGTGCCAGGTTTTGCACTCTCCAGTTTTAGGAAATCAACCCCAGTGTGTGTAAATGCATACGTATGTGAGTAAATTTATTTTAGTGGCTAAAATAAAAGAATATTCCAAACAATTATACACGTTAATGTGCATTTGCTTCTAAACACCATATGCTGAGAAAGTGCATAAGTGCTTGTAATTACACGCCAAACTGAGACATTTTTACACTGGATTTTTCTGCCAGCTTCTGGCAGAAAGATCCAGCATAGAGAGGAGTATTTTAATATGCCTGTTTGCATGCAGCCTTAAGTTTATTTTCCTTGCTACTTTATCATATTTATTTGTATTTTTAGTATAATAGAATTATGGTTATTATTGTCCAATACTATTGAATCAGATGTGCTAAAAGAAGCAGTTAAATTGAATAATTAATGCAACAGTGATCATTGAAAATTAAATTTGCCAGATCATAGGATGGCGAATTGACATAAATGAAACATCCCAGCAGCAGACATTGATCCGTACTTTCCAGATATGCCACTGAAATGACATCGGACAGGCTTCCTTGAACTGCTTTGTAATTAGTAAAAGATAATGTATACAGACAGATAAATACCATCAGAATTCTCAAAAACCGTTGTGTGCTTCACGAATGCCACCTCTCCTGCTTCTATCAAACACCTGCAATAATACAAAGGAAAATATTATTCATTTTTGATAAGAGCTAAAAGAATGTATTATGCTTAGCTTGTTATATTCATTGTCATGCATCCTGGCTGAATATATGTGCCCTACACTGGTACAATGTTGCTTTATGTAATGTAATTTTTATACTTAAACCAGGGAAATGTTGTCTCAAAGCCTAAGGCCGGCCATACACAGAGCAAATTTCTTTTCTGCAATCACTGGTTGCAGGAAAGATATTTGCTTGTTTCCCCCATCAACTTAGACACTGTTGTTGCAGAAATCCCTCCTGCTGGGCCATTCTCTTCTCCTGGCGGGTGAAACCCTCCCACCAAGAGAAGACAGTGATGATTGCTAGAGGCTATAGCAGCCACTATTGATAGATGCAGGTAAGACCTGGCATGCTGGTTGTACCCAAGCTGATTGATCGATCAGCTTGGTACATTCAGCCTGCCCATAAAAGGTTTGGATCGAACAAGTATGGCCTGCCTAAAGCCTAGTACACACGGGATGAACGTCAACTGACTTCTGTCGAAGGGGCATGACCGAATAAAATATGCCGATTGGCACTCAATTAGCACTCTCATAGAAACATAGAATGTGTCGGCAGATAAGAACCATTTGGCCCATCTAGTCTGCCCAATATATCTGAATCCTATGAATAGTCCCTGGCCCTATCTTATATGAAGGATAGCCTTATGCCTATCCCATGCATGCTTAAACTCCTTCACTGTATTTGCAGCTACCACTTCTGCAGGAAGGTTATTCCATGCATCCACTACTCTCTCAGTAAAGTAAGACTTCCTCATATTACTTTTAAACCTTTGCCCCTCTAATTTAAAACTGTGTCCTCTTGTGGTAGTTTTTCTTCTTTTAAATATGCTCTCCTCCTTTACCGAGTTGATTCCCTTTATGTATTTAAAAGTTTCTATCATATCCCCTCTGTCTCTTCTTTCTTCCAAGCTATACATGTTAAGGTCCTTTAACCTTTCCTGGTAAGTTTTTTCCTGCAATCCATGTACTAGTTTAGTAGCTCTTCTCTGAACTCTCTCTAGAGTATCTATATCCTTCTGGAGATATGGCCTCCAGTACTGCGCACAATACTCCAAGTGAGGTCTCACCAGTGTTCTGTACAGCGGCATAAGCACTTCTCTCTTTCTACTGCTTATACCTCTCCCTATACATCCAAGCATTCTGCTGGCATTTCGTGCTGCTCTATTACATTGTCTTCCCACCTTTAAGTCTTCCAGTCAGTGTTCTCAGCCATTGGCTAAGTCTCTCTCAGCCAATGGCTGAGAACACTGACTGGAATGTCCTGGCACAGGGTCCACCACTCTTTCAAAACAAAAAACAGGAGAGGGGATCGCTGTACTAACGTTGGATAGTTAATACAGCGGCTCCTCCTAAGCTGTCAGGTTTTTTATGTTCTCCCTCCTGGAATCTGTATGTTGGAGCACATAGAGGTGGACACCATTTTAACAAGATGCACATTTGATACATTCATAATGTATTTGACATTGATGAAAGAGGAAGTGTCAACGAGAGTGGCGGGTTTCTTCCCGGAGGCATCGGAGAGATGTTGGCGGTGTCGGAAAGACCGTGGGACGATGCTCCATGTTTTCTGGAGCTGCCCCTTGTTGAGCGACTTCTGGAGACAGGTGAGAGAGGTATCCCAGCGGATGACCAACTATGTTCTCCGGGATGACCCGGCGCTCTTTCTCCTCCACTGCTCCTCTCTCCAACCGGACCGCTACAAAAAATAGATTCTACGCCACCTCTTTAATGCGGCGAAGGCCTGCATAGGCGCATGCTGGAAGTCCACCGCTCCACCGTCCAAGCGGCTCTGGTTGTCTAGAATCAAGCAGATTAACGACTTTGAGGACCTGGTACTGACCTCGCAGGGCAGGAGGGAACTCTATACGGCTACGTGGGGCTGCTGGAATGAGTTTGTCCTGTCAGATGACAGCAGAGCGCTGCAGGAGGCCGATTGCTGACCCACCCGATCTCTACAGACGACATCTCGCACGGGATCCATCGGACCTCTTTCCCTGCCTGCTCTCCCCCCCTCTTTCCCCCTGTTGCTCTGTGGTAGACGCCCGGCCGGTTTTGCCTGCTGGCTCCTACTGTCTTCCCCCTGACCCTTGCCCTGCCCTTCCTAGTCCCCCTTTTTTGGTTACTCTTTCCCTCACCTCTTGACCCCCTTTGTCTTCCCCTTATGTGATCCATGTCTTTTCCCAATGTGTTGTAAGCCCTCTCTTTATTTTTTGGGTTTCTTAGTGAGAATAGTTTATTTTCAGATATCTCCTTGTTTACATTACTCATTATCTAGCATTGCTCTGCTGTGAGATGTTCCCTACTGAGTGTGGATCTACTGTAGTCTTTGAACGCTTCTGAGGATCGTACTGTTTTTTAATGTCCTTTGATGACGAAAGTAGATCTGCTGTTTATTTTTTTTTCTTTTACTGTCTGGCATTGTTATATTGCTGCAATGTATTCATCTTTCTCACTCGCCTAATGTATTTTGGTTCTGTACGCTGCAACACGGCTATGTTTGAACGTATGTATATTACTTGTACTCTTTCTTACCTCTAATAAAAACGAATTTGAAAAAAAAGAAAGAGGAAGTGTATGCAAGCAGCTATACACTTGAGGACATTTTAAGGACTAGATGATCACTGTTCACATCAAGTTTTTTTATTTTCAAATTTATTTTTGAGACATTGTTTTAATTGTATGATCTTAATGCACATTTAAAGAGATAGCAACACTATTTTTTTAGGAGCGGAGCAACAATTCTTATTATAATTTTGCGTATTGGTACACTTTTTGAGTGTGTATAGGTGTAATTGATCCACATACAAGTAGTCATTTGGTAGATCGAATACACTAATTACAACAAAGCAGCGTGCAAGTACACACAATGTTATTTTTTTCCTTCTCCCAGATCAACTGTTTGTGGCATCATGCATTACTGTCAACATTTTCTATTAGCTAACCTTTATTTAGTTTGTATCTCAAGACATTTACCTTGGGAGCCTGCCTTCAAGCTCACTGTTCTATGTGCTTTCTCTTGCAGGCTGACAACACTAAAGCTGACCATAGATGACTCATTTATTTTTCGATCAACCAGCAGGCACAATAAAATAAACAGATTCCTTCATCCACACAAGCGAGGTTGATAAAGGAGAATCCTCCCTGCTGGGACACTATTCTGACAGCCCGACTCCCCCACTGTCAGAACCCACTGATTAGTGGCTGCAGCAGCTGATCGAGAACAATTTTCAAACAAGCCCGTTCAACGGAAGCTTATGGTTTGATTGACTTATTTCGAGCAGGAGCAGATGAAAATTGTCCAGTTCAACAGGGACCGGATTCATTTCTCACCATCTATGGCCAGCTTAAGCCACTGGGTTGCAATTAGCAGTATTGTCAGCCTGCTGCACACATGACTTCAAAATATAGTGCCAACACAAAGTGTCCCTGTAGACTCCACATTGTCAATACATATCGTGTCCACACCCTCCTGTCACTCCTCTCACACCATCCCATGGTGGATTTGTATCCACAAGTTTTGATATACTGGGGAAGTGCTAGAACCTCTGTTTTAAGTGCTGTGTCACTCATTTCCTAGTGTGAGTGGTCACGAGAACAGAAAGTAAAGGGAAGGTATCTGGACAACAGAAGGTGAGGGGAAATCTTGCAGTGGGGACACGCAACACCTCGTAAAGTGAAGCTTTCTGCTCACTTTCTGTCAAGACTCCAGGACGGGAAGTCAGGAAAAGTCATCACAGACCCCATTTGAACACAGACTACTACCATAGAATATGACATATTAAGAATTGCACATCAAATACAGATTTTGTGAACCAAAGTTATTATCTCATTTACCTCCACCATTATTATGAAAATACTACATGAAGTTTGAAATTGCTACCTGAATGCTCCTTCATATCCATAGTATTGTTCCACAGGCTTGTTTTCACACTTGTTTTCTTTTTTCATATCACCTATACAAAGCTCACAGAGATTGCTTGGAAACTCCTTTTGGTTCATCCCAGGCACACAACTTTTAGAGAAGAAATCACCTACAGCTTTTGTGGAACACAAATGTTATAATTAAATATGTATTTTCTATCTTGACTGCAATACATTGAGCAATTTAAATAAAGGGTAAGGAAGCTGCCATGACAAATGATTTCATATAAAAAGACTAATACAATTCTCTCCTCCCTCCAGGAATCCCGCGCACAAAGCACTTGTCCCCATCAAAATCCATGTAGGAGCTGCTGGGCTGTGTTGTTGGATAACTATCCACACAAAAACCTTGCCCCCCTCCTAAGCTGCCAGACAAAACATTGCTGTGCTGTCTCTTCAACTCTCCTCTTTAGTAAACACAGAGTCTGGACCTGCAGCCGGCTATTCAGGCAACACTGCTGGAGGAAAGGGCACAAGAGAGATACACTAGGCTGTCTCAGAGAACAGTAGTAGTCGGTGTACACTATTGTCAGCTTTTGGTTTTGTGAATGAAGGCGCTCTTCTTCAGGTGCAATCATTCACAACACAAGCTGACAGTTTTCACTACCTGTGCCCTGAATAGTCGGCTGCAGCTACGGACTCTGTGTAAACTAAACAGAAAGAATGAGGAGCCACAACAGTGCAGAGGAGAGGGGTGGATCTCAGGGTTTGCCGTAATACCCCCGCCCACCAAGTGAATGCCCATATTTTTAGGCTTCATCAGGGGTGCAGTTACAGTCAGCTTTGACAGAAACACTATATGCACAGGGATCCCTGGGGGGATTTAACAGGATTTTCTAATGGTGATAGTTTTCCTTTAAAGAGCAAATCTAACTAAGAACTGAAAATAACCAGCAGGTGGACTGACAGACAGTATGGGTTTCCTCCCACTATCTGTAAACATGAACTCTGAATCATCACCACATAGACCCCCAATGAATAGGCTGAATAATTTACACCAACATGAAATATGCACAAAAAGATCATGTCGATCTGTCTATCAAGAGCCTTCAAGCATCATTTATTGTAGTTGACGGTCATGTTGCGATTTTCTTCTGTCCTTAAAATTCATTAAGACTTTGTTTAGTTGTTTCTGTTTATGGCCCCAATATCTGGCATGAAAGTCCTCCATCCTATTATTTGTGGCTGGCATCCTGATCCCTCCTTGGTGTGTAGAGTGGGTTTTGTGCTCATTAATCTTTAAATCTAACCATTTTTTGCCCATGGCCTTTAAGCATTTGTAGCATTTTTGTCCTGGAAACCTTCTTTTGTGTCTTACATTTGTGCCCATATTTTGTGTTTTCTTTTACATACACACAAATATAGCCAGCCTCTGTGGAGCTACAGTATCTCAGAAAAGTGAGTACACCCCTCACATTTTTGTAAATATTTTATTATATCTTTTCATGTGACAAAACTGAAAAAATGAAACTTGGCTACAATGTAAAGTAGTGAGTGTACAGCTTGTATAACAGTGTACATTTGCTGTCCCCTCAAAATAACTCAACACAGCCATTAATGCCTAAACCGCTGGCAACAAAAGTGAGTACACCCATAAGTGAAAATGTCTAAATTGGGCCCAAAGTGTCAAAATGTTGTGTGGCCACCATTATTTTTTAGCACTGCCTTAACTCTCCTGGGCATGGAGTTCACCAGAGCTTCACAGGTTGCCACTGGAGTCCTCTTCCATTCCTCCATGATGACATCACAGAGCTGGTGGATGTTAGAGGCCTTGCGCCCCTCCACCTTCCGTTTGAGGATGCCCCACAGGTGCTCAATAGGGTTTAGGTCTGGAGACATGCTTGGCCAGTCCATCACCTTTACCCTCAGCTTCTTTAGCAAGGCAGTGGTCATCTTGGAGGTGTGTTTGGGATTGCTATCATGTTGGAATACTGCCCTACAGCCCAGTCTCCGAAGGGAGGGGATCATGCTCTGCTTCACTATGTCACAGTATATGTTGGCATTCATGGTTCCCTCAAACTGTAGCTCCCCAGTGCAGTCAGGCAGCCCAAGACCATGACACTCCCACCACCATGCTTGACTGTAGGCAAGACACACTTTTTTTTTTACTCATCACCTGGTTGCCGTCACACACGCTTGACACCATTTGAACCGAATATGTTTATCTTGGTCTCATCAGACCACAGGACATGGTTCCAATAATCCATGTCCTTAGTCTGCTTGTCTTTAGCAAACTGTTTGCAGGCTTTCTTGTGCATCATCTTTAGAAGAGGCTTCCTTCTGGGACGACAGCCATGCAGACCAATTTGATGCAGTGTGCGGCGTATGGTCTGAGCACTGACCTGCTGATCCCCCACCCCGTTAACCTCTGCAGCAATGTTGGCAACACTTATACGTCTCTTTCCCAAAGACAACCACTGAGCACATACACTCAACTTCTTTGGTTGACCATGGCGAGGCCTGTTCTGAGTGGAACCTGTCCTGTTAAACTGTTGTATGGTCTTGACCACTGTGCTGCAGCTCAGTTTCAGGGTCTTGGCAATCTTCTTAAAGCCTTAGGGTTTTGTAGTTTGAGCTCTAGAAAACTGGAGTTTTTTGTTTGTAGGTTGATGATTCCTATTTGTAATGTGCCAACATCCCTGGTTAATAGTACAAAAGATTATTTGGTTCCTCAGACCAGTGTATGGGACTTTGAGGCAGTTACATAGTTACATAGTTACATAGTTAGTGAGGCTGAAAAAAGACACAAGTCCATCCAGTTCAACCTATGTGTGTGTGTTTGCTTTTAACCGTACATTGTATACCCCTGTATGTTGTGGTCTTTAAGGTGTCCATCCAATAGTTTTTTGAAACTATCAATGCTCCCCGCTGATACGACTGCTTGCGGAAGAGAATTCCACATCCTTACCGCTCTTACAGTGAAGAACCCCTTACGCACTTTAAGGTTAAACCGCCTTTCCTCTAGTTTTAGTGAGTGGCCACGTGTCTTATTGTATTCCCTTACTCTAAATAGTTTGTTCCTTATGCTAGGGTCGCCAGTACAGTATTTGTACATTGATATCATATCCCCCCTCAAGCGTCTCTTCTCCAGAGAGAACAAGTTCAGTGCTTGTAGTCTTTCCTCATAGCCGATGTCCTCCATTCCCCTAATTATTTTTGTTGCCCTTCTCTGGACTTTCTCCAGTTCCAGCACATCCTTCCTGAGGACCGGTGCCCAGAACTGGACAGCATACTCCAGATGTGGCCGGACCAGAGTCTTGTAGAGTGGAAGAATAATCTCTTTATTTCTGGAGTGAATCCCCTTTTTTATACAACCCAGTATTCTGTTGGCTTTGCTTGCAGCGGCTTGGCATTGCATGCCACTTCCAAGCCTGTTGTCTACCAGTACCCCCAGGTCCCTTTCCATCCTAGACTCACCCAGAGGTTCCCCCCCTAGTGAGTAGCTTGCTTTCTGGTTTCTGGCCCCCAAGTGCATTACTTTACATTTTTCTACATTAAATCTCATCTGCCATGTAGTTGCCCACCCCGTTATTTTGTTCAGGTCTGCTTGCAAGATTTCCACATCCTGCATAGAAGATATTGGCATGCCTAATTTAGTATCATCTGCAAATACTGAGATTGTACTAGATATCCCCTCCTCTAGATCATTTATGAATAAATTAAACAGGATTGGTCCCAGGACAGAACCCTGGGGGACCCCACTTTCCACACCCGCCCAATCCGAGTACTCCCCATTAATCACCACCCTCTGTACTCTCCCCTGGAGCCAGTTCTCTATCCAGGTACTCACCTTATGGTCCATACCTACCTTCCTTAGTTTGTACAGTAAGCGTTTGTGGGGAACGGTGTCAAAGGCCTTTGCAAAGTCCAGATACACCACATCCACAGGCTTACCTTTATCTAAGTGGCAGCTCACTTCATCGTAGAAGGTTAATAGATTGGTTTGGCATGAACGATTTTTCATGAATCCATGCTGATTACTACTTATAATACCGTTTTCATTACTAAAGTCTTGTATGTGGTCCCTTATCATCCCCTCCAAAATTTTGCAGACTACAGATGTTAGGCTGACCGGCCTATAGTTACCCGGGATATATCTCGGCCCCTTTTTAAATATTGGTACCACGTTGGCTTTTTTCCAATCAGCTGGCACCATACCCGTCTGTAAACTATCCTTAAAGATCAAGAATAATGGTCTGGCAATCACCTGACTGAGCTCATTTAGAACCCTTGGGTGCAAGCCATCCGGTCCCGGGGATTTATTTATGTTAAGTTTCTCTAGTTTAGCTCTAAGTCTATCCTCTGTTAGCCATGGCGGCACTTCCTGAGGTGTATTATTTAGTTCGGCCTTACAAGCGGGGTTCGTGTAGCCCCCCGATTCCTTTGTGAAGACTGAAGAAAATAAATTATTTAACACTTCCGCCTTTTCTCTGTCCTCAGTGGCCATTTTTCCTTTATCATCTTTTATGGGGCCAATGTGTTCTGGCCTCGCTTTCTTACTGTTTATATACTTAAAGAATTTCTTGGGGTTCTTTTTACTCTCCTCCGCTATATGTCTCTCGTGTTCTATTTTAGCCGCCCTGATTTCATCTTTACATTTCTTATTACACTCTTTGTAATGCTTAAATGCTGCCAATGACCCCTCAGTCTTGTATTTTTTGAAGGCCTTTTCTTTAGCTCTAATATACATTTTTATGTTGGAGTTTAGCCACCCAGGGTTTAGTTTTGCTCTTTTAAATTTATTTCCCTGTGGAATGCACTGGTCCACCCCCTTGTTAAGTATGCTCTTGAAGCACTCCCATTTTTCCTCCGTGTTCTTTGTTCCCAGGGTTCTATCCCAATTGATATTTTCTAGCAGCGAGCGCAGTTTAGGGAAATTGGCTCTTTTGAAATTCAGTGTCCTTATATTACCCTTGTGTTTCCTATTACTGTAATTAATACTGAAACCAATTGACCTATGGTCACTGTTCCCTAAGTTGTCCCGTATTTCTATATCCGTGAGCAGGTCTGTATTGTTGGTAATCAGTAGGTCAAGTACCGCATTGTTTCTTGTCGGTGCATTCACCATCTGACCCATGAAATTGTCCTGCAAAACATTTAGGAACTGCCGAGCCTTGGCTGAATGCGCGGTTCCTTCTGCCCAGTCTATATCAGGATAATTAAAGTCCCCCATTATAATGACATTTCCCATCCTTGCTGCCAATCCTATCTGTAACATGAGGTCCACCTCACCCTCCTCCCTCTGGTTTGGGGGCCTATAGCATACGCCCAATATTACCTTCCCCACCGTGCCTTTCCTTTGAAGCTCTACCCATAGGGATTTTGCCTCGTCCATAGCTCCATTATTAATATCATCCCTCATATTTACCTGTATACTGTTCTTAATATACAAACATACCCCTCCCCCTTTTTTACCCTCTCTATCTCTGCGATAAAGGGAATACCCCTGAATGGTCGCCATCCAGTCATGAGAGCTGTCAAACCAAGTCTCAGTTATCCCCACAAAATCTAAGTCCTCCTCAAACATCAGCAGCTCCAGCTCTCCCATCTTGTTGGCCAGGCTTCTGGCATTGGTATATAAGCCTCGTAATTTTGATGTTTTTAGGCTGCTCTCTTGATTTTTCCCCGTACCCACCCTGGGTATAGGGGCTCCGAACACCCTACCGCTAATGCCCCCATTTCTGCCCTCTGAAACTTGCTTTCCACTGGCTAATTCTACATCTGTACCCTCCCCCCCATTCCCTAGTTTAAAAAGCAATTAAAGCGTCTAAGCGATTTTCAAGTTTTCCGTAAAAAACATATTTATTACAATATATATAAGAGTAAAATACTTTGGTGCTGGGTGGGTGAGAGACCCATCCGTGATAGTGCACGAAAATTAGAGTTGTGACAATGTGATTATTGGTGACTTTTAGAAACACAGTGTCCTGCCATCCATGGGTGTTGGATGTTGCAGGAAGCGTCTCAGTTCCAACGAGTTTCGGCTTGCCTATTCGGCCATGCCTTTTTCAAGGTTTCACCATATCTATAATGATAGTAATCACTATTAGTATCATATGGTTTAAGTAATTTCTCGATCTATATAATCTGTATTCAAATGTTATTGATTGCTTACATTCAATTTTTTGTACAGTTTCACGATCGGTATGTATGGAGGTGCCTCTCTATTTTTCTCCAGGGTAGCCACAAGATCCCCAAAAGAAGAGGAGTACGGTGGTGTTTTTCTGGAAGACCAAGTTAAGATTTAATGACATAATTAAATGAGTGGTGGGTATTTGGCCACTTAGCGGGTCTCAGGGCTAAGTGGCCAAATACCCACCACTCATTTAATTATGACTCCTACCACCATGACCACTTCAAATCATTGACGTGGTCATGGTGGTTAGAGTGTTCCTTTATTATTGCTCAGAAGAAGTAAACCTCTGTATACTGATTCAATTTCATTTGATCATCCTCTAGTTGTGTTAAATTAGTGCGGGGGGCGCGGTGGCGCAGGAAGGGCGCGGCGGCATTTTATTACTTATATACCCTAACTATAGTATATATTTTATATGCTTGCGGCCCGAGAAAATTTCTCTACACTCAATGTGGCTCAGAGAAGCCAAAAGGTTGGACACCCATGATGTAGAGCAACAATTCTTTTTTTCAGATCCTCAGAGAGTTCTTTGCCATGAGGTGCCATGTTGAACCTCCAGTGACTAGTAAGAGAAAGTGAGAGTGATAACACCAAATTTAACACACCTGCTCCCCATTCACACCTGAGACCTTGTAACACTGAGTCACATGACACCGGGGAGGGAAATTGGCTAATTGGGCCCAGTTTGGACATGTTCACTTAGGGGTGTACTCACTTTTGTTGCCAGAGGTTTAGACATTAATGACTGTGTGTTGAGGTATTTTGTGGGGACAACAAATTTACACTGTTATACCACCTGTACACTCACTACTTTACATTGTAGCAAATTGTAATTTCTTCTGTGTTGTTACATGAAAAGCTATAACATATTTACAAAAATGTGAGGGGTGTACTCAGTTTTGTAAGATACTGTATATGTGTGTATATATATATATATATATATATATATATATATATATATATATATATATATATATATACACACACAGTATATATATATATATATATATATATATATATATATATATACACACAATTGAACAGCCATGTTTACTTAAGCAGGCTCTGCTTCCTGCTTAGCAGTAAATGTACAGCATTTTGAGTAAGGCTCCTTTCACACGGGCGCTCCGTGTGAAAGGTCCGCTGCGGGACTTTTTTTTTTTTCTTTCCACGGAGCGGATGACATTTCTGTCATCCGCTCCGTGTGCCCGCATATAATCCCATCCGTTTGCGGATGATATGCGGACATAATGTATGTCTATGGCACTGCGGATGTCAGCGGATGACACCGCTGACATCCGATTTTCCTTCCTTTCCGTGTTTTACACGGAAGAAAAAATGGGTTCTGTTCCATTTGTAAAAACGGAACAGAACTGAATGGAGGAAAATCGGGTGTCAGCAGGTGGTATTCCGCTGACACCCGCAGTGCCATTCACTTACATTATGTCCGCAAATCATCCGCAAACGGATTGGATGATTTGCGGACACACGGAGCGGCCGTGTGAAAGGAGCCTAACTGATCTTGTTATCTTATGTTATGTCACCAACGCATGCGCTATGAAGGGACAGCATTTGCCTAACCCTATGAACCTGAAAGGAAGACCGGGTGAAGATGTCTTCTTTCTAAGGTATTTCATAATGTACTAGTATGCAATGCATACTAGCACATTGTGCCATTGCCTTGCAGGTGGATTTTTTTTTTTTTTTGTGAAAGTTTACTACCGCTTCAATAGTAAGCTCTAGAATTAATTTTACTTACCTTTGGCAATATTACAACCTTCTGATCTGATTAGACCATGCTTCTTCAGGATTCCTATAGGGATATTCCAGCCAGCTGAGCGCTTGTACCCTGTGTGGCAGGATTTTCTACCCTTCAGTTCATGAATTGTGAAGGCATCAAAGGGCTTCTTATGGACAACAGCCACTGCATAGTAATTATCGGATGAATCATTTACTAGAAAAACAAACAAGAGAACAATTATAGTTCACTAGGTTCTATGATTTATTTTCTCCCCGTTAAAGAGCATTCTTGGGAATACATTTTTTCCATCAGTGAAATTCTAATCCTTTCCATAAAACATCAAAGCAGCGCCAGAATGTCCACTCAACTTCAAAGCTATTATGAAAATAAGGACACCAGAAACTCTAGGGATTTTAGGTGTATTTTAACACAAAACAGGACTGGTAAGCTACAATATATTACATTTTTGCTTTTAGGTTTGGATATACATTACCAGCACTATCAGATGCAGAAGATGAATGCTAGAATGAAAATTGCACTCAATAAACAGGTAGGCTGTGTGTCTTGATTCAGTATGAATGTAAAATGTTTGTGCTTGTTTGGAGCATCTCCAAACACATTATCAGTTGGTAAGACTGAAATAAAGTTAATTCAAATGCCATGTGAAAAATATTTCTCTAATGAAGTAAAAAAATGGAATCATAAAATGTTTAGCCCTTTAGTGTTAATATTTTACATAGTTATAGAGTTGATCGGGTTGACAAAAGACACCATCCCATCCAGTTCAATCAATAAAGAAAAAAAAAACACAACACCAATTTGCTCTAGTGGGGGGTAAAAATTCCTTCCTGATCCCCAAAGAGGCAATTGAATATTCCCTGTATCAACTTTACCTATAAATATTAGTATCTAGTTATATTATGTAGCACCCTCCTAGGTAGGTACTAGTGAGAGAGTATAGTTTTGAGCTCTGTCTGCTTACCAGAGGAGCTGCAGGTAAATCTAAATAGATCCTTCTCCCTTATAGGCAGAGAGCAATTAGTGAGGTCTGCTCAGTATGCAATTCATTCAGTCTGAAGAGTGTTTCACACTGGTCCAATAGGGAGGCATGTGAAAACCTGACGAATGGGTGCAAAGGCTTTTGTTACAGTCTTGGTGATTGGCGGAGGGCAGGTCGCCTTGATGCATTCTGGGATACTGTATAAAAGCCAGGAGCACATGTGCTGCGGAGTCTTTGGCTGGAGAGCAGAGTCCCGGAGGGAGGGGGCGGCTGCCTCCTCCTCTGTAGAGGTGTAATGCGGTCACAGGAGGTCGTCCTGAGGACTAGAGGAGTGGTTGGGAGGAGCTGAACCCAGAGGTCCTGGAAAGCTGACAGAGGGGAGACACTGGAGACCCTGGTACTGCAGTATCATGAGTACAGGGACAGACCTGAGGGGGCCACCCCTACTTGTAGGATAGTCAGTGGACAGGTGTCAGCAGAGGAAGAGAAAGAGGATACTGGGGAGAGTGTCATAAAGATAATTGTCTGTTCACCGAGTCGTCTTGGGAAAAAGAGACTCAATTCAAATTCATCCATAGTGGCAGGGTGAATCAACAGCCTGGCTGTATCAGAAGATAGGAGTCCTCAACATTGTCTATAGTTAAACTGGAGTATCCCACTATTTCCTTCTCCTATCCCCACAAAACAACCAAATACCCCTGGACTGCTTATTGGAGTGAGCTGAAGAGAAGAAATGAAGAACTTGTATCTGTCATGACTGTGTGCTGGTAACTCAGGGGGACCCATAGAGTGAATAACTGGCAGTCCTTATAGGGGCAGTGCTACAATGTGCATCAAGGAAAGAATCCAGGCGTTTCTTAAAAAAATCTACTGAGCTGGCCAATCTCTTTTCTTGTAAATATAAAATGTGTCCCCTTTTCCTCTGTGATGACCTTAAAGTGAATAACTCAACACCAAGTTCACTATATGGACCACTTATGTACTTATACATGTTGATTCAAACTCCCCCCTTAATCTCCTCTTCTCAAGAGAGAATAAATTCAGTTCCTCCAATCTTTCCTCGTAGCTGTGCTCCTCCATGCCTCTTATCAGTTTGGTTGCCCTTCTCTGCACTTTCTCCAGTTACCTGAGATCCTTTTTGTGAACTGGTGCCCAAAACTGAACGGCATATTCCAGATGAGGTGTTACTAAATATTTGTGCATGTACAGGGGCAAAATGATAAATCTCTTTTTGCAGTCCATACCTCTTAATACAAGAAAGGACTTTGCTCACTTTGGAAACTGCAAATGGCATTGAATGCTATTAAAAGTGGTGGAAAGCCTTCAAGGTTTCCCACCTTAATGCATTCTATGCATTAACATAAAAAAACATTCTGTACTGCAGCTCCCCCTAGACCCCCCATTTTTCTTACCTGAGCCCGATCCGATCCAGCAATGTACATGAGCGCAGCGGCTCCAGCCACGGTCTCTCTTCTCATTGTACAGATTTATATTAGCAGGAGCCATTGGCTCCCGCTGCCATCAATCAAATCCAGTGACAGAGGTGTGAAGGATGGGCCGATTCCCACTGTCTCTATCAAGGGACGCAGCAGCAGGACTTGGGAGCAAGCCGCACGGGTGCCCCCACGAAAGCTGCTTGATGAAGAGGAGGGGCCTGGAGCGCCGGCGGGGCACCCCAGAAGAAGAGGATTGAGGCTGCTCTGTGCAAAAGGATTGCACAGGGCAGGTAAGTATAAGGCATGTTTGGTATTTTTATAAAAATAAAAAGAAAGGAGGGTTTACAACCCCTTTAAGCTTACTATCTACCAGAACACCCAGATCCTTCTCCACCATTGATTCCCCCAGTTGCACTCCCCCTAGTATGTATGTTGCATGCATAACTTTACATTTATCAACATTAAACCTCATTTGCTACATAGTTGCCCAATTAAACAGTACATTGAGGTCAGCTTGTAAATTGGAAACATCCTGTAAGGAAGTTATTCCACTGCATAGCTTGGTGCCATCTGCAAAGAGTGAAATGGTATTTTTAATCCCAGACCCTATATCATTTGTAAAGATATTAAAAAGTATAGGGTCCCAACACTGAGCCTTGGGGTACACCACTAATAACCTTTAGAATATTCAGAGTATGAATCATTAACCACTACTCTGAATACTGTCTTTTAGCCAGTTTTCTATCCATTTACAGATTTTTTTTTAAGTCTGTAGATTTAACCTTAGACATTAGCCATGTGTGGGGAACTGTGTCAGATGCTTTTGCAAAATCCAATTATACCACGTCCACAGCCACTCCTTTGTCTAAGGTTTTGCTTACCTCCTCATAAAAAGATATCAGATTTGTTTGACAACTTCTGTCTCAAGAACTCATGTTGGTTATTGTTAAAATGTTTTTTTTTTCTAGCAAAAGCTCATCTGTGTGGTCTTTTATTAAACTCTCCAGTATATTCCAAACTATAGAAGTTAAACAAACAGGTCTATAGTTACTTTGTAAATACTTTGACCCCTTTTTAAATATAGGCACCACATTGGCTTTACAATAGTCCAGTGGTACTTTACCAGTCATTAAAGAGTCCCCAAAAGATAGAAACAATGACTTGAAATGACAGAGCTCAACTCTTAAGAGGCGCCGCCCACCGCTTGGCAGATACCGGCGGTCAGAGGGATGCGGCGTCTCTTACCAGGTAACTTCTGATGACAATCCCTACATGTTTGCTCTGCTGGACTTTTACAGAGCCAATAGTAATTTACTCTGGTCTCTTTATTTCTCTTTCCCATATTACCCTTTGCAGCGGTTGGCCTTGTCTGAAACTAGATTAACCCAGCTCTCCTTCCTACTAAGTACTGCTATTTGTACACTGGCAGTAATATGTTAATCTCTATAAACACCTGTTTGTTGAAGTATAGTGACCTTTACTGAGTTTGGAGACCACACCTGACCCCCTGGGAGTTCCTTTACCCACTTTTGAGATGGTTATTTTAAATCCCCTCTTTTGGGTATGGATATATATATTATATACACTTTAACATGAATGAATCTATCTCCAATTATATAACAACTATTTCAACCTGTAAAGAAAGGTGTCTGATGCTAAAAAAACGTCAACCACCCGCCCGGCGCTAAAATATATAAAAGTGTGAGGTGTATAAAATAAAATGTGTCTACTAAAACCATAAATAATACCTAGTAGATAATAAAATCATGTAAACATGTCATTCTGTGCATCCTTTAAATGCACTAGCTGCCACTGTAAAAAACAAACTTGCAAAATCAAATGTATAATAATAGCCCAGTCCGTGCGTCTCAGTCCAACATATCATACATTCAGCGGCGCTTGTGCACATACTAAGTGCATGTGCAAGTGTTATTGATCAGTTCCTGAAATAATTCAGAGCCTGCCAAGGTAGTCTAGTCCACACTTCACAAGGTAATTAGTCACAGCCAGCAAAGATTTCTCCTCAGATGTTCAGCACCAGTGATTGCACACCCAGTATCACTAAGCCTTCACCACACCGACCGTGCTCCCCTATGGAGTGGCCACTCACCAAATTGCCCTTGAAATATCGCCTTTATGCATAAGCTGCATGAGCCCTTGCTTCTGGTCAGTCTGTCGTCTCCAGAGCACGTCCAGATCCTGTCCGTCCACCAGGGATCACTATCAGGCTGCGTGTCTCCTCAGTGCTCAGGGGTTTCCTCCAGGGTTCAGCACCGCCAGCTCTTCCATCAGCCAGGAATGACATCCACACCACCGCCCTCCTGCACCTTCCACCTCTCAGTCTCCTGACCTCCTGACCTTCTGAGGTCAGGAGACTGAGAGGTGGAAGGTGCAGGAGGGCGGTGGTGTGGATGTCATTCCTGGCTGATGGAAGAGCTGGCGGTGCTGAACCCTGGAGGAAAGCCGTGAGCACTGAGGAGACACGCAGCCTGATAGTGATCCCTGGTGGACGGACAGGATCTGGACGTGCTCTGGAGACGACAGACTGACCAGAAGCAAGGGCTCATGCAGCTTATGCATAAAGGCGATATTTCAAGGGCAATTTGGTGAGTGGCCACTCCATAGGGGAGCACAATCGGTGTGGTGAAGGCTTAGTGATACTGGGTGTGCAATCACTGGTGCTGAACATCAGAGGAGAAATCTTTGCTGGCTGTGACTAATTACCTTGTGAAGTGTGGACTAGACTACCTTGGCAGGCTCTGAATTATTTCAGGAACTGATCAATAACACTTGCACATGCACTTAGTATGTGCACAAGCGCCGCTGAATGTATGATATGTTGGACTGAGACGCACGGACTGGGCTATTATTATACATTTGATTTTGCAAACTATTTCAACCTATTACCTTTTTTCAGGATTCATAATTGCCAATGGGGTATAATTAAAAGTGGATCTTGCTTTTATCAATTTAGTATGAGTATTAATGGACTGACCAAACCCTGTTATCCAACACAACTGATGTGCTATCAATAGCACAGGTGGGATACCAATTTTTTTCATACTTACAACTCCCCTTCTTTCCCTCTCCCTCCCCGGCCTTGTGGTTTTGGCAGCAGTCTCTGTGGTGACACCACACCCGCCTGGGGGGCTATTTGATTTGGCTGGGTTCACTCCCCCTGTGGAACACCTTTGGTGGTGGTGGCACTGTGGTGGGTCGACACTGTTGGCAGCTTTTTTGGTACTGATGTCACTATGCTTTAATGTTATGTATTTGACATTGACGCTATATTCTTATCTATTGCAGTTTATCTTTACATACCAAACTTCTGAAGAAGCGGCTAAATGCAGCGAGACATGTCAAGGTTTTGGATGGACATGGACCACCCTGCTACTTTGTGACAGGGGATTTTCTGGATATATCACCATTTACTGGGTTACCACATACCAGTCCATGTTCCACCTTTATATATGCATTATCTTTGTTTTTTTAATTATATGCTGTGCGATTTCTCTGTATACCAATTGATACTCATGATGAGTTTTAAACCAATTGTTTTTTCGTGAATAAAATTTATATGTTTTAAATACTTTCTTATGGGTTTATAATTACAATTTTATGGCACCATTAAAATCCCTTATGGCCCCTCCCCCCTTATTTCCTGGTGTTTAGGCGACATTTGCATATTGATCCTGCAGCTTGGAGGGTGATCTAGCATCTCTCACCTCCAGCTGGCTGGCTCTCCTGCAATTTGTTTCGCGAAACATCCATGAAAATATTTTTACATTATCACTAGGATGAAGGTGCCCTTATAACCCAATTATACATAGCCGCATTTTTCTCTAGGTCTATAGTTACTTCGTAAATACTTTGACCCCCTTTTTAAATATAGGCACCACATTGGCTTTACAATAGTCCAGTGGTACTTTACCAGTCATTAAAGAGTCCTAAAAGATAGAAACAATGACTTTGAAATGACAGAGCTCAACTCTTTTAGGACCCATGGCTGTATGCCATCTGGTCTACATTAAAGTGGTTGTAAACCCTTTCAAAAACCTAGTGAAGTACCTAGCTTCAAGTGATACACAGAGATTAGGCAAAACCTCCTTTGTAAGTTGCACCCATTTATCTGAAGCCATCTCTTCTCTATAGCCCTCTACAACACAGAATTTACATAGAATCTGTCAGCATATCTCAGCAGCACAAAGCAGGAACAGATCTGAATTCCCACACTGCACAGCTAAGGGTGAAGAGTTCTGAGACTCACTGGAGGAAAGGTACACCCCCCCCCCCCCAATCACACTACACAGAGAACAAGCACAGTTGTGGCTGTCAATAACCGACTGTGTGCTGGAGGTCTTTTCCAGGTGTTTTCCAGGTCTCCTCCTTTCTCTTGGTGTCAGGAAAGCTGTCAGAAGTCACTCATGCAGATAACAGAATAACTAGACAGCAGAGAGAAACCCCACTCAGTGCTTTAGATAGAGACACGTACACAGTATATAAGGATGTGCTTTGTCTCAAGATTTACAACCACTTTAAGATCTCAGCATTATGCAATATAAATAATGATAGCAAATCCTTCCACATAATCTGTACCTATTTATCTGCAGTCCTTTCTCTTCAAGAGATCAAAGGCAGGGGGTGGGGATCTAATGTTACACATTGCATAGCACAGAGCAGAGAGCTGAGTATAGGTAATGGACACCCCCCCCCATAAAGAAACATGCACATCTGAGGTGGTCAATCACCTGTGACCGGTTATATTGCTTTTGTTACCGCTAAAAAGTAGAGGTGAAAGTATATCCCTGTGTCCCAGAACATGGGGTGCAGGCTTATCCTGATACCGATCCAGAGGGCTAGTAAATGACTAGTAAATGTAAAGAGGAAAGGATCGCCGCTACTCCCAACCAGCCCAGGTGAATAAATGGTAAGGTGATAACTCAGCCTATGTTTTCACCACACCATACACCCTGATGGCTTTTGCCCTGCTGTGTATAGTGTGGTGGTGACATGTAAGCTGAGGCCACTACTTATCGTTTATTCACCTGGGCTGGTTGGAAGTAGTTCCTCTGTACACTTACTAGCTGTCAATTACATGTTGTGTGCTGGTGATGAGGGGGAGGGGGGTGGCATAACCATGGAGTGCCTGGTATCGGAGAATACTGTTAGAAGTGACTCATGCAGATAGCAGAGGATGGGGAGAGCAGCCAAGATCCAAACTCGGTGTTATGGCTTGGCTCAAGTACATGCTATATGAGGATAGGTTTTGTTCATTTTTCTTTTCAGCCACTTTAACCACTTGCCGACCGCCGCACGACTATTTACAGCGGCGGTCAGCCCCTACTGGGCAAAGCGACGTAGTACTACGTCGCTCGCCCACATGCCTCTAGGGGGCGAGTGCACGCCGCCGGAGGCGCGCTCCCGCCCCTGCTCGGTCACTAACATCCCCGTGCGAGTGACCGGCGGCTCCGATGTCCGCCGGCCACTCGCGATCTCCCGCTGGAGAGGGAGAAAGGCAGGTGGCTAATGTAAACAAAGCCGCCTGTCATTCTCCCTGGTGTAACTGCAGAGACTGTACGATCCTGCTATGTAGGATCGTATGTCTTTGTGGTTACATCACAAGCCACGCCCCCCCACAGTTAGAATCACACCCCTAGGGAAACATTTAACCCACTGATCACCAATAAAGTTAACCCCTTCCCTGCCAGTGTCATTTTTACAGTAACAGTGCTTATTTATAGCACTGATTACTGTAGTATTGTCACTGGTACCCCCAAAGGTATAAAAAATGTCAGTCAAGGGTCCGATCTGTCCGCCGCAATGTCGCAGTCCCGCAAAAAAAATCGCAGATCACCGACATTACTAGTTAAAAAAAAAAACAATAAAAATTACATAAATATTTCCCGTAGTTATTAAACGCAATAACTTTTGCTCAAACCAATCAAAATACACTTATTGCGATTTTTTTTCACTAAAAATATGTAGCAGAAAACAAATTGGCCTAAAATGTTAAAAAATTTTGATTTTTACTTTTTTTTTGGGGGGAATTTCATATAAATAAATGTGAAAAATATTGTTATTTTTTCAAAATTGTTGCTCTTTTTTTGTTTATAGCGCAAAAAGTAAAAATCGAACAAGTGATCAAATACCACCAAAAGAAAGCTCTGTTTGTGGGGAAAAAAAGGACATCAATTTCATTTGGGTACAGTGTCGTATTACTGCTCAATTGTCCGTTAAAGTCACCAGAATAGTACCGAATCGCAAAATAGGCCCTGGTCTTTGAGCAGCCAAATCCTCCGGGGCTTAAGTGGAGAACCACCTAGGAATAGACTAAATTGTCCTATTGGTACTACTTGTGGCAGTCATGTGGGGTTTTAAATGCAAACAGGATCATGCACTGATGTTGAAAATCCAAATTTCAACCCAGCCACTTCAGAGGCAACAACTTTCTTTACATCCGATAGGGTTCCACCTCCAATTTGATTGCCCATCCCACATTGCTACCTCTATAAATTAGTCAGCATGCCACTGAACAGTGAAGTATGTTCAAACAAGGCAGATTCTGGATTTCCTGTGTTCCCCTGTCCAAAGTATTAAAGTGGTTCTCAAGGCTTTTTACCTTCATACTTGCAGCCTTCCCAGCCCCCCCCCCCCCCCCCACCCACCCCTCAATATTTATTTACTTATTTATTGAATTTCAATAAAGCTGTGGCCTTTTCCAACCTAATCAGCCTCTGTGTCATTTTCGGGCAAGGTATGGTTTTTAGTTGGTTGTGACTGAGCCTGTGCTTCTTAAAAAATCAAGAAAATGTTTCTGAGAGGGTATAGAGAACGATTGCTTATTTAAGTTTCTAAACTAGGCAAATATATTGGTGAAAAAAAAGAGTTGTAGCTGGGAATATTTCAGCACTCTTTCTTTTAAATACTGAAAGAAAATAACTTTCTACAGTGCTATGGGAGCGTTCACAAGATGTGTTTTACTTCTTGCAAATGAAAAATGGATTTAAAGTCTTACTAAACCCACAACAGTTAAATCAGTCTGTATATGCAGTAAAGACTGCTTGTTATATTCACTGTGAAACCTAAGGGGTTAACCCTCTGCACTGTGTAAAAAGGCTGTTTGATCCTGTCTCATCTGATCCTCTCCTCCTTCCACTATCCCCAATATATTTCCTGACAATACAGAGCCAGGGGACCAGCTGCACATGCTCAGTTTGGTGTGTATTGCTAGAGAGTTTTTTTTTCTTTTTCTTGGGAGGGTGCATATGAACAGCACAGGACCAATCTGATAGAGGGTCAGGGGTCCTGCATCCTGATAGGACAATCAGTACAGAAAGAAAACTCCTCCTACAAGCTTTAACTAGACACTCAGAATGCACGAGACTGCTATATACTGCTGATGAGAAAAGGTATTTAGCAGTTTATATTTACTAAAACTATTGCATTGCCATGCAATGATTATTTTCCTATCAGGTGCATGATTACAGACAATTACTTTGGAAAGTATTGGTTTCCGTTAAGGAAATTTATAGTCATAGTCAAGGAAAAATTGATATTTCTAAAGAACTGAATATATATATTATATATATATATATATATATATATATATAAATCAATCCATTCAAATGCAGCTCAAAGAAAGACTTTCCAAAGGGTATGTTTAAAAATATAAATTCTGTCATTCTCGATGAAACGCTTACCAGAATAACTCTCTGCAGCGGCTGGCACTAGCTCATACATCTTCCCGGCTGTGTAGATATTACCTCCGTCTAATGTTACCGCATCAACTTCTTTTTGCTGAACAGAAAATGGAAGAAATAACCATTAGAGTATACTAATGTTTTATTAAAGGTGGAGCTTTGTAGCTGTTGGTTCCATGACAAATTCTCACTTCTCTCTAAGGGCTCATTTACACCACAATCTCCATATTCAGTGTGCAGTTTTGTTTACACGATTACAGTGCATTTTTGTCACCTTTGCAGTGTGTTGTTTTAGATATTATTTATGCTTTTGTTTACGGAGTTGCATTTACATGCATTTGCAGTACATTTACATACGTTTATCTGCGCTCTGGTAATTTATGTGCAAAAAAAAATGCAGCATGCTATACTTTTTTTTTTGTAAGTATTGAAAATCCTATGCGCTACCACTTTCCACAAGCTATTGGATAACTGTAAATATATAAATATGAAGCAGCTGCTCACATTGCTCAATGTGTCCCCACACTTTTTGCAAGATGAATGTGAATTAAAACGGGGCACTTGCTTATATAACAAATAATAAAGTGAATTTGTGATAACCCTGCTAGGTACTGAAGTCCAAGTGTCAGTGCTGGAAGGAGCTTTTAACAAATATGCAAAGCAATACCAATCATAATTTTATAGTTAGGGTCCTTTCACATGATGCCCCGTCCGGGCGCGGTCCGTTCTCTGCTCAGTGGGGATCGATCCGCCGACCCCCGCTGAGCAGGCAGGTGACAGCTCCATCTCCTCTCTGTGTGTGGAGACGGAGCAGTCAGATCCCCGCTGTCCTCTCTGGGGGAATCGGATGAGAACGGACCGCCTGTCCGTTCTCATCCAATCCCATCCGCTGGACAGATGGAAAATAGGGTTTCCATCCGTCCAGATTTCACGGACAGGATCAGAATCGGATAGCAGCGGGTGTCAGTGGAGATGTCTCCACTAACATCCGCTGCCCCATAGGAATGCATGGAGGATCCGATCAGGTCTGCCTAAAAAACTGACAGGCGGATCTAATCGGATCGTTCATGTGAAAGGACCCTTAATCACCAAAAAAATACCCCTACTGGGTAGTGAAACCAGGTCACCAGTGCTGCAAAAAATGTGCAAATATGCAAAAACATATATAAATATGTCAATCAATGAAGTGACAAAAAATGTCAGTCCAGTTCAGTGACTTGAGCTTTCATATAATGTGTCCATAAATCAATAATCTGCTGTGCAGATAAACTCAACTTCTTCTGTGATGTGATCACTCTCCCTTGCATCTCAATCCACACTGTGTGTACTAGCAGCTCAGCTCATTCCTTAGACCATAAGGTCTAAAAACATTTTGAATATAGAAAATTCCTCTCCGTGGGTCGTTGTATCATATCATTTCCTCCAATCTGTTATGTGACACTCTAAGACCATGTGGATCTGTACACACTAAACATGCAACCCTGATACATATATTATTACCCCTTCTTTGTTTTTTCAATAACCCCATTTTAGAGTTCCTAAAATACATTTTTTTAGTTTTTAATTTTTAGTTTTATTCTTATTTTTTTATTTTTATTAATTACATTTTTTTTATCTTTAGAATATTCCATTGTTCTTTCCCACATTTTTATTATTAATATGTTGTAAAACTTAGGTTGAGAGTGTTTTTTTTTTTTAGATTTTATTTTTTTTATATGTGAATAAGAGATTTCACTGTATTACCAATCAACTACTACATCGCTTTTCAGAGGTATATGGATGTATTTCACCACTAGATGGTGCTATATGAATCGGGATTCCCTTTATAGGCGCGTATCTATACAACACATGACACATTCGTGTTATTTTACTTATTAAGAAGTGGAAATTTTTATATGTTTTTAGTTGTTGTGGACATGCTGCTTGGTAAATTGAAGTAAAGCTGATGTAAACCCCATTCATGAAATCTGACCTGGGCACATATAACTATATTTTTTCCCTCTTTCCAAAGCCCTAGGTGCCGTGTTTTTCTGCTGCTCCGTTCCTCTGTTATCAGCATGATAACTTAGGACAAGCTCTCCGACACACAAGATAAAAGTAGCTGAAAATTTGTGTCAGGGAAGGGACTTAGAGACAGATAAGCAGAGAGCTTATTAGTGTATGCCTAGACTCCCCTCCCACTGCTGAAACAGGAAGAAAAAATTGTAACACAAGCTGCACTTTCTAGAGTCTAGAAAGCTCTAGACAGCAGATATACATGTCAAACTTCATGTTTTATACATGTAAAGAGATTTGTCTCATCTCTGTGTATCATCTAAGGCTGTTCACTTCACTGGGTATATGTTAGGGTTTACATCTACTTTATAACACCCAACTACAGTATGAATATACACCATCGGCACCCAAAGTGTATCATAAATATAACTGTCATACGAAGCATGTCTTGATATCCCACAACTATACTGGAATAAACAAATCAAACTGAGATTAGGAAAGCTTAACCAGGTACATCTGTGTAGTGATCAATATAAACCAAATTGGTATCCATGGGAACCTAGTTGACTACTAGAGGAACGTCGCCCATCCCACTCCACTCCTGGTAAAGTCACGTGTGCTGTGACGCAACGTGTCAGAAGGAGTCGGGTGACGTCAATTCCGGTTTTCAGCCGAGATCGAAAGATCCAGGTTTTGATGCTGTTGATACCTTACTTTACATGAGAGTTACTACGTTTTTAATAAATGGTAATTTAAATACTACACCATGAGGATCTTTTGTCTTGTATAATTACATCACTCACTGGAGGAGAGGAGATTGTATAATGGGAGAAAGTTCGGACAGATCCCTATGGTCTCAGAGTGTCGCAAAACTGATTGGAGGATTTGCTATGATACAGCGACCCACGTGAAGGAATTTTCTATTTTCTAAATGTTTTTAGACCTTATGGTCTAAGGATGAGATGAGCTGCTAGTACACACAGTGTGGATTGAGGTGCAAGAGAGAGTAATCACATCACTGGATTCATAGTTTTATTGATTTATGGACACATACAGTGGGTACGGAAAGTATTCAGACCCCTTAAATTTTTCACTCTTTGTTATATTGCAGCCATTTGCTAAAATCATTTAGGTTCATTCTTCTTCCTCATGAATGTACACATAGCACCCCATACTGACAGAAAAACACAGAATTGTTGACATTGTTGCAGATTTATTAAAAAAGAAAAACTGAAATATCACATGGTCCTAAGTATTCAGACCCTTTGCTGTGACACTCATATATTTAACTCAGGTGCTTTCCATTTCTTCTGATCATCCTTGAGATGGTTCTACACCTTCATTTGAGTCCAGCTGTGTTTGATTATACTGATTGGACTTGATTAGGAAAGCCACACACCTGTCTATATAAGACCTTCTAGATCACAATGCATGTCAGAGCAAATGAGAATCATGAGGTCAAAGGAACTGCCTGAAGAGCTCAGAGACAGAATTGTGGCAAGGCACAGATTTGGCCAAGGTTACAAAAAGAATTCTGCTGCACTTAAGGTTCCTAAGAGCACAGTGGCCTCCTTAATCCTCAAATGGAAGACGTTTGGGACGACCAGAACCCTTCCTAGAGCTGGCCGTCCGGCCAAACTGAGCTATCGGGGGAGAAGAGCCTTGGTGAGAGAGGTAAAGAAGAACCCAAAGATCACTGTGGCTGAGCTCCAGAGATGCAGTCAGGAGATGGGAGAAAGTTGTAGAAAGTCAACCATCACTGCAGCCCTCCACCAGTCGGGGCTTTATGGCAGAGTGGCCCGACGGAAGCCTCTCCTCAGTGTAAGACACATGAAAGCCCGCATGGAGTTCGCTAAAAAACACCTGAAGGACTCCAAGATGGTGAAAAATAAGATTCTCTGGTCTGATGAGACCAAAATAGAACTTTTTGGCCTTAATTCGAAGCGGTATGTGTGGAGAAAACCAGGCACTGCTCATCACCTGTCCAATACAGTCCCAACAGTGAAGCATGGTGGTGGCAGCATCATGCTGTGGGGGTGTTTTTCAGCTGCAGGGACAGGACGACTGGTTGCAATCGAGGGAAAGATGAATGCGGCCAAGTACAGGGATATCCTGGACAAAAACCTTCTCCAGAGTGCTCTGGACCTCAGACTGGGCCGAAGGTTTACCTTCCAACAAGAATGACCCTAACCACACAGCTAAAATAACGAAGGAGTGGCTTCACAACAACTCCGTGACTGTTCTTGAATGGCCCAGCCAGAGCCCTGACTTAAACCCAATTGAGCATCTCTGGAGAGACCTAAAAATGGCTGTCCACCAACGTTTACCATCCAACCTGACAGAACTGGAGAGGATCTGCAAGGAGGAATGGCAGAGGATCCCCAAATCCAGGTGTGAAAGACTTGTTGCATCTTTCCCAAAAAGACTCCTGGCTGTATTAGATCAAAAGGGGGCTTCTACTAAATACTGAGCAAAGGGTCTAAATACTTAGGACCATGTGATATTTCAGTTTTTCCTTTTCATATAAATCTGCAACAATGTCAACAATTCTGTGTTTTTCTGTCAGTATGGGGTGCTATGTGTACATTCATGAGGAAGAAGAATGAACCTAAATGATTTTAGAAAATGGCTGCAATATAACAAAGAGTGAAAAATTTAAGGGGGTCTGAATACTTTCCGTACCCACTGTATATGAAAGTTCAAGTCACTGAACTGGACTGACATTTTTTGGTACTTTATTGATTGACATATTTATATATGTTTTTATACATTTGCAAGATTATCACAAATTGCTCTGTTAATTTATATATATCCTTTTTTTTTTAAACGCACATGAAAGTGCCACAATGGTGTAAACTAGGCCCATTGTAATACATTCCTTTTTATATCTTGTGCATTTGTATTAAAATGCATTTGACTGCCTCTGGTGTAAAAAAGCCCTAAAAGCAGCAACACCAGAAACCTGGAGGGCAGATATGGCTGTTGTTGAAGCCTCCTCCATGACTCTTTTTAAAGCAGTGCCATTAGTTAGGAGTGTATACAGTATGTAGTACTATCTGTTAAAGCTACATATATCAAGTATGCCCAATGACTGTAGATGCTCCAAGCATGAATGAACTAATAGTAGGCAGTACTGTTTATCCACTCAGTGCCAATAACGCTCTTGAAAAAGATCACAGAGGAAGTTTTTAGAAAAACCCCCATACACCTGAGTTCCATAGAGCTTATGCGGCCTGTTATGGTGTTATTCTAACCACTGTTTTTATGTATACAATAACTGAAAATATTTTATGACTATAAAGCAGCCTTTTTTAACCAGGGTGCCTTCGGGGTTCTTCAAGGGCGTTTTAGCAAAATGCCTGGAAATTGCCCAAAAATTGTATACAAGCTAGCAGGTGGATGAAACCCGCCTTTGAGTTACACAAAGTCACAGGTTTTCATTGTGCATTATTACAACCTTCCAACCATTGAAATCCTAACAACCAATAATGTCATTGGTTGATAAGGGGAGTTTAAGGCGCCTACAAAGCATCCTTGTTTGACCCTCCTCTACCCCTCTCTGTCAGCACTGGGTCACATTAGCTAAATAGGTGATAAAAACTGGGGGAGAAGAGAAACACTGTAATACCAGTGATTACCAGTGTGCAAAGCTATATTTGCTATGGAAGAAAAAGTCATCTTTAGGGCTGGGTGTGTACATGTGTGGATGTTGCCGCATTATGTAAAACTATTATTTTAGTTGTTAACATTTAAAAATGGGATGCCTTAAGATTGTGCATAATTTTTAGAGGGGCCTTGACTAAAAAAAGGTTGAGAAGCACTGATATAAAGTATACTAACCTGAATCATTTTCATACATTCTTCATGATTTTCAGCAGAGACACAATGGATTGATGGGGACAGAGTCTTGTTTTTAAATGCCATGGCCATATCTGCACATTTCCAGATCTCCTGTGCGCTTATGCTGCACCACCGCAAAAACTTTGGCAGTTCTGAAAGATACTACCATAAATTAAAACAAACAAGAAGTTTACATTTTTTCAGCTTGTTTAATGGGAAACAATAATGGTTTTGCGTTAACTTAGTTTTATTATTTATTATTTTTATAATGTGAAAGATACTCCTCAAGGCGAATAGCCCCGAAAGCAGAGATGACCACGCAAAAATGACAAATTGCAGTAGGAACAATAACACTTCAGTAGATTAAATCATCAGCTCTACTTAAGTTGGGGCTGTGGTGTTGAGGCACAGAATGGAGAGGTCTGACATAAGAAAAGGTCATTCCTCTGCCCTCCTCCTGCCTGGACTCAGAGCCCAACTTAAGTAGAGTTGGCGATTAATCTATTGAAGTGTTATTGTTCTTACTGCAATTTGTCATTTTTGTGTGGTCACCTCTGCTTTTGAGGTCATTCGCCTTGAGGAGTCCCCTGAAAGCAGCCAGATAATATCATTGAGTTTTATTGCTCTTAATCTTCAGTTGATTTACTTGAGATGGATTTGTCTTTTATTCAATACATTGCTACTGTTTGTTTCATTCCTGATAAATTTCCCAGTAAAGGTAATTTCTGTGTTCACCACAATTTGTGCCCATTTACTGTGGTGTTTGCACTAACATTACTGCCAGGTGTTCCAGAGGTTGAGAGGCAGAGTACAGAACCAAACATACTCAAGTGACTCCTTCGGGGGTGGCGCTACATGTAGAAATTCTACTTCAAAATAGCGCTGTGACCTAACAGTTACTTACTTTGAATTGGAATTTCTATACCTTGAGTAGTGGTATTTAGTGGGATTAAACACTGTTTTTTTTTTTTTCATTTTTGCTAAATACATAAAAAAGACCAAACATTTTGAAAAAAATGTGTTTCTCTTCGCTTCTGTAATAAAATTTTGCAAATCTTTCTTCATAAATTGATCCCAAAAATGTATAACTGCTACATTACTTTGGTAAAAATAACTCAAATCAGTGTATATTATTTAGTCTGTAGGAAAGTTATCCACAAACTATGGTATACATATATGAAAAGCAATCAGTCTTCAATTCTTAAAGGAGTTGTAAAGTCAGAAGGTTTTTTATTTTAATGCATTCTATGCGTTAAGATAAAAACCCTACTGTGTGCAGCAGCCCCCCTTGGCTCCCCTAACACTTATCTGAGGTCCCTGTATGTCCAGCAAAGTCCATGAATGTCTCAGCCATCCGAGATTTTTCCTTCTGATTGGCTGAGAC
The DNA here is from genome assembly GCF_965119305.1 of Pelophylax lessonae. Classification (NCBI taxonomy): domain Eukaryota; kingdom Metazoa; phylum Chordata; class Amphibia; order Anura; family Ranidae; genus Pelophylax; species Pelophylax lessonae. The sequence continues at coordinate 285,418,262 of NC_138770.1, forward strand.
ACAGCAGCAGCACCATTGGCTGCCACTGCTGTCAATCAAAGTCAACTAGCCAATCAGGAGGGAGAGGGGCGGGGCCAGGGTGGGACTCCATGTCTGAATGGACACACAGAGCTGTGACTCGGCTCGGGTGCCCCTATAGCAAGCTTCTTGCTGTGGGGGCACTGAACAGGAGGGAGGGGCCAGGAGAGCATAAGAAGGACCCAGGAAGAGGAGGATCAGAACTGCTCTGTGCAAATCCACGGCAACAGAGCAGGTAAGTATAATATGTTTGTTATTTTTATAGGAAAAAAACAAGACTTTACAATCGCTTAAGGCCCAAAAATACCAGGACAGTACAAATACCCCCAAAATGACCCCTTTTTGGAAATTAGACAGTCTGAGGCATTAAGTAAGAGGCATGTTACATATTATCACCAGTGCTGTAAATCATCATATAACTGGTGTGGTGGTGATCACGGACATTGACTGGTGACAGTATGTTAAAAAAATAAAAAGAAATTAATTTTTTTAATCTTTTTTTTATTTTTTACACACTGGTACCAGAGCAATACTGTGTTACCATAGTGACACTGTACTACTCTGAGGAGGCCATTCTCTACACCAAAAATGAAAAAAGCTTTGTCTTTATGTATACTTTAATGGATGACAAAAGATTCCTAGAGTATTACTGGATCCAATGAGAGCAAAGCAGAAGTTCTAATTTTAGGCACACTGTGGGGGAATTTACTAAATCTAGCTCAGACAGAATCTGGAGCAGCTGTGCACAGCAACCACTTAGCGAACACTCTGTTGTACATTATACTTCTGACCCCTACACTGTATACAGTATGTTATGTGTTACACTCCTAATCCCTAAAATATGCTATGTTGTACGTTATACGCCAAAACCCTGCATTGTATAAGCTATGTTGTATGTTATTTTCCTGATCGCACTGTATATGTTTAGTGGGACTTTATACTCCTGATTTTTGAACTGTATACACCATTTCATATTTTGTAGACCTGACCCCTGCAATGAATATGCTGTACTGTATTGTATACTCCTGACCATGCACTATATACACTATGTCATACCTTATACTGCTGAACTCTATGTTGTACATTATAAACCTGAATCCAGCATTGTATAATTATTTTGTATGTTATACCCCAGACCCCTGCACTGTAAATGCCATATTGTATATAATATTTCTGCCCCTGCACCATATATGCTATGTTGTATATAATACTCCTGACCCCTGCACCGTATATGCTATGTTGTACCTTACACTCCTAAACCCTGCACTGCATATGCTATGTTGTATGTTATACTCCTAAAGCCTGCATTGTATGCGCAACGTTGGACATTATGCTGCCCCCATGAGTATATGGAAAACGCAACTGCTGTTCTGCAACATTATGTATGTAGTAAAAAAAATCATACATGTCACGTTTGTTGAGTTCAGCTGACTAAGACTGTCTATAGCGATTGTCTTTGCTATAATCAGGCCAGGCACAGAGGTCTCAGGAAGGGATAGTCACAATTACAATTGGAGTCAGGATACATATTATACTCCTGACTTCTAAAATGTATATGCTATGTTATACTGTACATTATACTCATAAGTCCTGCACTATATAGTCTGTGTTGTACATTATACTCCTGAGCTCAATACTGTACAATATAGTCCTGAACCCAATGATGTATACACTATTTTGTATGTTTTACTTTTGATCCTGACGCTGTATATGCTATGATGACTTTATTCCTCACCCCTGCACAGTATATGCCAATTAGTGTTTTTTTACTCCTGACCCCTGCACTGTATACGCTCTGTTGTACATCATACTCCTGACCCCTGCAGTGTAAATGTTCAGTTGTACATCATACTCCTGACCCCTGCACTATATAGGCTAGGTTGTTTGTTATAGACCTGACCCCTGCACCATATACACTAGGTTGTATGTTACACTCCTGACGCGCTGTCTATGTAATGTTGTACACATTATAGTCCTTACCCCTGGACCATATGCTATACTCCTGACCGAATGTATGAATTGAATGAATGTATAGTACATTGTAAACACATGTTGTATATTACACTCCTGACCCCTGTTCTCTATATGCCCTGTTGTACAGTATATACCTGCCCATTGCACTTTATACTCTCAGTTGTACATTTATTTCCTGACCCCTGCACTGTTTGTACTCTGTTATACTCTTGACACTGCACTGTATACATTATGTTGTACATTAGATTAAGGTGGGAGACAGAACCTATTATTACACAGAACTTGTCACCTACAAAAACATTCAACCTGTCAGCACTCACAACAGGAGTAGCAGAAAAATCATTGTCAGATAAGGTTTTCTAAATATTCTATTGCAAATGTGTTCACAGTGTAATTGGTGTTTATCTCCAAGAGCTGTGAGGTTGCCACACTTTAAATGGACAGCTAAAAGCCTGGGAAAAAGATGTGGGTGGAATCTGTATGCCTGAGCAAATGCAACACGCCATTTCGGCAACTTATTCCTTCTCTAAGAATGTAAATATGTGGGAATTTATGCATAAATTACCCTGCGCTGGTACCTGACACCGTATCACCTATCTAAATTCTATTCCCACACATCCAATCTTTGCTGGTGAGGTTGTGATCAAGTAAGCATAACCTATTGTGGTCCTGCAAATCTTTGGCCACATTCGGGCCCTGTATATTTCAAATTCTATCAGAAATCAGCAATATCCCCTTACAGATTTCCCCTGGATTGGCCGTATTGAATTTAGGTATAGAGCATATTCCCAATCCTCTGAAAAATGTTGTAGTCAATGTCCTGTTGGCTGCCAGACTTATCCTGAGGAGACACTGGAAATCTCCCGTGACCCCTGTGATCAGTGAAGTACTAACCCAAGTTCATCACCAATGCACCTATGAGAAAATGTTTGTACTGGCATCCAGCTGTGGGAATTCAGTTTCGGAAAGTTGGAGACCATGGGGAGAATGGTATGAGAAACATAATTGTAAATTGTGAAGGCAAACATATGTAGCACCCTACAAGTAGGTGCTAGGCAAATGTATAGTGGGCCTTGTCTGCCTAACAGCAGGCCCATGATTTCTTTTTGTCAGGGTGTCATGGCTTCCAGGTGTGCCTGCTGAGAGGGGAGTCTCCCCACTGGTTGCTGTGAAAGGCTTCTCATAGGGCAGTGGAGGAAACCCAATCAGGGGACACATTCAGGCTTGAAACAACCCCAGAAGGCCGATTATGCCGCATTGGGATTCTGGGAGTGGGTATAAGTTTGAGGGAAGTGCATGACTCAGTGTCTTTGGCGGGAGCAGAGTCCCAGGAGGGAGAGAACGGCTGTCTCTCCTCCTGTCTGAGGAAGGGGATGTCTTGGGGTGCCGCCTGAGAATCCAGAGAGTGCTGAGTTGAGCTAAGGGGGATGAGGTGTGCCGAGAACCAGCGGAGAGCCCCTGGGAGTCTGCCTGAAGTGTTAGAGGGGACCACTCCAGAGATCTAGGATCCAGATATCAGCTAGCTGTAAAGGGGGTACCTAGGTTGAGGACTATGAAGTGACAGAGGGGGTACCTAGTCAGGGGACCCTGAAGAGTTAAAGGGGGCACCTGCAGTTTGGGCCCTAAAGAGACAGTGTACAGTGTATTGGTTGAGAGTTGCAGCCTTACAGGAATTCATAAAAATCTACCTCAAGCCAGTGCAAGGCTGGAGGAAGAAGTCAGTGACTTTGCAGTGCAGCAGCGTTAGAAGCTCATAATTCTATAGTCCTGGATCTTCTAGACTCAAAGTCGAGGATTCAGCACTTCCTTCAAGTTACAGTGTGTTCTAAGCGTCAGTGAGTGTTGGCTAGCGTCGGCTGGCATCAAGACAGCGTTCACAGACATTTTCTGAGAAAGTCCCAAGTTGTACTTAGTTGAGCCTAAAGGAGTATCCCACTCATGCCCTTCTCCCATCCCCTTAAATACAATAAAACAACAAAACAAAGATGCCGGAGTTGTCAATGTCTCAGTTCTCACACCCAGGGTCGCAGCTCACACAGGTAACAATGGCAGACCCACCTCAGGCCCAATGCCTGGAAAACCTGCTACACATACTTGTTCGTGTGGTTCTACTATTTTTGCATATCTGACATGCTATAGATAATCAATGGCAATTCTGATTCCTGTTATCCTTTTTCTTTCTTGTTTTTAGCGCTGGCTTCATTTCTAAACCTTGTTGCCCCTATACAATATTTCCAGATGTGGGCTGAGGCCTCTCTGTGTGTGATCATCTAGAACCTAATGTTTTAAGCCTATGCGCTAACTCGTTTGTTTTGTAACTAGTTTTGTGCTTTGTTTATGTGAAAACCCTAATAAAAAGTTCTTGAAATTAAATGAACAGCTAAATTAATGCATAAATATTTTACTAATGAACATTACCCTCTTGGCTGTGTTGCTGTGCTTGTGATAAATCTACCAGTGCTGGGGGGTTTATTTTTTCAAAGCTGCTGCAGGAGTATCTTTAATCTACACCCATATAGTCACAATCAAAGGCTGGTTCATACCGATATTTTACATTATGGCTTCCGAAAGGCAACACAGATACTACAGTGATTGTTACACCATGACAAGCAGGTTTGTTTCAGGATCAGGGTTGCAGGATGAAAAACTGAAATAAGAAACAGGTAGGATATTTTCCCTATGTGGAAACTGACAAAAACGTATCCCATGGAAAAGCCTTAGGGGTAAAGCATACAATTTAAATTCAATACAGGGCCTTCTGACCATCTCAAGCATGAAAATATTATAGGCACATTTGAAATTTAGGAAGCTATCTGTTCATTGGCTAAAATGAAACATCATCATCCTTACTGTCAGGATCACAGTCTATCCCTGTCATTGCTTGCAGGAATTCATCACCAAGCCAGGCTTGATAAGTCTGGTTAGAGTTAAGTCGAAGTTCTGTTGTGGCATCTCTGAAGATTAGATTACTGCCATTATAGGCAGAAGAATCAAACATCTTGAAGCCAGAACTAAAATCATTGTATTTTTGCTGTAGGAAGAAGAACAAGAATATATTCCATTATATAAAACTATAAAAATATAATACAATACAATACAATATAATATAGTGGCTTTCTTTTTTGTTACATATAGGTATTCTAAAGTATTCACCCCATGTACACAAAATTCACAAAAATAATTATTGGGAATTTTAATTCTACGTTTTTTCACAAATTAGTAAATAAGGTTGAAATAGAAATAATGTACACATTTTTCCATTAACCTTACAAATAAAAAAACAAAAATGCCCTATTGCATTTATTCCCTTTCCTTGCTGTATAACCGCTAAGTAAGCTCTGGTGCAATCTGTTGCCTGTAGAAGTCACATGGTTAGTTGGAAAATGTCCACCTGTGTGCAGTAAAAAGCTCAAAATACATGTGTTTTGGAATGACGTAATTTATCAGCAAACACATTTAAACAAACAGTGCCATCTTTATTATGTTTCACCACTGAGTGGTGTAGTTGTTCACTTTGTTGTACATATGGCCAGGGAATGCCCAGATGGCCATGGTTTTTAATTAATTTAAAAACTAAATAAAGAAAATGTATTAAAAAAAAAAATTAGATGAAGCACCAATCAAGATTGAATTATTGAAATAAATCTTTTGCAAGGTGCAAACAAGGGAAGGATTTTAAACAAACCAACCATGTACTGAAAACATCAAAAATAAAAGGTGTACAACAAAATGTGCTAATGACATTAGAAGGGTTGCATAAAACACAAACATTAAACCACAGCAATCACAGTGAAAACATCAATGTGTGTCTCAGGTGTGCATGGTGATGTATAAAGTCCCCAGTGATATATAAAAATAGTCCAGTTAAATTTGTTGTGATGAAGCCTTAAACAGAAGAGGTGAAGATCACGTGACTAAATTCAGTGTCCCACCACCAGCGTAGCTTCTTACCAAAAAGATGAGAATTTAGGGCATATATATAAGTGATTCCGCTCCAGAGATCAAACACCAAAAAGGTTGGGAAGATGTGACCCCTAACACCATCCAAGAGGAGTGGGGATGTTGAGCCTCTTACCAAATCAATGAATGGGTAGAGCCTTAAATCAACAGACACTTCTCCCTTCCAACACGGTAGGTGATGGGTCGGTCTCTGGTGGGTATTCGCTGTTCTTAACCTTAATATAAGTGGGGAAAGAAAGGAACAGCCAATGGTGCATTATCTTTTAACATTTTATTAAATGTAAAGAATCACACTTACATTTAGATGAGAAAATGCTCGCATTGAAATCACCCTATGCGGAACACAGATGGCAGCGGCTGCCTGCAGTGCAAACCGCCGTGTGACGTTGTGTGTGATGACGCGGCGCCTCCTCTCTGACATTGTGTGTGATGACGCGGCACCTCCTCTCCTCTAGGAATCTCAGTATCTCAGTTGATGCCCAATCGGGAGGAAACGCTGCGTCATCACACACAACGTCACACGGCGGTTTGCACTGCAGGCAGCCGCCGCCATCTGTGTTCCGCATAGGGTGATTTCAATGCGAGCATTTTCTCATCTAAATGTAAGTGTGATTCTTTACATTTAATAAAATGTTAAAAGATAATGCACCATTGGCGGTTCCTTTCTTTCCCCACTTATATTGAGGTTAAGAACAGCGAATACCCACCAGAGACCGACCCATCACCTACCGTGTTGGAAGGGAGAAGTGTCTGTTGATTTACAGCTCTACCCATTCATTGATTTGGTAAGAGGCTCAACATCCCCACTCCTCTTGGATGGTGTTAGGGGTCACATCTTCCCAATTATGAGCATATTTAAGCTGTAACGAGCAGGGCCCTCTAGTTCCTCCTGTATTGAATTGTACTGTAACTGTATTGTCTTCCCCCACATTGTAAAGCGCTGCGCAAACTGTTGGCGCTATATAAATCCTGTATAATAATAATAATATACAGCCTGTTACGTGTGTGCATTGACAAGGATTATTACACAAATGCATAGAGCATCAAAAAATATTTCAGACTCTGAGCATCCCTCAGAGCACTTCTAAACTCAGTAAAAAAAAAAAAAAAAAAAGCTAATGCTGGCCATACACTATACGAAAAATCGTTGAACTAATTTTCGAAAAATGAACATTTGGCCGTGAGAGCAGACGATCGTGCCATCATGTAATGACCAATAAATTGTTCAATGGATATAAATTAATCAGTTTTTTGTTTGTTTTGTCACATATGCCTAGTGCAAACAGTTTGGACGAGACACACATTAACCTTTATAGGTCGTTCGGCAGAAAATTTCAAAACTTGTCCTTCGTTTTTCGGCTCAAAAACGTCACAACCGATTACCGATTTGTGCCCATTAACTGATCGAAAAATAAACGACTGTCCAAATAACCCAATTTAGGTGGATTTTTCGTATAGAGTATGGCCAGCATTGAGTAACCACAACTGCCTAGAAAATCTGTTACCAAAATTCAAGTGACTGGGTAGGTAGGGCATTAGCCAGAGAAGCAGCCAAAAAGCCAAAGGTAAAGCTTAAGGAGCTGCAGGGATTCACAACTGAAATATAGGAAACCATCCATGGGTAACCTTCAAATAACCCAAACTTTGCACAATGCTGGACTTTATGAAAGAAAAAAAAGACGAAAAGCGAGCAATTTCCACAAAAATAAACATATTAAATCCTATTTTACATTAGGTAGCTGTTTTTTTTTTGTTTTGTTTTAGGAGAACACCACAAATATTTTTGTTAGAACATAAAACACTATGGGCTCCATTTACAAAGCAATAGCATTATCCTATGACAGAAATTCCACTGTGTACCTTACAGTATATTGCTCTATGGGACCCTAAAACAAGCAAAGCCTTGTTATATAGACAAAAAAAAGCTGGAAGGACAGCCAGGTCACATGACCTGTCAAACTCATGATACCAGCCTCTCCTCCAATCAGAGAGTTCTCTCTGCAGTGAACTCCCTGAGACACCACAGGCTCTGCACTACACCTTGCATTTTATGACTAGCATGCAAAATGCAGTAATATTGCTGTGTACAGCAGATAGCATTATATAAATAGGCCCCTCTGTGTAGTGCAATGCTGCTACAGGTTTTCACCTTAAGAACAGCATTACTACACTGAAGCACAATGGTGGTAGAATCATAAAGTGGGGATGCTTTTCAAATCTAGGGACTAGGAAAGTAGTCAAGACTGGTGTAAGATGGATGAATCCAAATACATGGTCATTTTAAAAGTTTCTGACTATAAGAGATTGAGGCAGCAGTGTGGCTTCACCAAATGTCTTGCAATGTTTCAAGCATCTAAACTCAAGTTAAAGAGGAAGTAAACCCTCCTCTGACACTTTTACCTATAGGTAAGTCTATGATAAGGCTTACCTATAGGTACTGTAAATATCTCCTAAACATGTACCGTTTAGGAGATATTTACCTTACATACAGTCAGTGACGTCACTGGCGCATGCGATCTGAAGGAACGGCCGCTGGTGCCGTTCCTTCAGAGACCCATGCCCGTGACCGTCAGCTCCCGCGTGCGTGCGTGGGAGTGACGTCACCGCGGCTCCAGCCAATCAGATGGCCGGATGCTGCGATTCCGGAAGACGGGCGACTGAACATGTCGCCCGTCATACAGGTAAGCGGGCGGCACGGCGGGGGCTCGTTCTAAGGTAAGTATTTCATAATGAGCTAGTATGCGATGCATACTAGCTCATTATGTGTTTTTCTTTCAGGGTGAAAAAGAAAAAAAAATGGGTTTACAACCTCTTTAAGAATCTGAGACATCGTTTTAAGTTTAACCAACACCCCTATTTTATCTGATAGAGCACAAGCAAATTGCCATGAAGAATAATAAGCATCTTTAAACACTTTATGTTCAGCCACCACAAATGTACTGCGGCTGGCTGGCTCTCCCAGGCAAAGTGCCGCACGTGTACGGCGCTCGCCTGGGAGGAGCTAGGGGGCGATCGCGTGCCGCTGGAGGCACACTCCCGCCCCCTCTCGTCAGCGGGGGAGTCAGTGCGTGTGACAGGCGGCTCTGATGGCCGCCGGCCACTCACGATCTCCCGCCACTGACAGAGAAGGACGGACGGCTGATGTAAACATAGCCGTCCGTCCTTCTCACTGAAGTGATCACAGATGTCATGTGATCCTGCTATATAGGATTACATGTCTCTGTGATGACTTCACAAGCTACGCCCCCCCCAGCTAGAATCACGCCCCTAGGGTCTTATTTAACCCCTTGATCACCAGTACTGTTAACCCCTTCCCTACCAGTGTCATTTTTACAGTAACAGTGCAGTTTTTAGCACTGATTACTGTAGTAATGTCCCTGGTACCCCCAAAAGTGTCAGTCAGGGGTCCGATCCGTCCACCTCAATGTCGCAGTCCCGCAAAAAATCGCCGCCATTACTGGTAAAAAAAAAAACAATAAAAATGACATAAATCTTTCCCGTAGTTAGTAAACGCAATAACTTTTGCGCAAACCAATCAAAATACGCTTATTGCGATTTTCCTTACCAAAAATATGTAGCAGAAAACAAATTGGTCTAAAATGTTAAAAAAAATTTAGATTTTTACATATTTTTTTTGAGATTTTCATATAAAAAGAATGTGAAAAATATTGTTTTTTTTTCTTCAAAATTGTTGCTCTTTTCTTGTTTATAGCGCAAAAAATAAAAATCGCATAGGTGATCAAATACTACCAAAAGAAAGCTCTATTTGTGGGAAGAAAATGACATCAATTTTGTTTGGGTACAGCGTGTCGCACGACCACGCAATTATCCATTAAATCACGCAGTGCCGAATCGCAAAATAGGGCCTGGTCATTGAGCAGCCAAATCCTCCCGTCTGAAAGTGGTTAAGCTGGCCATACACTGACTGAAAATGTTCTGGTTCAGCGGGAACCAAATTAATTTTGATCAGTGTTTGGCACTCCCCTCTCAACAGAACTTGGCCCTTTGATCAACTTCTGTTAAAGGGAAATGTTAGAAAATATTTATCAATGATTGGCTGCAGGGTCTGATCAGTGTATTCTGACTGCAGTGGGTGCACCTGTCAGGGTACATTGGCTCAAGGGGGGAATCCTCCATTCACCTTGTTTTTGGCTTAACTAAAAAAATTAGAAGTGTGTATGTCTAGTTTTAAAGGTTGGTTGTGTAAATTAGAAGGTAAGAATCCATTTGTAATGGATGTAACAATTCAAACACTAGAGATGTCAGATGAAATGGACACATACATAAAGTACTGTATCTTCCTAGCTTGCACTGTGTACATTCAGCAGGCTGAACCTCCTTCCTGCGGACTACACCTGTGTGCTCGGCCTTATAGACATCTATCGGACTGTCTGGGCATGTGCTGCCTGGGAAGGCACAGCCAGTGCAAATATATTACAAACATGATAAAAACAGTGCAGCAGGCTGAGGCTGCAGGATTCAGGTAAGTACAAACCCGATTCCAAAAAAGTTGGGACACTGAACAAATTGTGAATAAAAACAGAATGCAATGATGTGGAAGTTTCAAATCTCAGTATTTTATTCAGAATACAACATAGATGACATAGCAAATGTTTAAACTGAGAAAAAGTATCATTTTAAGGGAAAAATAAGTTGATTTTAAATTTCATGGCATCAACACATCTCAAAAAAGTTGGGACAAGGCCATGTTTACCACTGTGTGGCCTCCCCTCTTCTTTTTATAACAGTCTGCAAACGTCTGGGGACTAAAGAGAAAAGTTACTCAAGTTTAGGAATAGGAATGTTGTCCCATTCTTGTCTAACACCGGCTTCTAGTTGCTCAACTGTCTTAGGTCTTCTTTGTCACAACTTCCTCTTTATGATGCGCCAAATGTTTTCTATGGGGGAAAGATCTGGACTGCAGGCTGGCCATTTCAGTACCCGGATACTTCTTCTACGCAGCCATGATGTTGTAATTGATGCAGTATCTGGTCTGGCATTGTCATGTTGGAAAATGCAAGGTCTTCCCTGAAAGAGACGAAGGGAGCATATGTTGTTCTAGAACTTGGATATGCCTTTCAGCATTGATGGTGCCTTTCCAGATGTGTAAGCTGCCCATGCCACACGCACTCATGTAACCCCATACCATCAGAGATGCAGGCTTCTGAACTGAGCGCTGATAACAACTTGGGCTGTCCTTGTCCTCTTTAGTCCAAATGACATGGCGTCCCAGTTTTCCAAAAAGAACTTCAAATTTTGATTCGTCTGACCACAGAACAGTTTTCTACTTTGCCACAGTCCATTTTAAATGAGCCTTGGCCCAGAGAAAACGCCTGCGCTTCTGGATCATGTTTAGATTTGGCTTCTTTTTTGGCCTATAGAGTTTTAGCCGGCAACAATGTTTTCTGGAAGTATTCCTGAGCCCATGTTGTGATTTCCATTAGAGTAGCATTCCTGTATGGGATGCAGTACGGTCTAAGGGCCCGAAGATCACGGGCATCCAGTATGGTTTTTCGGCCTTGACCTTTACGCACAGAGATTGTTCCAGATTCTCTGAATCTTTGGATGATATTATGCACTGTAGATGATGAAAACTTCAAAATCTTTACAATTTTTCTCTGAGAAACTTCTTTCTGATATTGCGCCACTATTTTTCGCCGCAGCTTTGGGGGAATTGATAATCCTCTGCCCATCTTGACTTCTGAGAGACGCTGCCACTTTGAGAGGCTCTTTATATACCCAATCATGTTGCCAAATTACCTAATAAGTTGCAATTTGGTCCTTTAGCTATTTCTTATATGTACATTTAACTTTTCTGGCCTCCTATTGCTACCTGTCCCAACTTTTTTGGAATGTGTAGCTCTCATGAAATCCAAAATGAGCCAATATTTGAAATGACCTTTCAAAATGTCTCACTTTCAGCATTTGATATGTTATCTATATTATATTGTGAATAAAATATAAGTTTATGAGATTAGTAAATGAGTACATTCCTTTTTTACTCACAATTTGTACAGTGTCGAAACTTTTTTGGAATTGAGTTTGTATTCATATGGAGAGGGGTGGTACTTTGGGTCCAGGCAATAAGGCTAAATCCACTTTATCTCAGAGCGTTCTTATCCTTTAATACTTTATACAATATTATCTTTACTAAACGAACATCAAAAATAAAAAAGGGAAAGTTCTTCTGTACTGAATCCAACATTTAATGAAAATTAGTCAAGCCAAACTGATATCAATTATGTATTTTTATTAAAATTAACTAACCTACTAGGGTTGATATCTATAAACTAGAAAACAAAAAAGCCAGTAAAATTTTTACTTGATGTATATTACTGCGTTGATTATTATTTGTACAAAATAAGAAATATATAAAAGCTATAGCTAATAAAGCTGTATGAAATGCTTCTCTACCTGTCCTTCATGCAGAGTCTTGTAAATAAGAGAAGCGTCCACGTCAGGTCTCACCATAACCGCTCGAGCAGGAACCCGGGCTAGGTTGCACTCCCTCCATTTGCTAACAGGTGCTCGGGTACCGTCCCGACACAGCAGCTGATAATCAGTAGATAAGACATCCCTTGCCCATTCATCAGAGTTTATGCCTATAGAATATTTATTAAATAACACCTATTTTAAAACACAAGGGTATCCTTTTCAAGGAATATTAAATAGGTACAAAATTGTACTTGTATCTCACCCATTAAATATCTAATGCACTCTCTAACCAATACAGTAAACCTTGGATTGCAAGTACAATTCATTCCGCGTTTCAGATTCAGGGATCCGGAAACATGCTTGTATTCCAAAGCGCTCTTATATCAAAGCGAATTTCCCCATAAGAAATAATAGAAACTCAGATGATTTGTTCCACAACCATATATTCATGAATCCATATAAAAAGATTATAGCAATGTGATTGTTGGTTGTGTAACCATAAAATGTCCATCCACAAATGGCAGCCTCCACAAGGAAAATCTAGCAGGAGCTACATTGTATAAAAGAGAAGAGGGGGTGCCTCTAAGTGTAGCAACATGGTTACATTTAATGAAGGTTCAACATTTAGCAACTCACATGGCTGATGATTAAAAGAGGCACATCTAAGAATGCAGGCATCCGGGGTAAAGCTGTCCACATAGACCATCCTCGCCACCGCCGGCTCTCACCGCTTTCTCTCACCACTGTCAGTCTTCAGTTGTGACCGGGAAGACTTCCCTGCAGTGGAGAGATCTGAAAGCGAGGCTTGAAGCGCTTGTGGAGTGCAACGTAGAAGGGATGACGTCAATGGCAGTGCGGAGGATGGTCTATGTGGACAGCTTTACCCCGGTTGCCTGCATACTTAAATGTGCCTCTTTTAACCACCTGCAGTCCACCGGCCACCGTAGTTTTACGGCGGCAGGTCGGCTCTATTAAGCAAAATCTTGTTTCGTGTAATAGCCAGTGGGGGTGCGCTATTGCCTCTGGGGAAGCGGTGTCCGTCGGCCGCCCGTGATTGCTCCCCATAGAGACAGAACAGCGGTCTGCCTTTGTAAACAAGGCAGACTGACATTCTGTCAGTGATGAACACAGGGATCTTGTGTTCCTGCTATTTAGGAACACAGATCTCTGTGTTCATCCAGTAAGTACATCCCCCACACTGTAAAAAAGCACCCCCTAGGCACACATTTAACCCTTTGATTGCCCCTGGTGTTAACTCCTTCCCTGCCAGTGTCATTAATATAGTGACACTGCATATGTTTTGCACTGATTACTGTAGCAATATCACTGGTCCTCCCAAAAGTGTCAGTTAGGTGTCCGATCTGTCCACCCCAATGTAGCAGCCGCCATTACTAGTAAAAAATAAATACAGTAAATAAATAAATTAAAATAACATACATCTTTCCCCTAGTTTGTAGATGCTATAACTTTTGTGCAAACGAATATACACTTATTGGGATTTTTTTTTTTACCCAAAATATGTAGCAGAATACATATTTGCCTAAATGGATGAAAAAAATGTATTTTATTTTTTTTTTTATTATTGAATGTGTTTATAGCAAAAAGTAAAAAATATTGGTGTTTTTTTTTTCAGAATTGTTGCTTTTTTTTGTTTATAGCCCAAAAAATAAAAACTGCAGAGGTGATCAAATACCACCAAAAGTAAGCTCTATTTATGGAAAAAAAAAAGAACATAAATTTTTTTGGGTACAGCGTCGCATGACGCGCAATTGTCAGTTAAATTAACGCAGTGCCGTAGTGCAAAAAATGGCCTGGTCATTGACCACATAGCCACCTCTCGCCGCAGTTTTACTGCAGCAGGCAGCTGCTCCTGGGCAAAGTGACGTAGTACTACGTCGCTCACTCAGGAGTCTCTAGGCTTGCCCTGCCAGCGGCGCACTCCCGCCCCCGCTCATCAGCCAGGGAGCCAGTGCGTGTGACCAGCGGCTCCGATAGCCGCCGGCCACTCGCGATCCCCCGCAGCTGAGAGAGAAGGACAGACGGCTGATGTAAACACAGCCGTCTGTCATTCTCCCTTAGATTATCACAGAGGCTATGTGATCCTGATATATAGGATCGCATGTCTCTGTGATGATCTCACAAGCCATGCCCCCTGAGTTAGAATCATGCCCCTAGGGTCACACTTAACCCCTTGATTACCAGTAATGTTAACCCCTTCCCTGCCAGTGCCATTTTACAGTAACCGTGCATATTTTTAGCACTGATTACTGTAGTATTGTCACTGGTACCCCCAAAAGTGTCAAAAATGTCAGTTAGGGGTTCGATCTGTCCGCCGCAATGTAGCAGTCCTGCAAAAAAAAAATCACAGATCGCGGCCATTACTAGTTAAAAAAAAAAAAAATAAAAATTACATAAATCTTTCCAGTAGTTCCCCAAGTAACTTTTGCGCAAACCAATGAATCAATCAATCAAATATTTTCCCCCAAAAATATGTAGCAGAAAACAAATTGGCCTAAATAGTTAAAAAAAAATGGATTTTTGTAAAATCTTACCGTAAAATCCTTTTCTCTTAGCTCATTGACAGACGTAGTCCTCGGTGATTCAACACCCTCTGGTTATGCTGCCCTCTACAGGAGTAGGACTAGACAGGAAAGAAAACGTTCTGGCCACACCCTAGGGGCAGTCCCAGAGGGTATATCCTCTCACTTCCTGCTCTAGCAAATCAGTTATGTCACAAAGCAGTGTTTAGAGAATTTAACCCAACCCAACTCAAAAACAGAGGGGCGGGTACTACGTCTGTCAATGAGCTAAGAGAAAAGGATTTTACGGTAAGATTTTACAAAAATCCATTTTTCTCTATCGCTCATTGACAGACGTAGTCCTCGGTGATTCAACACCCTCGGGACGTCCCAAAGCAGTATCACAAATGAGGGGTGGGAAAATGGAAATCAAATCCAATCTAGAAGGCCCAACCGGTGCCAACTAGAAGTTTACAATGCTCATCCTCAATGATGAGACTCAACAGAAATTTTTCAACAGAAAAAAACCCCTGAGGTAGACCACCGGTCTCCTCAAATTGCGGCCTGCAAAACCTTGCGGCCAAATGAGGCATCCGCCAATGCCATCACATCAATCTTATAAAATTTTGTAAAGGTATGTACCGACGACCAGGTGGCCGCCTTACATACCTGGACCACTGACACCTGATGGCGATAGGCCCAGGAAGTACTGAGCGCTCGAGTGAAGTGCGCCCTAACAGGGAACGAAGGATTCCGACCCTTAATAGAATAAGCCTGTACCACCGTCTGACTGATCCATGTAGATATGGTCGCGGCAGACACAGGCAACCCCCTTCAAGGGCTATCCGTGATCACAAAAAGTGAGTCCGTCTTACGAAAACAAGTTCGTAGTAGTCAAGTGTATCCTTCTGAACCCCATCCAAGGAGTGTAATGCAAACTCCCAAGGCTGGCTAGTCTTAGGACACGGGGAAGGTAACACAATACTTTTATTCAGATGAAAAACTCTGAAAACCACTTTAGGAAGGAAGGATGGATTCGGAAGAAGAACCACCTTATCCCTATGAACCACCAGATATGGGGAACGACAAGATAATGCGGCCAGTTTTGACACCCTGCGTGCAGAAGTAATGGCCACCAAGAAGGCCACCTTCTGGGATAATGTAAGCAAGGGAATCCCCCTAATATCTTCAAAGAGAAGTTTCTGAAGAACCGACCACACTAAATTAAGATCCCAGGCGGTAAGGGTGCGCGCACTGGCGGAGCCAGATGTCGCACCCCCTGGATGAAATTCCGCACCAAGGAATGATTAGCCAAAGGTTTCTTGAAAGAAGATTGCTAACGCCGAAAACCTGACCCTTGATCGTGCTCAAGGATAGTTTCTGCTCAACCCCTTGTTGCAGACAGACCAAAATTCGGGTCACCGAATAGGTATGTGGGGGAAATCCAATAGATTCACACCATGCAATATAAGACTTCCATGTGCTGGAAGTCGCTTTCCTTGCTTTAACTGGAGGTAGGAATAACTGAAGCTGACACTCCCTTGTCCTTCAGTACCTGGGTCTCAATGGCCAGGCCATTAAGCCAGCGACTGTAAAGCAAGATGGAAGATCGGTCCCTGAGACCGCAAATCCTCCCTGAGAGGAAGTCTCCAAGGAGCGTCCGCGACTAGCCTCACCAAGTCGGCGTACCAGGCTCGACGAGGTCAGTCCGGAATTTCCAGAATAACTGGAATTCCCTCCACCTCTATCCTGCGAAGAAGTTCCTGCAGCAACTTGAGAGGATGGAAGGCATGCCGTAGCTGATACTGCCCCCACGGGGCGATCAGCGTTTCTGCTGCGTCCGCTAGAGGATCGCGGCGCGAGCTACAAACCTCCGCACCTTCCTGTTAAGCCAAGGTGCCAACAGATCCACATCCGGGATGTCCCAATGAAGGGACAGCTAGTGAAAAACCTCTGGATGAAGAGGCCATATGCGATTGGATCCGAATCTGGCTGCTCTAGAGCTGCTCGATCCAGTAAATCAGAGAAAATCTGATCGCTCTCAGTTCCGATACCCTTATTGGTAATCTGGATACTATCGGAAGAAATGACTTCCCCTGGTTGAGCATCGGAGACTTCCTGGTCCGCTCGCTCAACCGGATCCGATTGTCCAGGGAATCGGAATTCTAAATTCCATTAAAAAAGAATCTCCTTCAGGAGAATTCGGGTATGAGACTGGGTATACGGTACTGCCTCTAAGAAGGCCACCATCAGTCCCAGCCAATTGACGGACAGACACATCCGAATCGTTGACTGAACCTTCTGGAGTTTCTCCGCAAGGAGAAACTCTCTTGCCCAGGATGTATCCAACCTTAGGCCCAGATAGTTCAGTCTCCTGGTGGGAACCAGGGATGATCTTTGGGAAAGCGAAAAAACGCTGATGTCCTGCGATGATGGGGATATAAAGATAGGCCTCCTAAATGTCTATGGACGCCAGGAAATCCCCCTGATGCAGGGAGGCCACCACTGTACGGATGGACTCTATTTCTTCCCAAGTCCAGATTTGGACGCACCTTGCCCTCTTTCCTGGGCATTGTGAATAGGTTCGAATAGAACCCCTGAAACCGTTCAATGTTAGAAGGGAAGAATCGCACCGGTGGAAGTGATCGAAACTCGATCCTGTGTCCTCCAGAAACCAGTGAAGACACCCCCCTCCACCCCAGAGATGGGTAGGGGCGCATCAGGCTGTATCTTCAGGCTTGGCTGAGCCGGACTTTTTGTTTAGCCGACCAGCGCCCTTTGAAACCCCTCTAAAGGGGCTTTGGAGGGTTTCGCCTTATCGCCCGCCCTCGCGGAACGAACAACTTATGAGCAGAAAAGGAAGGTCCTCGTTGTTACGAGGTCCTTTTATCCTAACAGTCTGTGGCAAGACAGCAGGTGGTACCGTCTATCCTATAAAGAGGAATTCCTCAAACGGATAGCACCTAGCCATGCGTTTGGAAATAACAGGGGTTCGTTTCAAAACGACCCCATTTGGGTAAAGGAAAATCCTTCGCCCTTTTGGTAGGCTAACAAGTACCAAAAAGGAATCTCAGTCTCAGCTACCTCTGCCGGTGTAACCTCAAGACTAAAGGTTTCCCGGACGGACACAACTAGTGCATCCACCACTCTTGTGCTATGGCGGAGGCAGAAACGTGCTCCTCACTGCTGAGGAGATATTACCTGAGACAACAGCCCCTGAAGTATCTGATAAACAATAGGGGTAGGCGGGGGTCGCTTCTTGACCCCCGTCCCTGACAGGCCACCTCCACCCGGGATACCAAAGACTCCAAAACTGCCGATAATGCATTAAAAACAAGTGGGGTACTGGAGGGTCCTGCGGCCACCTTGAGGGGATCAGGTGGGGATACCTATGCGGCAGGGTCAATGATTATACAAGACACTTGCCAGCGACAAAAAATGACAAAGTAAAAAACTTTTTTTTTTTTTTTTGTGTCCCCCAGTCGCAACAGCGCCCCTCAGTGTTACCTGCCTTTTTGGACCCGAGAGAGAGAGAGAGAGAGACCCCAAGGCTCATCCCTGATGCACAGAAGTTTTCATTAGCTTGCTCAGTGCTTGTCTTGTTACAGACAGGAAGTCTTTGGCCCTATTTCCTGGGTAAAGGAGGCGGCTCCGCCCCTTAACACGCCTGCCGGCGCCTCCCCCTGGCTCCATGAGGTGTTTGAGTCACCTCAAACATGGCCGCCCCCATGCTGGAGACACGAGGCTACACCAAAATGGCGGCCTCGTGCGATCTACCAGACAATGGCGGCGGCCTGCACAGAATAGCGGCATGTCTGCAGAAGGATCTCGGCCTCACAACCCTTCACCCTCATGGTGGTCAGCATGGTCGGCGGTACCGGACCCTGGCGGGCCGTATGCGGTCCGTGGCCGTCGGGAGGCATCTGCTTAGCTGGAGGAATGATCTGGAATGCAGTATACATGTATAGACATCGCCCTGTGGCTTCTGACAGGTAGGATACCTTATACTATCACAGTAAAGTTCCAGTACTGCCACTGACTACAATCATTTTAACATTTTTACAATTAGATTGTCAGCTCCCAAACCAAGCCTCCTGGCTTCTTGTACACAAAAATCACACTCAATTAGGGGGATCTGTGACATGTTATAGGATAGAGGGGAACCCATCCTTACCATTACAGAGAGGGGCCCGCGTTCACCACAAGACCCGTCAGGGGGAAAGGGGGAACATACTACTCACCATACCGGAACCAGGCGGGCGCCAACTCCTGACAGTACCCCTCTCCACCGAGGTAGGAGGGCTGTCGAACAATACGGACGCCGTGACTCATGGTCTTTGGCGTTTCAGCGAGACGTTTAACTCGCAGGGTCAGTCCCCGTCCAGTGGGACTATGTCGCGGCCGACCCAGCGCGGAGCTATGGCCTGCACGCGCTTGTAGGCTGAACTGGGGTGACCACTGGATCTCAACATCCAGCCCGTCGCCCAGTTCAGCTTTCTTGCTTGAAGATCTCACAGGAACACTGGTGAAAAAAAGCTGTCTAAAAAATCTTTTCTAAGAAAAATATCCTGCCAGGACCGAAGATCCCAGCAAGGTATCTAGGTCCTTACTCCTAACTAGAGGATATACCCTCTGGGACTGCCCCTAGGGTGTGGCCAGAACGTTTTCTTTCCTGTCTAGTCCTACTCCTGTAGAGGGCAGCATAACCCGAGGGTGTTGAATCACCGAGGACTACGTCTGTCAATGAGCGATAGAGAAATTTAGATTTTTACATTTTTTTTTTCGAGAATTTCATATAAAAGAAAGTGAAAAATATTGTTATTTTTTCAAAATTGTCGCTCTTTTTTTGTTTATAGCGCAAAAAATAAAAATCGCACAGGTGATCAAACATCACCAAAAGAAAGCTCTGTTTGTGGGAAAAAAAGGACATCAATTTAGTTTGGGTACGGTGTCGCATGACCGCGCAATTGTCCATTAAATTCATGCAGTGCCGAATCGCAAAATAGGGCCTGGTCATTAAACAGCCAAATCCTCCGGGGGCTAAAGTGGTTAAGGGGGTAAAACCTTCTGGTCCAGAAGTGGTTAATCATCAACCATGTCTATTGCTAAATGTTGAACCTTCATTAAATGTAACCATATTGCTACACTTAGAGGCGCCTCTCTTCTCTTTTATTCTCAGTTGTGACGTTACGCTACTTGTATATCAAGACATCGCTTGTTTATCAAGTCAACATTTATAAAAAAAAAATTCTTATCTTGCAAAACATGCTCAAACCAAGTTACTCTCAATCCAAGGTTTTATTGTATTTCATATAGCTGCATAGATAGGTTCATTGAAAAAAATGTGTCATTCATAAATCTGTTATACATCCAGTCTTGTGATTTACTGTATATATTTTAATCATATATTTTTTCCACTCTACATAGAAATATGGAAAACCAGCTAGCTAAATCCTGCAACTCCTTAATTTTCTGTGTTACCTTGCACCAATCTTATCCATTAGGGCACATTCCCACCAGTTCCAAAATGTGCACTGTAAGAATATTATCACAGTTATGAAGCTCAAAAAACTCATTCATAGTCTAACATAAGCAGGTGCGTGTTATGCTTTGTATAATGTGCATGGTTTGTGTGTGCTAAAAAAAAAAAGAAAGACATTTTAAAAAATGTAAAAAGAAATAAACAGTAACAGTGTGGTGCGGTTTATCAGCACATCACACCACACCACCCCTACACAACACACACCAACAGGCACATGTTATACAGGGCAAAACATGCACCTGCTAGTGTGGATGGGCCCTTGAATGATCTTCCTGGGCTTCACCACTCTGGTGAGATCCTCACAGTGCTTTTTTTTTGTTAAATGCATTTGCAGTATGAATCTCTTTTCTTTTTAAACGGTTTATTAAAGACAAAAGAAACGTGGTACAGCAATATGCAGTGGAAATAGTAGGTACATGCCTAGGTAAAACAAGGCGCATTAAAATACAAAACTGCTGTATATAACACACAAACAACATGTAGATCCTCACAGTGCTTTACTCCTGTAGGCCCCGCTAAACATCTCCAGCCCCCCCAGTGCCCACAACATATTAGGTTTGTAATAAAAGTAAATATTTTCAACCAAAATTCTGGTGTTCAGAGGTTTATATGGGTAACTAATATAAACTTAGACTGTATTAGGTATACCAGCAGTATTTAAAAGCAAATTGAATAATTTCAAATGATTCAGTTCTGAGTGGCCACCAATTGTTTCCTTTCTCATTTGTTAAATAATAGAGATTCTCTATAGAGTGTTGCTTCTGTCAGCATTTTAAAGGAACTGATGTATTACATTTACATTTGAATGTGGTTTACCTTCATTACTGCTAACGTTTCACTGATGCTTTTCAGCTCTCAAAGTTTTACTTGAATAATCGAATATTATGCAGAATTTAAAGGAAAAGAGCAGCCCTGTGCACCAAGTATGAAATAAAATCCCCATAATCCAAAATATTTTAGGCCAGACCCTGAAGAGGGCAACGTGTTTGCGCAGACTGCACATCTGCACAAGGGCCCTCTTGAGCTTAGAGGCTGATTATACAAGCGTATATCTATTGTACCTATCTATTTCTTTTACACAGTGAGTGTTTGTATAAATGTGTTTTCTTGCATGGGTGACAATATCTACACCCCTTTTTAGATGAAATGCAACCAACAAGCCTTGCCTGATTGCTTGTCATATTGAGCAATATGGCAGGGATAATAAAACTGATAATAACTGTCTAATTCAATAATGAACAAAAATAAATCATACCATGCCACTTGTATGGGGGGGGGGGGGGTGAACAGCTGGCACCATATAAATCCAATGACAAGAGAAGTCCAGAATGCCAAAACTATATTCCAGATGAAATTTTTTTGAAGTCCTATATCAGCAACATTACAAACCAATTTGACATGCAGCCCATTTTACCAAGGTGATACATTTTAATTTAATTCAATAACTAGACACATTTGCCCACAGACTCTGATTTCCTCCAGTAGGACATTGTACCTTTGCTTCCCTGGGCTCTAGAGATTCTTCCATAATTCCTCAGCTGGAAAAGAAAAACGGTCTTAGAAGAAAAAAATATTACTTACCATCAGAGTTGTCATGCACTGTGCTGTGTTTTACAAAAGCCACATCTCCACCTTCAACCAGACACCTAGATAAGACAAATAAGAAAAAAGACATGTGGCCAATGACTACAATAACAGACTAGTTACCATGCACCCAAGTATTCTCTTATGAGACTAAAAGTAAAATTAAAACTTCATTTAAAATTACTTTTGTATTGATTTTCTTCTTGGAGACCAATAAATATCCAGTATTTACATCATATCTGTACATACCTAAAAGCCCCATTATAATCTTGGTACAACTCTGTCCCATTGGTGAGACACTTGTAATGACCAGCGCCATCTCCCTTGCAGTTCTTACACAGCGAAGGATATAAAGCTTCGTCAGCTCCAGGCACGCAACTTCCGGAAAAGAAGTTGGCCACTCCTATAGACAACACATGTTAAGTTTTGGAACACATTTAATTAAAATGGTAGAGATAGTATAGCAGTGCTTGAAAAGAACTTGCTCTTACCTTTCCGAATATCACAGCCCATAGCAGACATTCTTCCACTGTCAATAAGAAAGCCAATGGGCACATTCCATCCAGCAGTCTTCTGAAAGCCAGTATGACAAGATGTAGTGCCTTTTAAACTATTTATTGTAATAGTGGAGTTCTTCCTAACAACAGCCACAGCATAGTATGAGGTGCCCATACCTGGTAATCATAATACACCACTATAACTACACTCATAGAAGTATAATAATAAAAATATAACAAATATCCTAAAAGGTACCTGTAAACATAGGAACATTCAATCCTTTGGCACCCATCCCATGACCATTGTTAGGAGACAAAGCAGTCTGCCAAGTTGGTATTCTTTCCCCTCTGAGATAAGCAAATCCCAACTCCCTCTTGTATAAAGCAAACATGCATATTTATAAGTAATCTTTAGTAAATACAGTTGTTCAGTGGCCAAATGAGTATCCCTGGGCATATAAGGTCTGTAGTCCCTTTAAAGTGATTTTTAGAAAATAAAAACAATGCCTCCTGTATGAAAATAATACAACTGTTCGCAAAGTTTTTGGAATGAGTTCTTAGTCTGCAGTCAAGCAACCTACGTTGTCTTGTTTTTTTTTTTATATCCCTTATGCAGTTGTAATCTATAACTGCAGCTCCCAGTTGTGCTGTAGTAGTACATAGAAGAGTCCAAACTATTCAGCAGTATCTGTACTTTTCTGACTATTCTTTTTTAAAGCAACATTTATTTTTAAATGTGTAAATTCAAAGTTATGGTTTATTTGTTATTTTCCCTTTAAAATCTGAGAACACAAAGTGACCTAGCAGTTGTATAGCTGGCATGGTATATGTAATGCTGTTACCTGGGGATCCACTACAAGCCCTATAAAAATCATAAATTGCTGGGTGCATGGTAAACTTGCACACTCCCAGAGTGCTATTGCTATGCCTAACCATTGTGTCCAGCCATATCCAAAGTCAGTATTTGAGTCTATAGCGTCTGCGGCAGTGGGTTTAGGGATGTAATAGGAACACTCAACACACAAATATGGCACCAGAGGGCATCTGCCATAAACTGGTGAGTTGCTTTGGATGATCCCACAAAAGGTTTTTTTAAAGTGTATGTGAACCCTTACCTTGTAAAACAACCCATTCAGTTTGAAATAGAAATGAGAGCAAAACATTTATACATTGAATGTTTGGAAGGGGAACTGACTCATTTTTCATTCTGTCTGCTGGTTGAACCAAAAAAAAAAAAAAAAAGAAATCATGTACGCTATCTCACAAAAGTGCGCACATTCCTCACATTTTTGTAAATATTTAAATATTTTATTATATCTTTTCATGTGATAACACTAAAGAAATTACACTTTGCTACAATGTAAAGTAGTGACTGTACAGCTTGTATAACAGTGTATATTTGCTGTCCCCTCAAAATAACAACATGCAGCCATTAATGTCCAAACTGCTGGCAACAAAAGTGAGTACGCGCCTAAGCCAAAATGTCCAAATTGGGCCCAATTAGCCATTTTCTCTCATCGGTGTCATATGACTCGCCAGTGTTACAAGGTCTCAGTTGTGAATGGGGAGCAGGTGTGTTAAATTTGGTGTTCTCACTCTCTCATTCTGGTCACTGGAAGTTCAACATGGCACCTCATGGCAAAGAACTCTCTGAGGATCTGAAAAAAAGAATTGTTGCTCTATATAAAATGGTCTAGAAGATTGCCAAGATCCTGAAACTAAGCTGTAGCATGATGGCCAAGACCATACAGCGGTTTAACAGGACAGGCTCTACTCAGAACAAGCCTCACCATAGTCGACCAAAGAAGCTGCGCGCACGTGCTCAGCGTCATATCTAGAGGTTGTCTTTGGGAAATGTACTTATGAGTGCTTGCCAGCATTGCTGCAGAGGTTGAAGGGGTCCCCCACCCCTTCAGCCTGTCAGTGCTCAGACCGTAAAACCGCACACTGCATCAGATTGGTCATCATGGCTGTCGTCCCAGGAGGAAGCCTCTTCTAAAGATGATGCACAAGAAAGCACGCAGTTTGCTGAAGACAAGCAGACTATGGACATGGATTACTGGAACAATGTCCTGTGGTCTGATGAGACCAAGTTAAACTTATTTGGTTCAGATTGTGTCAAGCGTGTGTCACGGCAACTAGATGAGGAGTACAAAGACAAGTGTGTCTTGCCTACAGTCAAGCATGGTGGTGGGAGTGGCATGGTCTGGGGCTGCATGAGTGCTGCCGGCACTGGGGGAGCTACAGTTCATTGAGGGAACCATGAATGCCAACATGTACTGTGACATACTGAAGCAGAGCATGATCCTCTCCTTTCGGAGACTGGGCCGCAGGGCAGTATTCCAATATGAGAATGACCCCAAACACACCTCCAAGACGACCACTCCCTTGCTAAAGAAGCTGAGGGTAAAGGTGGCCAAGCATGTCTCCAGACCTAAACCCTATTGAGCATCTGTGGGGCATCCTCAAATGGAAGGTGAAGGAGTGCAAAGTCTCTTATTTCCACCACCTCTGTGATGTCGTCATGGAGGAGTGGAAGGGACTCCAGTGGCAACCTGTGAAGCTCTGGTGAACTCCATGCACAAGAGGGTGAAGGCAGTGCTGGAAAAATCTGATTTTTGTAAGATCTTACCGTAAAATCCTTTTCTCTTAGCTCATTGACAGACGTAGTCTTCTTGATTCACATCAATTGGGTTATGTTGTCTCCGCAGGAGTAGGACTAGGCAGAAAGAAAAAACGTTCTGGCTCCACCCTAGGGGCAGTCCCAGAGGGTATATCCTCCCTCTCTCTGCTACAAGGAATCAGTTCTGTTATAAAGCAGCAACAGAGAATTTAACCCAACCCAACTCAATGATAGAGGGGCGGGTACTACGTCTGTCAATGAGCTAAGAGAAAAGGATTTTACGGTAAGATCTTACAAAAATCCGATTTTCTCTGTCGCTCATTGACAGACGTAGTCTTCTTGATTCACATCAATTGGGACATCCAGAAGCAGTGCCACAAATGAGGGGTGGGATTGACAGAAATCAAAATCCAATCTAGAAGGCCCAACCGGTGCCAACTAGAAGTTTTAAAGGCTCATTATAAACAAAGAATGAGACTCAAATACCGACCGACAGGCACCCTCTCTTCACAATACCCTCTCCACCGGGGTGGGGGGTTGTTGACCACTCCGGACGCCTCGACTCTCTGGTTCCTGGCGTCCAAGCGAGACTTTTAACTCGCAAGGTCAGTCCCTCCAATGGGACTCCGTCGCGGCCGACCCAGCGCGGAGCTCTGGTCTGCACGCGCTCGTAGGCAGAAACCGGGGTGACCACTGGATCTCAACATCCAGCCCGTCGCCCGGCCCCGCATACTTACTTGAATGTGTCGCGGCCGACCAAGCGCGATGCAATGGTCTGCGCGCGCTCGTAGGCCGGCTGGGGTGACCACTAGTGTCGCCCAGATCCGGCATAATTGCTTGAAGATCTCACAGGAAAAAACACTGGAGAAAACTACCTAAAAAAAAAATATTTTTTCTAGAAAAAAATCTTGCCAGGACCAAAAGATCCCAGCAAGGAACTTAGGTCCTTACTCCTGACTAGACAGAAAAAAACTGATTCCTTGTAGCAGAGAGAGGGAGGATATACCCTCTGGGACTGCCCCTAGGGTGGAGCCAGAACGTTTTTTCTTTCTGCCTAGTCCTACTCCTGCGGAGACAACATAACCCAATTGATGTGAATCAAGAAGACTACGTCTGTCAATGAGCGACAGAGAAATAATGGTGGCCACACAAAATATTGACACTTTGGGCCCAATTTGGACGTTTTCACTTAGGGGTGTACTCACTTTTGTTGCCAGCGGTTTAGACATTAATGGCTGTATGTTGAGTTATTTTGAGGGGACAGCAAATTTACACTGTTAAACAAGCTATACACTCACTACTTTATGTAGTTTGTTTTCCAGGCATTAAACCTGACGTGGGTCTGCCATTGTTAACGTTTATACCTTCAGCCCATTTTAGCTGAATACCCAAGTGTGAGATAGGAGACAATGACCATTCCGGTATCTTCAGTTTGTTTTGTTTATTTGATAATGGGGAAGGGAGAAGGTAATGAGTGGGCTACTCCTCTGGCTCAACTAGGTACAACTGGGACACTTTGCAGAAAAATGCCTGTTAGCGCTGTCTTGACGCCAGCTGGATGCCGACCAACGCTTGCTGGCGCTTGAAAAATACTGACTTGCTGAACTGTGCTTGAACTTGACTCTTGACACTCTGGTTAGCTCAAAAGTCCCGTAAAAAGCTCCCTCAAGCCCTTCACTGACTGAGTTAGCTCTTTGTAACTGCTTGTGCTGTTGCAACTCTCAACACTGTACACTGCACACTTTAACTGTTCAGGGCCCAACTGCTGGCGCCCCCTTTACACTTCAGGATCCTCTCACTAGGCACCCCCTCTACACTTCAGGGTCCTCTCACTAGGCACCCCCTCTACACTTCAGGGTCCTCTCACTAGGCACCCCCTCTGAACTTCAGGGTTAACACTGGCACCCCCTTTACCGCTAGCTGGCTCCTGGATCCCTTGGACCTTCGCCTAGGCAGACCCCAGGGGCAGTTTACAGTACTCATGAACTGGGAATGCTTTCCTGAGACTGGGCCCCCTCTGCTCCGCTGGTCCTTGGCACACCGGATCCTCTCTGCAGCTCAGCTCACTCCATCCCCTCAGGCAAGCCACCCTGGACACCTGATCCTGCTGACAGGAGGAGAGACAGCTGTACTCTCCCTCCTGGGACTCTGCTTCCCGCCAAAGATGCTGCGTCACATGCTCCCCTTAAACTTATACCCACTCCCAGAAATCTGTGTGGCAGAATCTGCCTTTCTGGGGTAGATACAGGCCTGAATGTGCCACTGATTGGGTTTCCTCCACTGCCCAATGACAACCCTTCTCATGGAGCCAGTGGGGAGATTCCCCAGTCTCAATAGCAACACCTGGGAGACACGACAGCCCAGCTGAAAATCATGGCCCTGCTGTTAGGCAGCCAAGGCCCACTATACATTGCCTAGCACCTGTACCTTGTAGGGTGCTACATCTACATTGTAGAAAAGTGTAATTTCTTTAGTGTTGTCACATGAAAAGATATAATAAAACATTTACAAAAATGTGAGGGGTGTACTCACTTTTGTGAGATACTGTATGTCTTACCCAAGTATAGGAGACAATCATTACTGAGCAGGAACAATCTCAGAAATCTTTCTCTTTAGTGACCATTCATATGTCAGAAAACAAATGACCTTGAAGGAATTATGATTGTTAGATGTTTGATCAATATTTTTTTCCATGTACTAGGCCAACGAAAAATGTATATATTTGCCCTCCCAGCAAACTCATAGTTGATATAAGCGTAGACCCCAAGTTATCCAAGTGTCTGTCTGAATACACTTGGCATAATGTTCAAACACCTACCTCAGCCTTTTTGAACTGAGGTGCCTTCAGGTTTCTTCAGGAGTACCTCCGCAAAATGTCTAAAATTGCTCAGAAATTGTGTACAAGCCAGTGGGTGGATCAAGCCTGCTTTTAGTTACACAAAGCCACAGGTTTTTATTGTACACCCTTACAACCTTCTAGCCGTTAGCGTCCTAACAATCAATTACATCATTGGTTGATAATGAGGATGTTGGGTTTAGTATCCTTGTTTTCTCTTCCCCTGCCCCTTTCCATCAACTTTGGGAGTTAGCCGCCGTTCACACTGGGGCGACCTGTCAGGCGACCTGGTCGCCTGACAGGTCGCCTCCCATACAGAAGCTATGGACCCGTTCTAATAGGAGCGACACAAGTCGCTCCGACTTAGAAAAAGGGTCCGGAGCTTCTTTGGGGCAACCCGGAGCGACCTGCATAGACTTCAATGTTATGAAGTCCGTGCCGGCCGATCCGAGGTTGCGGTGCGAGCAGCGCGCCGCGACCTGTGTGGTCGCCTGGGGAAGTCGTATCGCCCCAGTGTGAACGGGGGCTAAGGGAGAGAAACTGAAGGAGAAGAGAAACATTGTAATACTAATCAGTATCAGAGTGCAAAGGTGAATTTGCTTTGGAAAAATAAATCACCTCTAACGATGGGTGTCTTACGTCTGTGAATGTTGCTGCGTGATGTAAAACAATTAGATCAGTTTTACATTTTAGAATGGGGTGCCTTGAGACTGTACTGAATTTTAAAGGCCTTGACTGAAAAAGGTTGAGAAACATGGACCTACCTTGATCATATACCTCTGCAACCACTGGCTTTAAATTATACTGTTTTCCAGCTTGGTATATTAAATTACCATCAAGAACTACTGCATCTGCCAAATTATCCTGTATGAGACAAGAAGAATTTACATCAATTTATCATCTATTTGAACCTGGATTTTTATTCATATCAGCATTTAAAGTTTAAATTTTAGAAAGAGAACCGCTAAACTATTGTTGATACAAAATTTTATTAATTGAAGTGAGTTGTATTAAGTGAACGAGATCTCCGCCGACTTCAACCCTATAGAATACCTTTGGGATGAATTATAGTGGAGACTGCGAGCCAGGCCTTCTTGTCTACATCAGTACCTGACCTCACGAATGCACTTCTGGAAGAACAGTCAAACATTCCCATAGACACACTCCTAAACCTTGCGGACAGCCTTTCCAAAAGAGTTTAAGCTGTTATAGGTGCAAAGGGTGGGCCAACTCAATATTGAACCCTACGGACTAAGACTGGAATGCCATTAGAATTCATGTGCATGAAAAGGCAGACATCCCAATACCTTTGTTAATATAATGTATGTGTGTGTGTTTTCACCTATGGATGTCAGCAGGGCTTTTTTTTTTCTAAGGGAATAGGTGCAGGTACTCCCCCTTTTTGAGTTTATGCCCCTTATCCACTTCTGAGCACTGTCCCTTGGTTCTACGCTTTACCTAGAGAATACAGAAAATTATGATTTTTTTGGTTCTAAATAGTTTGTATAGAATTTGCTAAAGAAAGGCAGTAAAATAGGTCCCCTGCAGCCAGCAACACTAGCTCTCAACAGCAACAATAGATCTCACAAGCAACAATAGATCCTTCACAGCAACTATAAATCCCCTCAGCAACAATAAATCACCTCAGCAACAATAGATACCCTCAGCAACAATAGATCTCCCAAGAAACAATAGATCTCTCATAGCAACTATAGATCTCACAGAAACAATAGATCCCAGCAACAATAGATTTCCTCAGTAACAATAGATCCCTTACAGCAACTATGGATCCCCCAGCAACAATAGATCCACCCCAGAAACAATAGATCTCCCAGTATCCACCATCCATAGTCTCTCCAGCAGCCAGCAACAATAGCCGTCTTAACAGTAGATCTCTCCGATCAATAATTGACCCCCTGGAAACAATAGATCCCCCACCAGCCGTAATAGACCTTGCCAACATCAATAGATAAACACTCCAGCACCCCCTGGCATATACTGTACTTTTATTTCTGGAGGTACCGGAACTGCATTCCACCACGTTCCCGCTGAAAAAAAGCCCTGGATGTCAGTAAATAAACCATTATGGAAGCAGATCAATGCTGGTGTGATTAGTTTGCATACTGGAGCTTCCTTCTGGAGATGCAGGACACTTTGCTCACACACAGCATGCCTTTATCTCCTCTAGTCAGTATGGTGTCCACTGACCCTCCATCCGCCCAGTCTTTTGCGGCAGCGGCCTGTAGGAGCATAAATAGCACACACAGGCAAGGAATGTACTCTGTCCGCCTATTTGTTCTAGAGACACCCTCCTCATTGTGACGAAGAAGGCTGTGTGCTCTGTAAATTAAAGCAAGTATAGTGCAAAAATACAGTACGCTGCCTTACTCTTGGGTTTAAACCTGTTTTTTTCCAAAATAAATCTGTTACTATAACTGTTTACCAAGTGGAGGGAGTTAAGCTTTGATTTGTTTGTTTCTGCCTCAGTCCATTTAAAACTACTTGTCCATCCAAGGCTACCTTATCCACATGGTAACAACACTGCCATGCAAGTTGTAACCCTATTACAGAAAGTGGAAATATAACAAACCTACCGCCAGAATCAAGGAGATAATAAAACTGTTACAGTTTGACTGCTGTGAGAAGAACTACATCACGTAATTTTTTTTTTTTCTCCATGGTTACACTTTAATGTCAACCTGTACTAAGGGCAATAAAGGCTGCCACTGTTAACCTCTTTTGAAAATGCTATTTGCCTGAATGCCTTTAGCTCTCTTTGAGCCATTGACCTGAAACAAGTATGCGTATCAGGAAACATAGTGAAGTCGGAATTATTTTTCTGCTCACATATTCATTGATGACTAAATACAGCCCAAGTGTATACACCTGTAGCACCCTGCCCTGGTTAGGTTACATTTAGTACTACTGTACCCAGTGGAGTAATTATCTTTTTCTTTTTGGTATGGCCAGGTTTCCCTAAGCTTAGTGATTGCGTACACTTGCCTGTCTCTGAAAGAAGCTTTCAGATGGATATTGCATGGAAGCTGATAAGCAAATGGTGCCCTTGGACATTGTGAGTATGACTCTTGCTTAAGATCCCAGGTGTGCATGTGCTTTAGGGGATTGAATGCCAGAAGTTGCTGAAAATTAACTGGCTAACCATTGTGCCTCCAACCAAGGCTGCCAGTAGAGGATTTGTGTTTAAGGGACTGTTCCCCTGTTTCTGTTGCCGTTTTGGAGCATCCTGCACCGCATCCCTCTTTCCTGTTGACTGCTGCAATAAATTCACTGAAAACACATTTCTTAGACTTAGCCTGTGTTGTCGGAGTGCATGGAACTGGTGAAGCAGTGGGTGATGTGAATGCAATTATAAAAATGTCCCTGAGTCAGTGATGTTACTGAAAAACAAAAGTGCACGAGTCAGCGGTGTCACTGAAAGGAAAAAAAAACAGTCACACTACAAAGCTCCTCCCCCACACCTTAGTATAGTGCTTTTCCCTCAACCCTGACATCCCCTTCTTCGCTACAATGCTCACCCCCCCCCCCCCAATCAGGGCCGTACCTAGCACATGTGGCACCAGTGGCCTGTAATCAACCCCCCCCCCCAAAAAAAAAAAGCGGTGCGTGAAGCATGCCATGGCAAATTATAGGTGTGGTCACTGCATCCCGATTAACTTGAATGGGACTGCATGTACTGAACACCTGGGCATCACTGTGCGGGTAAACATGGCTATCACGCGAGGCACAGATGCTTAAGCCCTGTATGAACAAGGCCTAATTCTGATGACGCCAACTGTTCAGTCTCCTAGTGGAACGCACACTGGCTGGCCGAGCGGAACGATAGGAGTGGACGGATATAGTGAGTCTTTGTGGGATATAACTAAATACTACTCGAGCTTGTGCCGGTAAGCTGCCAACCATTTCTCCTTTGTTCCATTTTTTGTGCTTATATCACTTACCACTGGAGAGGAAATTGGGGAGTGAAGTGAATGGTAACATTGTGAGAAGATATGTTCAGACAGCTGGGGTGACCCCTTATTAAGGCCTTGTGGTCCTTTGGGACCTGGAAAGTTTGGTGAGCATATTTACTTGACACTTCACGTAGTAGAGCCCACAGATGTTTTTTTAACACGCATGTATGAAGGTGGTTGAGATCACTGAGTGGAAAGGCCTGTACTCCATCTCCTTGTTAAAGGTCTCCAAACACCACCTCCCCTAGTTTGGGGCCTACAGGCATCCTTTCTTACTTCAGGGCCTCCAGG
This sequence comes from Pelophylax lessonae, assembly GCF_965119305.1. Classification (NCBI taxonomy): domain Eukaryota; kingdom Metazoa; phylum Chordata; class Amphibia; order Anura; family Ranidae; genus Pelophylax; species Pelophylax lessonae. The sequence goes on from NC_138770.1 coordinate 285,450,512, forward strand.
ATCCCATTGTCCTAGTTATGGGCCTCCAGGCACCCCCTCTTATAGTCCAGGGCCTCCAGGAACCCCTGCTCCTATTTTGGTGCCTCTAGGCATGCCCTCCCCTAGTGTGGGGCCTCCAGACACCCCTTCACCTGGTCTGAGTCTCCAGGCACTCTCTCTCCTAGGCTGGTGCCTCCAGGCACACCCTTTTCTAGTTCAGGGCCTCCAGGTAACAGAGGCTAGCTGTGAACACAGGGCTAGTAATGGAGGTGGTGTTACAAAGTACCACCGTACTCTAGACAGAAAAAAACCCTGATAATAGGAGTAAGAGGCAGAGAGAGAGAGAATCTCCCAGTGCACCCTCTTCCCCAATGCACATTTAGCCAGTCCCCCCCCCCCAAGGGCCTGGAAGCATCTGGTATGAGGGACCTGGGTTGTATTCAGTGGCCCCTTTGGGGGGTGAGCATATTCTAACTGAATGTTATGCACAGTACCCCAGAAGGTGTAATTCTGCTGCCAAAGAGAAGAGTGCTGTTGTGCAGGGGAATAAACAAGGCTGAGATCAAAGGAAATTCCAGTATTTATTGGTTTTAAACTAAAAATGTTTAATGTAGCACCCTCCTATATAGGTGTTAGAGAGTGAGTATAGTTTTTGGCTCTGTCTTCCTATCAGAGGAGCAGAAGGTAAATTCTATATTCTCTCTGCTTAACAGAGAGCAGGATCTGTGAGTTAGGTCTGCTCAATGTGCTCAGTGTGTGATTCATGTGGTCTGAGGGAGTGTCCCCACTGATCCAATGGGGAGGCACATTGGATAGTGGAGGAAACCTGGCCAATGGGTACACAGGCTTTGATACAGCCCCAGGGATTGGCACAGACTCCTGGCTCGCTGCATTGTGGGGTGTAATATAAAAAGCCAGGGGCACATATGCTCAAGGTCTTTGGCTGGTGAGCAGAGTCCCGGAAGGAGGGTGGCAGCTGCCTCCTCTTCTGCAGTGGTTGGAGTATGGTCACAGGCAGTCGGCCTGGTGAGCCAGAAGTGTGGAGCTGAACCCAGAGGTCCAGGAAAGCTGACTAGGAAGAGTTGAGGCACGGACGTAGATAGGGGGGGGGGGGGGGTTAGGGGCAGAGCATCAGTGTACAATATACATTGAAAAAATTTTTTTTTTTTGCGCCGCACTAGGCACTATTGCATTGTTATTTTAATGCTGCTGCCTGCGGTAACTCCAGCTGACCACTTGGAGTGCCACCCGGCTTTGCTTGGGATGGCAGTGCACTCGTCTGTCTGCTCTGCCTCCACACCTCCTCTCTAGTCCAGACAGACTCCAGAGACATGTCTTGACTTGTCCAGCCAGTTACAGAAGCTTCCAGGAGGACAGCAGCACTGAGAGCAAAGGGAGAAAGCGGGCAGCACCTATCCCGCCCACTAACACATATGATCGGCTCCTCCTCTCTTCGAGCTGCCACTTTCTGCCTTTGGCTGTCGCTTGGGGAAGGAGCTGCCTGAGCTTGAGTCTGAGTGCTGTTAGTTCAGCTGAGCCTGCCTGCCTGCTTGCTTGCCAATACCATGTGGAAGGATCATTTCATTTTTCTCTGAAGTGCTGCTGTGCTGTGCTGGAGTCTGGACCTAAACTCCAGGTGGACATGTCACCAACAACCACCAGGTGTGTGTCTCTCTCTGTGTGCTGTGTTCTAGATCTGAACTTCAACCATGGATCAAGTTCAGGGCTGCTAGAACAGTTGGAGTTCAGTTTTTTGCTTCTGTTCTTTTATAAACTCTTTCATAATATCTCTTCTTATCCTCCTCTTATTTCATGCTTGCAATGCATACCCCAGTCTCAACATTAGAGTGTAAAATAGGTGTAAGGTTGATGATCTCTTACAAAAGCCAATCCTGCAATTCTGAATATAAGCACAGTGGGCAGGATGGATTTTTTTTGCTCTTGTGTTATCTATTATATGACAAAGATTGGCTCTGAAAAAAGGAAGGAGACCTACAAATGAACAGGCTCTCTCTCCCCATGTGTGTTTTATCTGCACATTCACAAAACAGTGGGAACATTCTGAGATTTACCCTTAGCTGTATGGATGGAGTGCTGTGCTACTACATTTGAATGCTGCCCTGAAGGTTATTAATCCCTATTTAAATGTATGCTGCTAGCCTGCTACATTGTAGTCCTGCTGAGGAAGTTGTTGACCCTTTCCATGCGATGCTAGGCCTACTGGTCTTAGCTTAAAATGGTAGTAAACCACAAAAAATCTTCTCCCGAAAGTTAATGGCATAATGTGCTAGTATGCATCACATACATTATTAATATTATTATCACATTATTTTTATGATCACTTTATTTTTGCGCAGCTGTTTTGTTACATATTTTAATGTGTTCTATGTTAATTATCTCACAGCAGAGCAGAGTCGCTGCTTATATCACCAATTAGTCGTGGTTTTAATAATAATGTTTTCCAAGCGCAGTTTCAAATTTTGGATTATATATATATATATATGTATATACACACACACACACACACATATTTTATTATATCTTTTCATGTGACAACACTGAGGAAATGACACTTTGCTACAATGTAAAGTAGTGAGTTTACAGCTTTTATAACAGTGTAAATTTGATGTCCCCTCAAAATAACTCAACACACAGTCATTAATGTCTAAACTGCTAGCAACAAAAGTGAGTACACCCCAAGTGAAAATGTCCAAATTGGGCCCATATTTTGTGTGGCCACAATTATTTTCCAGCACTGCCTTAACCCTCTTGGTCATGGAGTTCACCAGAGTTTCTCAGGTTGCCACTAAAGTCCTCTTCCACTCCTCCATGACGACATCATGGAGCTGGTAGATGTTAGAGACCTTGCGCTCCTCTATCTCCTGTTTGAGGATGCCCCACAGATGCTCAATAGGGTTTAGGTCTGGAGACATGCATGGTCAGTCCATTGCCTTTACCCTCAGCTTCTTTAGCAAGGCAGTGGTCATCTTGGAGGTGTGTCATTATGTTGGAATACTGCCCTGCGGCCCAGTCTCTGAAGGGAGAAGATCAAGCTCTGCTTCAGTATGTCACAGTACATGTTCCCTCAATGAACTGTAGCTTCCCGGTGTCGGCAGCACTCATGCAGCCCCAGACCATGACGCTCCCACTACCATGCTTGACTGTAGGCAAGACACATTTGTCTTTGTACTCCTCACCTGGTTGCTGCCACACACGCTTGACACCATCTGAACCAAATAAGTTTATCTTGATCTCATAAGACCACAGGACATGGGTCCAGTAATCTATGTCCTTAGTCTGTTTGTCTTCAGCAAACTGCGGGAGTTCTTGTGCATCACCTTGGAAGAGGCTTCCTTCTGGCATGACAGTTTGATGCAGTTTGCAGCCTATGGTCTGAGCACTGACAGGCTGACCTGTGTTGAGTTTTTGTTGAGGGGACAGCAAATTTACACTGTTATACAAGCTGTACACTCACTACTTTATATTGTAGCAAAGTGTAATTTCTTCAGTGTTGTCACAGGAAAAGGTAACATAAAATATTTACAAAAATGTGAGGGGTGTACTCACTTTTGTGAGATACTGTATGTGTGTGTATATATATATATATATATATATATATATATATATATATATATGTGTGTGTGTGTGTGTGTGTGTGCCTCTTTCCCTTGTGTGCTCCTCAGGCTAAAACTGCAGTGCTGAATTTCTAGGTATCTGAGATTGTGGGAACTGCTGGCAAAGTTTGTTGATTGAGGTGCTGGGTGCTGAGTCTTCTATAATTGCTGTTGTGTGTTTTTTTAGCCTGTTAGGCCCTGACTGTTCACATGTAGCAATTTGGGATTGTAGGCAGAATATCCCTGTGATTACGCCTGCCGCCACACTCAGATTCCAATCCAAATTGCACGGCAATACTGGGAAAACGCAGCACATGTGTTTGTGTTCTATTCATTTTTAGTGACACCAAAATGTGGTGTGGTTTTGCTGTGATTGTGGAGCGATTTATCACACAAGAATCCAAAACCACACCATGTTTTGGTGCCACTAAAAATTAATGGAACACAAACACACGTGCTGCGTTTTGCCAGCATTGCAGTGTGATTTGGAATTGCAGGCAGAATCACGGGGATACTGCCAGCCCGTGATCCCAAATCACTACATGTAAACAGGGCCTTAATGACATTGACTAAGGCTGGGCTGAGTTTTCCATTGCTGTTGTGATACTGTTGTGTTTCCTGGGTGCACCGCATTCTAAGTACCTTCTCTTTTTCTGTATGTTGGACTCTGCGGTGTCTGCAAAGTACCACTTCTCTTGTCCTGTATGACTGTAACAAAAAAACAGTGTGTGCTTTGCTGCTTCCTTCCACAAGATGGTGCCCTTTGCATCTGCCCAGTAAAGATCCCAAATTGCTACATGTGAAATGTCAGGGCCTAACAGGCAAACACAACAGCAATTATGGGGGACCCGGCCTCAATGTATTTTATATGTACAAGGAAGCCCAGGTTTTGTTTAACCATGTCTCTTAGACCCTCCCATTTTAATGTTTTGCCACACCCACTTTCTTGCTGCCTACTTCCTCCCTGTCATGACCCTCATTCTCGGAAGCTCGGAAGTTGTGAGGTATGTTATGTATGTACGAAAAATGCACAGTGCCGCTTCTCTTGTCTGGTATGCCAGGTTAAAAAAAAATCACTGAGTGCTTCCTTTCACAAGATGGTGCCCTTTGCACCTGCCCAGTAAGATTAGCTATTACAGTGCACCACCCTATGGGCAGTCCAATGACTGAGGGCACTGTCCACTGTGTTCTGGCGAGGGGGAGAACACAATAGCACAGCTGGGGAGATCGCTGTAATAACACAGTGAGTTTTAGTACAGTGATCTGTCAGTTTTTTTTCCTTCAGCCAGTACCCAGCTTTAGGCTGGACAATAGCCAACCAAACTGGGCAACGTTCATAAGAACTGAAAGAAGGCAGAACTGAAATCAGGCTCAATTTTCAACAGGATCTGAGAAAATGGAATTAAGAATGTGATTGCTTACTATGAGCACCACATAGTTTTTTTCCTATTTCCAGCTTTTTGTAATTTGGCGCAATTAGTTTTTTTTTTTTAAAAAGACTTTTACTTTTACCTACTGCTGAACCCCCCCCCCCCCCCAGAACAAAATGTATCTATGGCCCTCCACTGGAGAACCTAGAAAGCAGTATCATGAGTACAGAGGATCGTGCCTATTGCCTAAGGGCCTGACCAGGGAGGGGGCCACTCTGGAGTAGAGTAATCAGTGGACGGGTGTCAGCTGGTGGATAGAAAGGGGGTACTAGGTGTGTGCCCTGCAGAAAAGTACTAAAGGAAAATTACCTCAGATTCATCTAGTGGCAGGAGGAAGCTGCGACCTTGCCGCATTCTCAGATAGAAGTCCTCAGCATTGTGAATAGTTCAAGTGTTGGAGAATCCCACTCATCCCTTTTCCCATTCCAATATCAAATAAAACAACAAAAACAACCACCCCTAGACTGTTCATTGACTGAGCCAAGAAAGTAAAGTGTTAAGATTCTGCATGCAGTTGCTACAGGTAATCAGGGGAATCCAAAAGTGTAAAAAAGCTGCAGCCCTCAAGGGGGCAGTGCTACATTAATAAATACATACAGTAACTACATGTATGTAATAAAAAAGATATACTTATAAGTGTATGATAACATGTCTTACCTTTACCAGTTGGGTACAATTGAGTGAGGACTTCCCATCCACACAAGACAAAGGAGGTACAATCTGAGCCTGTGTAAAGTAATTTTTCATGGCATTGCATTTTTTCATCTCTAGCTCGGATATGGTGCACCATCTGATCTCACTGAGACAAGAGACTGAGAAAAGAGAACAACATAGATAGAAACTTGTTATGAAAAGTGTGACTTGTAAAGTACTTTCCCCATCCATTATAATAACATTGGCATGCTTTTAAGGCAGTCTTCTCAAACCTTTCAACATGAAAAGGTTGATTTTCAGGTCTCCAGGAACCCTTGCTAATAACTTCTATATTTACAGCTATCAGTACATTAGCATGAACAGTAAGCTGACACCTAAGAATTAATAAACGGGTAAGAAATATGGCACACTTAACATATTTGACAGCTACTCTATATGAGAAAACAATTGTAACAATGCATTTAAATTCAGAGTAATTTGGCCAGAGAAGAAATTTAGACAATTTTATTTTCTTCTGTGTTAATTGAAAGACAGAGCCTGGCAATCTTGACCGTAGGGTTATAGTGCCACCCCTAAGGAGTCTGACACTAGGCAGAAGAACCTCCTATGGGTAGCCTTTACCAGTGGCCAAACCCCCTATCTGCTATAGGCAACTCTGTTTTTTTGCCTAGTATCTATGAGTAATGACCTATCTACCTGCTGGGACCTTTGCTTCTTTTTAGTAGGGTTAACTTTCTTTCTGTGATTGCGGATGGTGTGCGTAAAAGTTTGGCAGCAGCCTCTCCTGCTACTATTTCCTGTTGGGTTAGGCAGAATATTAACTTCTTCAGATCCGCGCTATAGCCGAAGTACGGCTACAGCGCGGACTCGAATTTCCGGGAGGCTGTCTTTAAACGGCCTCCCAGAGACAGGCTCCCCGCGCGCAGCGGGGAAAATCTGTGTCGGCCGTGTCCCTTGGACACAGCCAATCACAGATCGTGGTAAATGGCCAATCACAGCGGCCATTTACCACGTGATCGGCCCATGCAATGAGAGATGATCTCATATGTAAACATATGAGATCATCTCTCATTGCCAGCGCTCCTTCCTCACACAGAGCCTACAGTGTGAGGAAGGAGCAGAGCCTATCAGCCGTCGGGGACACAGAAAAATGTAATCAGGGCACTGATCACCAGTGCCCTGATTACACAAGGTACATAAAATACACGAATGCCCACCATCAGTGCCCACAGTGCCTGCCATCAGTGCCCCCCATCAGTGCCCACAATCAGTGCCCATAGTGCTGCCAGTCAGTGCCTGCTCATCTAGCACTGATGAGCACTGACTGGCAGCACTATGGGCACTGAGTGTGGGCACTGATGGTGCTGCCCATCAGTGCTCATCAGTGCCGCCCATCAGTGCTCATCAGTGCCACCCGTCAGTGTCCATCAGTGCCATCCGCCAGTGCCCATCAGTGCTGCCCGTCAGTGCCGCCTCTCAGTGCCCAGCAGTGCCGCCTCTCAGTGCCCAGCAGTGCCACCTCTCAGTGCTCATCAGTGCCGCCTATCAGTGCTCATCAGTGCTGCCTATCAGTGCCGTCTATCAGTGCTTATCAGTGCGGCGTATTAGTACCTCCTCATCAGTGGCACCTCATCAGTGCCCATAAGTGCCACCTCATCAGTGCCCATCAGTGCAGCCTATCAGTGCCCATCAGTGCCGCCTCATCAGCACCCATCAGTGAAGGAGAAAAATGTATTTATTTTCAAAATTTACTCGCAGAAAATAAGAAAAACTTTTTTTTTTCAAAATTTTCTGTCTTTTTTCTTTTTTTTTGTAAAAAATAAAAAACCCAGAGATGATTAAATACCACCAAAAGAAAGCTCTATTTGTGTGAAAAAAATGATAAAAATTTCATATGGGTACAGTGTAGCATGACCGCGCAATTGTCATTCAAAGTGTGAGAGTGCTGAAAGCTAAAAATTGGTCTCGATGGGAAGGGGGTTTAAGTGCACAGTAGGCAAGTGGTTAAGACCTATGCCATCAGGGATCAGACTGCTCCCTGTCCTGTCACTGCGCACTGCACTAGAGCTATTTATGAGACTTGAGCCTTTCAGCATCAGTGTTTCGGGTGTGCAAATCTGCTACCTTGTTATATGTCCATATTTTACCAAGTTTTACTGGGCTGATGCTTTGTCCTCTTTGGATGCTTGCAAGGTATTGAGGTTGCTTGTTTCCTCCCAGGGTTTTCTTTTGTGGGTTGCTTCTGGTTTCCCATCTCTCAATGGTCCCTGCTTTGGGACATTCCTATGTTCTAAATTGCCAGGCTGTATCCTTTAATAAACGTATATAGTGCCTTGAAAAAGTATTATACCCCTTGAAATTTTCCACATTTTGTCATGTTACAACCAAATAAATGTATTTTATTGGGTTTTTAAGTGATAGACCAACACAAAGTGGCACATAATTGTGAAGTGGAAGCAAAATGATAAATGGTTTTTAAAATTGTTTGCAAATAAATATCTGAAAAGTGTGTCGTGCATTTGTATTCAGCCCCCCTGAGTCAATAATTATTTCGTTGCAACTACAGGTGCGAGTCTTTGAGTATGTCTCTACCAGCTTTGCACATTTAGAAAGTGAAAATGTTGCCCATTCTTCTTTGCAAAATAGCTTAAGCTCTGTCATACTGGATGGAGAGCGTCTGTGAACAGTAATTTTCAAGTCTTGCCACAGATTCTCAGTTGGATTTACAGTAGGTCTGGACTTTGACTGGGCCATTCTAACACATGAATATACTTTGATCTAAACCATTCTATTGTAGCTCTGGCTGTATGCTTAGGGTCGTAGTCCTGCTGGGAAGTGAACCTCCGGGGATCAGTGGAGAGATCCCCCCACTAAGCAAGCCGATTCTGTTTAGCAGAGGCGCTCGTGTGAAAGGGGCCTAAGACTTAGTTTACACCTGCGTTCCTGGTACAGAATGCAGCTGTTAGGCATTCATAAGGCAATACTGCTGCCTCCTAAATGCCTCTTTTTTTTTTGACAGTCAAATAGGATTTTCCAATGGGAATACCATACCACAACAGCATGCCTAGGGTTTGGTTTATTGTTGTGGTGCAGTACCATTCACTTGAATGGGTTGCATTCAACAGTAGTACTACTTACCAATGTGACAGGGCGTATTATTTTTGCTATGCAACGAAGCAAAGTGTCACAGGTATGGCCATTGTACAAGCCGGTCCGGCTACCTTTGACGCATAATGGGGCCTGTGGGGGACAGTACAAGCATGGCTCAACTGGTCCACTGTTGTCTCTAGAAGCTCAGCCTGAGAAATGCTATGCTGCCATCGCTGGTGGTGCAAGTAGACAGGAATTGCTAATGTTCAACTTGGAGAGAAAATATCCTAACATTAGATTTTGCTTAGATACAATTAATAAATACACTCCTATGCTTTAGCAAAGTTGAATAAAGTGATTGTAAAGTCTCTTTTTTAAAAAAAACAAACAAACAAACATGTTATGCTTACCTGCTCTGTACAGTTGGTTGTGCATAGAGTGGCCTGGATCCTCCTCTTCTTGGGTCCCTCTTCTTTTGCTCCTGGCCCCTCCCTCCTGTTGAGTTCTCCCATGGCAAGCAGCTTGCTATGGGGGCACCTGAGCCAAGTCACAGCTCCCTGTGTCCGTTTAGACATGGAGCAGTTACCCGGCCTCACCCCTCTCTCTCCTGATTGGCTGAATGATTTTGATTGGCAGTAGCGGGAGCCTATTGCGCCGCTCTGTTGTCTCAGCCAGTAAGGAGGGGAGTCCCGGGCAGTGGAGACACTCCTGCAACATCACTTGATAAAGATGGGCTCAGGTAAGTATTAGGGGGCTGCTGCATACAGAAGGCTTTAGAATGCATTAAGATAAAAAATAAAAATCTTCTGCCTTTACAATCCCTTTAAGGTTTACATCAACTTAAAAAAAAAAAAAACTCCTAAATAATTCATTAAATTAGCTGATTTTATGAGTGCTGATGGAAAAGATAAAATACAACAGGCTTGCAGTTTTTCTGTTAATATGCAAACCATAGCAGGTTATTACACCATGCAAGAAGAAGACTAGCTGTACAGATAGATCATAGAGATTTTACCTAGATCTGAAAAGAGGTATGCATAGCAAAATCTCTTTAATGTATTTATGATGACAGATTTGGGCGATTGGATCGCAGCAGAAGATTATATGTCAATAAACCGACAACACTCTATTGTCTAAAGAAAACAGATTTATTTTTGTTTCCATGAACAAGCAACTCTTACTGCACCACTGTAGGAGAAAGAAAGAAAGAAAGAAAGAAAGAAAGAAAGAAAGAAAGAAAGAAAGAAAGAAAGAAAGAAAGAAAGAAAGAAAGAAAGAAAGAAAGAAAGAAAGAAAGAAAGAAAGAAAGAAAGAAAGAAAGAAAGATAGAGAAAGAAAGAAAAAGAAAGAAAAAGAAAAGAAAAGTAAATAAATAAAAAAATTTCACCATAACAGTATTTTCATTATATAATAGTATAAAGAACATCTTAAAAAGAGGAAGAATCCACTGATGACGTTTATCACAACCAGTGCAACTCTGTATCTAAGGATTTTTTAAACAAGTGTACATTTTTCAGTGCATTCGATGACTCAACAAATGTAGTTCAAAAATACTTAAAAATTTTGTTTGCGTTTAACATTCTATTTTGGAGTGAATGGACTTGACTGAACGAAAACTACATTCACAGTTAAAAATTTGTTCGAGAATATTTTTCCTTCCTTTCTTATCACTAGCAATTATAAAATCGTACAAATGTTCTTAAAATTTTAAACAAAATTCTGCTAGTGTACAGTCAGCTTAACAATGGCTGTGAAAAAAAAAAGCAAAACTACTCACTTAAAGTATCTTAATGCTTCATCTTAAAATGATGTACACATCAACATAAAATAAATTAAATAAATAAGTAAAATAAATAAATTAAATGATACAAAGAAGCCACCAATTCAAAAAGGGGGGTATTGCAAAGGAAACATCTGTCAAATATAACCAAGCATGTGTAAGTTAGACTTTGGACGGGAATTCCATTCTGTGTAACTGGTGTGAACAAGACATGGCAAGTGCTGATTCGAACAAAGTGCAGGCACACTGAAAGCTCCTCTCCCTGTACTAGAGGGCAAGATGACACAACTGATATGCAAAATAAATATAATGCTCTCGGGGGGGGGGGGGGGGGTCCTTTAAGTGCCTTTAAGTGCTGGAAATGTATTTTAGCTTAAGGATGCTATAGAAAAAAATATTAAACTGTACATATGTCATACACTCCCAAACTGAAAAATAAACGGCGAATAATGCATAGTGGACTGTCAAATAACACACTGTAATAGAGTGGTATTAGCAAGAAAACTACCTCTCTGACATCAGTCAGTCTTATATTAAAGGGAATGCATAATATATATATATATTTTTTTATGTAAATGAATTGCTGTGTGTTGTATACCAATATCATTTCTATTTTAAATATAAAAAAGGCAGGTTGTTCTTGGTGATTGTCCGTAAATACGGAATATTAATACACAAATATTTAATGTTAACAAAAGGTAAAATATAAAATGGTAATACAAAATTACAATATTTCACAATAGAATCTCTCCAAAGCATTTTAACTGGACTATGCATTTAGGTGAATATACACTGGCCAGCCATAATTTAACCACTTAAGCCCCGGAAGATTTCACCCCCTTCCTGACCAGGGCCTATTTTGCGATTCGGCACTGCGTGACTTTAACGAACAATTGCGCGGTCGTGCGACGCTGTACCCAAATGAAATTGACGTCCTTTTTTTTCCCCCACAAACAGAGCTTTCTTTTGGTGGTATTTGATCACCTGTGCGATTTTTGATCATGCGCTATAAACAAAAAAATAGCGACAATTTTGCAAAAATAACAATATTTTTCACATTTTTTTATATGAAATTCCCCAAAAAAAAATTAAAAATCTAAATTTTTTAACATTTTAGGCCAATTTGTTTTCTGCTACATATATTTGGTAAAAAAAATTGCAATAAGCGTATTTTGATTAGTTTGCGCAAAAGTTATTGCGTTTACTAACTAAGGGAAAGATTTTTGTAATTTTTATTTTTTAAACGCGTAATGGCGGCGATATGCAATTTTTTTTGCGGGACTGCGACATTGCGGCGGACAAATCGGACCCTTGACTGACATTTTTGACACTTTTGGGGGTACCAGTGACATTACTACAGTAATCAGTGCTATACATATGCACTGTTACTGTAAAAATGACACTGGCAGGGAAGGGGTTAACTTTATTGGAGAAGAAGGGGTTAAGTGTGTCCCTAGGGGCGTGTTTCTAACTGTGAAGGGATGTGGCTGTTTGTGTAACAACAGAGAAATACGATCCTACATAGCAGGACCGTATGATCTCTGTTCTTACACAGGGGAGAATGACAGGCGGCTTTGTTTACATTAGCCGCCTGCCTTTCTCCCTCTCCACCCGACGATCGTGAGTGACCGGCGAACGAGCGGGGGCGGGAGCGCACCTCCGGCGGCGCGCGCTCGCCTCCTAGAGCCTCACAGGCTAGTGACGTACCCCTACGTCACTTTGCCTGTGAGGGGCTGACTGCCGCCGTATATAGTCGTGCGGCAGTCGGCAAGCGGTTAAAGACTACTGACAGGTAAAGTGAATAAAATTGATCATCCCATTACAATGGCATCTAAAAGTGGGTTGGATATATTAGACAGCAAGTGAACATGTGTTTCCTAAATTTGATGTGCTGAAAAACTGGATTTTTGACTTACCGTAAAATCCTTTTCTCTTAAGCTCATTGACAGACGCAGGACTGATATCTTGATATCCGTAGGGTTATACTGCCCCCTACAGGAGAAGGACACTAGGCAGGAAAAAATTTCTGGCCACACCCATGGGCAGTCCCAGGGGGTATATCCTCTCTCTCCCTGCTATAGGATGTCAGTTATGTAACAAAGCAGTGTCAGAGACTCATACCAACCCAACTCAAAATAGAGGGGCGGGTACTGCGTCTGTCAATGAGCTTAAGAGAAAAGGATTTTACGGTAAGTCAAAAATCCAGTTTTCTCTGTCGCTCATTGACAGACGCAGGACTGATATCTTGATATCCGTAGGGACGTCCCAAAGCAGTGCCATAAATGAGGGGTGGGACAACAGAAAAAAATCCAATCCAGAAGGCCAAAACAGAGCCAACCAGAAAAACAGAGGACTCATTGAACTAAGCAGATGAGACCCACCTGAAAAAACAAAACCCCCGAGGTAGACCAAAGGTCCCCTCAAACAGCGGCCTGCAAAACCTTGGGCCAAAAGAGGCATCCGCCGATGCCAGCACAACAACCTTATAAAATTTTGTAAAGGTATGAACCGACGACCAGGTGGCCGCCTTGCAAACCTGAAGCACCGACGCCTGATGGCGGAAGGCCCAGGAAGCACTAAGAGCCTGAGTAGAGTGCGCCTTAACAGGGAACGGAGGAACCCGACCCTTAATAGAATAAGCCTGCACCACCGTCTGTCTGATCCATCTGGAGATAGTCGTGGCAGACGCAGGCAACCCCTTTCTAGGGCCATCCGTGATCACAAAAAGTGAATCAGCCTTACGAAAAGAGTCAGTAGTAGCCAAGTACACCCTGATCGCCCGAACCACATCCAAGGAGTGCAACACAAACTCCCGAGGATGACTGGGCTTAGGACACAGGGAAGGTAACACAATATCCTCATTCAAGTGAAAGTCGGAAACCACCTTAGGAAGGAAGGATGGATTCGGACGAAGAACCACCTTATCCCTATGAACCACCAGATATGGGGAACGACAGGACAACGCGGCCAGTTCCGACACCCTGCGTGCAGAAGTGATAGCCACCAAAAAGGCCACCTTCTGGGATAAGGTAAGCAAGGGAATCTCCCTAATATTTTCAAAGGGAGGTTTCTGGAGAACCGACAACACTAAATTAAGATCCCAGGGCGGCAAGGGCGCGCGCACCGGAGGAGCCAGGTGCCGCACCCCCTGGATTGAATTCCGCACCAGAGAATGAGTAGCCAGTGGCCTCTGGAAGAAGATCGCCAATGCTGAAACCTGACCCTTGATAGTGCTCAAGGCCAGCTTCTGCTCAACCCCCCATTGCAGGAAGGCCAATATCCGAGCCACCGAGTAAGAACGTGGAGAAACCCGAGGGACTCACACCACGCGATATAAGACTTCCATGTGCGATGATAGATCTTTCTGGAAGTCGCTTTCCTGGCTTTAATCAGAGTAGGAATAACTGAAACAGACAAACCCCTGTCCTTCAGCACCTGGCTAGCAGCCAAGCCGTCAAAGCCAGCGATCGTAAAGCAGGATGGAAGATCGGTCCCCGAGACAGCAGATCCTCCCTGAGAGGAAGTCGCCAAGGAGCGTCCGCGACCAGCCTGACCAAGTCGGCGTACCAGGCCCGACAAGGCCAGTCCAGAGCCACAAGGATGACGAATTCCCTCCGCCTCTATCCTGCGAAGAAGTTTCGGCAGCAACTTGAGAGGAGGAAAGGCATACAGCAGCTGATACTGCCCCCACGGAGCAACCAGCGCGTCTGCGGCGTCCGCCCGAAGATCGCGGGAGCGGGCTGCAAACCTTTGCACCTTCCTGTTGAGCCGAGATGCAAACAGATCCACGTCCGGGGTGCCCCAATGAAGGCACAAACTGGTGAAACACCTCTGGATGAAGAGACCATTCCCCTTGATCCAAGGTCTGACGGCTGAGAAAGTCTGCCTGCCAATTTTCCATGCCCGGAATGTGAACTGCGGAAAGAGCCGGAACAAACCGTTCCGCCCAATGAAGAATGTCGGCCACTTCTACGGCCGCCAGAACAATCTTGGTGCCCCCCTGGTGATGGACATAAGCCACGGCTGTGGCATTGTCCGACTGAATCCGAACCGGGTAGCCCCGAAGATGCTCGATCCAGTGAACCAGGCAAAACCTGATTGCTGTCAGTTCCAACACATTTATCGGCCACCTGGATTCTTCCAGGGACCAGAGCCCCTGAGCAGCCAGAGACTCCCTGGTCCGCTTGCTCAGCCAGATCCGATTGTCCAGGGAATCGGGATTCCGGTTCCATTTGAGAAGAATCTCCTTTTGGAGAGTCCGCGTATGAAACAGAGCCTGCGGAGACTCCGTACCAAGGAGGAGGTCGTCCAGGTAGCCCAGGACCGATATGCCCCGCAGCCGCAACAGCACCAGAACTGGGGCCAAAACCTTTGTGAAAACCTGGGGAGCAGAAGCGAGACCAAAGGGTAACGCCACAAACTGATCATGGTCCTCTCCCACAGCAAAGCGCAGAAACCGCTGGTGTCCTGCGTAAATGGGAACATGAAGATAGGCATCCTTGATGTCTATGAATGCCAGAAAATCCCCCTGATGCAGGGAGGCCACCACTGTGCGAATGGCCTCCACTCCTTGTTGCATCAAGTCCTGCACTGCCCCCAACAGAGCCGCTAGGCGATTCGGGGAAAGTCGCATATTGGAAGGGAAGAACCGCACCGGTGGAAGTGATCGTAACTCGATCTTGTATCCCGACCGTAGGACCATGTGAACCCATTTGTCTTGAATCCTGGAGAGCCACGGGTCCGGGAACCAGCGAAGACACCCCCCCACCCCTGATATGGGTGGAGGCGCACCTTCAGGCTGAAGCGGTCTTATCCTCAGGTCTGGAAGGACCGTATTTTTGCTTACCAGACCAGGGTCTCTTGAAACCCCCCGGGGGGGCTTTGGAGGGCTTCACCTTGTCGCCCGCCCCAGAAGAGCGAAAAAACTTCTTGTGAGCTGAAAAGGAAGGTCCCTGTCTGCGACGAGGTTCCTTACCCTTATTAGCCTGTGTTAGAAAGGTGCTCTTGCCCCCAGTGAGATCTTTGATAATCTCATCCAAGGTAGCACCAAACAGGCGATCCCCCTGAAAGGGGAGATCAGTCAAGGCTTTTTTGGAAGCCTGATCCGCCGACCAGCACTTCAACCATAGCATGCGCCGGAGGACCACCGCTGAGATCGACACACGCCCCAGCAATGGAGCAGTGTCCAGTGCGGCGTCACAAACAAACTGTAGCCCCTGCACCATCTGCTCCAGCAAATCCGTCACGGCAGGGGGGACTTCTCCCCTCCAGGTCATGGCGTAACAGCTTGGCCCATTCCGTCATCGTCTGCGAAACCAGAGCAATGGTAAACACTGGCCTCAAAGCCGACCCTGCCAGGGAGAATATGGAACGGGACACAGATTCTGCCCTACGATCAACCGGATCCCGAAAGGACGGGGAATCCTCCAACAGGATAACAGTAGCCTTATTTAGTCTGGAAACCGGTGGATCCACCGAAGGTGGCACCGCCCATTTCTTAAGGAGGGACTCAAACGGGTAGCACCTAGCAATCCGTTTGGGCATCCCAGGGGGTCGTTTTGGACGGACCCACTCCTTTTTAATGATATCCTCAAAGCATTTGAGAAAGGGAAACACCTTCGCCACCCTGGAGGGCTTGCGAGTGCCAAAGGCAACTTCCGTATGAGCTGCATCCGCAGGTGCAACCTCCAGTTTTAGGGTCTCCCGGACAGACACAATCAGTGCGTCCACCAGTGCCTTGTCTTGCGCTATGGCGGAGGCAGAAAGGTCATCCTCACTATCAGAGGAGATGGGGCGCGAGACAGCAGCCCCAGAGGAGGAACCCGCAGCAGCAGCGATTGGCTCAGGATCAGAATCTGAGGCATCAGACAAGACAGGGGTAGGCGGGGGTCGCTTTTTAGCCCCCCGTCCCTGACAGGCCACCTCCACCCGGGACACAAATGACTCCAGGACCGCCGAAAGCGCATCAATGTTGAGCGGAGAATCGGAGGGCCCTGTGGCCACCTCGAGGGGATCAGGTGGGGACACATGTGCAGCAGGGTCCATGGCAACACCAGGGGAACCCGTCAGCAAAATATGACAAAATTGAAAAATAAAAATAAACTTTTTTTTTTTTGCAAAATGTCACCCAGCACTGCAGCGCCCCTCAATGGTCAGACAGCGTGCCTCGAGACCCCCGCAGAGAGAGAGAGAGACCCCCAAAAGGCTCACCACACGATGCATCAGAGTTCAACAGGACTGCTCTCAGCGTTTGTCTGCATGACAAGGAAGTCCTGTGGAGCAATCTTCCCGACCCTAGGGAGGGGCTCCGCCTAGGGTTGCCACCTCATCCCTTTAAAACAGAACACATATTAATTACACAGGTTCTGTGGCTGATTAAGGTGGTAATTAAACTCACTTGGAGCCTTCTCTGCATTAAATTAGCCTCAGAACCTGTGTAATTAATTTGTGTTCCGTTTTAAAGGGATGAGGTGGCAACTCTAGCTCCGCCCCCTCACACGCCCTCAGTAACTCCCACAGCTGCCCAGCTCTGCAAACAAAACAAGCTGGGTGTACCAAGAGGGCCGCCCCCATGAGCCACACGAGGGACTCCAAACAAATGGCGGCCCCGCGCGCTGCGGTGAGAAGGGGGGTCCCCACATTCACTAACAGACAATCGATCGGCAGGTAGGCCCTGGGAAGCCAGGGAGGAAGCCCCCCGCACAATATCCATCCGCACTCGGGACCCCCCCCCACCCCCGCCCCCTTAGCGGCTTGCATGAACGGCTAGCCACCCCACACACACACAAACACCCCCCCCCCATAGGGGGGGAAGGGAGGGGGGGAGAGGGACACCACAGGGGGAGGGTACACAGGGGAACAGAGGGGAACCCAGATTAGTGTGGGTCCGACCGTCCCAGGGAGGGGCCCGGGTCCACCCCAGAGTCAGCCATGAGGAGCAGGGGGGGAAACATTTACTCACCATACTGGAACAGAGCGGGTGCCACTCCAGACAAAAAACCCTCACCGCCCAGTGGGGGGGGGGTGTCGGCCAAAGGAGACGCTGCGACTCGGCCGTCGACCGGTCGCATGCGACTCGGCGGGACGTTTAACCCGCGGGCCAGTCCCCGTCCAGCGGGACTATGTCGCGGCCGACCCAGCGCGGAGCTAGGGCCTGCACGCGCTCGTAGGCCGGCTGGGGTGACCACTGTATCTCAACATCCAGCCCGTCGCCCAGATCTGGCATAATTGCTTGAAGATCTCACAGGAACAACTGGAGAAAACAGCTAACTAAAAAAAGATTTATCTAAAAAAGCTTGCCAGGACCAGAGATCCCAGCAAGGAACTAAGGTCCTTACTCCTGACTAGGCAGAAAAAAACTGACATCCTATAGCAGGGAGAGAGAGGATATACCCCCTGGGACTGCCCATGGGTGTGGCCAGAACTTTTTTCCTGCCTAGTGTCCTACTCCTGTAGGGAGCAGTATAACCCTACGGATATCAAGATATCAGTCCTGCGTCTGTCAATGAGTGACAGAGAAACAGACAAAATGGGTAAGCATAAGGATTTCATTGACTTTGACTTCCAGTGACTTTTAGATTGTAATAGCTAGATGACTGGGACAGAACAACTCCAAAACTGCAGCGGTCAGGACCTACAAAAGTAGTCAAAGGAATGAAAACAGGTGAACCCTTGACATGGTCATGGATGACCAAGGCTCATTGATGCACGTGGGAAGCCTGGCCCGTGTAGTCCAATCCAATAGAATAGCTACTGTAGCTCCACTCACTGAAAAAGATAATGCTGGTTCCAATATAAATGTGTCAGAACACAGTGCATCCCAATTTGTTGTGTATGGGGATGCGTAGTCGCAGACAGGTCAGGGTGCCCATGCTGACCCGTGTCCACAGGTAAAAGAGCCTACAATGGGCACGTGAGCATCAGAACTGGACCACAGGAGCAATGGAAGAAAGTGGCCTGATCTGATGAATTCAAGACTAGTTTGAGGAACACACCGAGTTCACTGTGTTAACTTGACCTCCAAATTCTCCAGATCCAAACCCAATCCAGCATCTGTGAGATGTGCTGGAAAAACAAGTCTGAACCGCAGAGGCCTCACCCTGCAACTTACGGGACTTAAAGGATCTGCTATGGACGGCTTGGTGCCAGATACCACAGCATAGCTTGAGAGGTCTAGTGGAGTCCATGCCTTGCTGGGTTATGGCTGATTAGTGTATGTTTTATATAGTGTGTAGAATGACCCTAAGAAGCTTCAAATGGGGGGTCAGGAGGAGGATTCGGAGAGTGGAAGGGGGGGAGTAAGGGAATGTGGAAGGGGTTGGCCCAGTCGCTACATGGGCCTCTGGGTTTGTACTTGCCCCCTGGGCCGAAATTTGCAAGTCCGACCCTGCCTGAACCTTTGCAGGAATTAAATCCGCACAGGGAGACCTAAAAAACCTTAAAAAGAACAAACTTTGTCCTCCTTATTGGGTAAAAAAACATATTGCAGACCCCCCCCCCCGCGAGACCCCTAATAATCTCATTTAGGGTTGCCCCAAATAGGCGATCGCCTTGAAAGGGCAGATCAATGAGAGCTTCCTTGGAGACTCGGTCTCCACCGCTGAAACAGAAAGTTTGGACAGCACAGGAGCTGTATCCAAAGCTGCATCAGAAATAAACTGCAGCCCACAAACCAACTGGTCCGCTAAATCAACATAAGCAGCGAGGACCTGCTCACCCCCCCCCCCCCCCCCCGCAGCCCTGGCGCAAAAGCCTGGCCCATTCAGTTAGGGTCTGAGACACCAGGGCTGAGGCAAAGACTGGCCACAATGTCAGCCATAGTAAACATGCTTTCCTGTCAGCCAGGTCCTTAAAGGACGGGGATTCCTCTACTGGGATCATGGTTGCTTAATTCAACCTGGAAACAGGAGGGTCTACCACTGGTGGACTAGTCCACTACTCCTCAAAAGGGTAACGTACAGCAAAATGTTTGGGGACCACAAATGGTATATTTGGTTGTTCCCATCCCTTACAAGAAATCTGTCAAAATAAGGCACATAAGGAAATACCTTTGGAGTGCGAGGTGACTTATGCGTACCAAACGATACGGCCACGTCCGTAGCTACATCAGCCGCATCCTCCATTTTTAAAGTCTCACGCACTGCAGTGATTAGTGCATCTACTGGCTCTTTTTCATTCGTTGCTGCGACCGTGGAGGAATCACCCTATTGGATAGATCAGGGGGTGTGATATTAAGTCCCCCTGGATGGGCCGCGTCCACGGTGGCATCAGGCTCAGAATCAGATGAAACAGACTGAGCAGGGGAAGGTGGGGGATGCTTCCTCCTGGGCCTTTGCCCACACGCCACTTCCACCTGGGACACTAAGGACTGCAGGACCGCCGTCAGTGCAACCATGGGAAGCTGGTGTTTAAACTTTAATGTGCTATTATTACATGCTCTGGATGGAATTGTGTTGCTGATATATAAATGGCCAGCAGAGGAGTGTTAATTTTGATGATGTCAATTTTTTATTTAGTTTTAGTTATAGTCTTATGACTAAAATGCCATTTTAGTTTTAGTCGTATTTTAGTCTTAAGACTAAAATGCCATTTTAGTTTTAGTCGTATTTTAGTCATCTGAATTGTTTTAGTTTTAGTTGTATCTTAGTCTAATAAAATTGTGTTAATTTAGTCGACGAAAACGTTTTAGTCGGTTTTAGTCGACGAAATTAACACTGCAATGTACATAGATCACCCAGAGGGGAATGTTTTTTTTTTTTCTTAACAAAAGTTGAATTATGCTTAAAATGATTAATTAGAGATATGAGTTTGTGTTAATAATTAGATATTGCTCAATAATCTTCTGGCTGTGTCTGTTAATCATTGCTGATTTAGTTTAAAAGACACCCTAAACTGCTATAAATAACCTCCTAGTGTAAATGGATATCAGACATACTAAACTGGAAGTTCGTATTACTTTTCCTATACATGACTTTCTAAACTATTTATTTCCACTAGTCAACCTGTTGTGCTATTATAAACATGCTATAAAAAATAAAATGTATACAATACTGCAAACAGGCACAATGTATAGTGTAAAGTTGATGTAACTAAAAGAGTAAGTCCAGATGATTAACAGAGTTACTAGTGTATGGCTACTTCAGCAAATTGAATTCTGGTTTTATATCTGAAATTATAGCTCTAGTACGGTATATATAAACCCAACCGCTCATTTCTTTATATAATCCTTATTGCGTTAATGCAACTTTAAAAGTCATTTTAAATCTGCAGCTTTTGTTTTCATGCATTCCTTCATTTTTCAAGAGAAAAAAATATGAAATGATAAATACAGTTTAGTGAAGATGACAAAGGGCAACCAAAATATAGGATGTGTTCAAAGTGAAAAAAAAAAAAATGTTAAAGCAATACTCCATAAACATGCTGGTGGTGATAAATGCGACATTCCGTGAAGTCTAATCAATAAACTGTATTCAAATGACACTGTGGAATGAAGGCTACATAGTTACTGTACCTTAGACACATTTGTGGTTCATTCTAGTTTTACCCAATGCTTTATTTTTTGCAGTCTTATGGGAAAACTAGGGAGGTTGTGGTGAAACTTTAGGGAGGGGGACTGTGGCTAGTGGATGTGTTGGGCAAAGAGCGAGAGTAGCAGGACAGAGGGTAGAATGACAGGAAAGGAGGAAAGGGAGGCAATGGGAAGAAAGGGCATGCCAGATGCCCACACGCTGCATATATACATCCATGATGGCTGAGGTTTCTGCGCTGAGAGCACACTCCCAGTACAATTATCAAGCTGTCACAGGCATCTCTCGGTCTCTGTTCAAGATCGGGAGTTGATGGGATTGACTCATTATGTGACCAATGTGACAGCCAATCACAGTGATCACACGAGTGGAAAGACTGACCCAGTTAAAGGTCTGCTGGGAGGGGGCAGTAGGGGTTTATCCTTATTCACTGGGAATGTGTACATACACTTTCCCAGTAAACATGCACTATGTTAAGTAAGCAGCCTCAAATTCTTTAGCAAATTAACCCAACAGGGTTGATTAAACCTAGATTTAAAAACACTATCTTTAGAATTTATTGTATTTTGGCTATGAATTAAGGGTTGTCTTTAAATAGGATTTAATATTGAGTAATATATAAAACGTTTGTGAAACATTTTATTACAGATCTTAAACCGTTGCTAAATGTCTTGCAAGAAAAAAGACAAATAAATGTTTCAGCTTGGGAAAATTCCACTGTATGTGCCTTTCTGTGCTGAACATGTGACCAAAAGCCTAGGCATTTGGTTATGTAACTATTGTTGAAGGGGAGGATCAGTTTAGGATGGCCATAGACGGTTCGAATCTGGGCTGGTTCAGCAGGGACCGGCTGAGATTCGAACCATGGGCAGACTGATTGTACCCAAGTTGATCCACTTATCAACATGGGTACAACCAGCATTTCAGATTTTCCATGCGATTATAGCAATAGCAATAATCACAGTGTGTTCTGCCAGCAGGGACGACTCCCCCCCCCCCCCCCCCCCCCGCCAGATGAACACAATAGAGGGATTCCCTCATCAATCAACACTGACTGTGTTAATGGAAAAATCAAACTATTTTCTTTCCTGAAACACGTGGTTGCAGAAAAGAAAATTGCACCACCTTTGGCCAGCTATAGACTGACTTATCTTCCTCTGAAGGAAAGATCACACAGCCAAATGGATAGAGTTATTGTCATATGGCCAGCATAGAAAGAATCCTGTAGCAGCATTTTCACCATAAAAAGTGCATGCTTCAGCCCTTGTATTACTCTGTTTCCCAGTACAATGAACAGAAGAAGACTGGGGATGATTTACTAAAGAAAAACAGACTGTACACTTTGCAAGGGAATTTCATGAGGTGAAGCTCTACTTTCTGAGTCACGTGTCCAGAGCATGTATGCAGATTAAGAATTCTGACTTCACATGTTGTATGCTTGTTCTGGGACATCCAGGAACGGAAGTCAGATGATCAAAATGAATGCCAGGCAACTAGCATTTTCATTAGGTCAGTAATAAACTGCCCCCACATTTCTTTCAGCATGCCTTTCCTTTAGGAGTAAGCAGAAAAAATAAACAGAAATTAAGAGAAAATATGTGCATAGTAAGTATATGTTATAAAAAGGAATTCTCTTGACACATCATCATATTGCTTGCCCCTAACACATCCCTTTCCAGCCTAGGGCTAGTGCTCTTGCTTATACGCTGCAATTTATGTAATTATTCCTGTTGATGTTACTGTACAGCATAAATGTGAAAAAAAATCCAAGTCTAAAAAAATTTTTTTTGCTCAGCAATTTCTTAAACCCTTGCTCTCTCGACCAATAATGTATTTATTCAGGGCCAGTAAAGGATAAGTTAAGATTGTCCTTTGTACATCTATATATTTAAATACACATTATATAAATTAATAATGGTAAAGATTTACAGCCCATATTATCACTTCTACATTGGTCATGTTCTCTTCTATGATTTGTCCAGAAGCCTGTGCAAAAATTTGTTTTTTTTCTGTGGATATATCACAGAAGGCATCCCTGGTCCCCCTTCTCCTTTAGACGCTCACACTCCCTGCCAGTTATAAGCTATTTCAGAGAACATTTACATCTAAGGAGTTGCCAGGATGCTTTCCTATTTCCTGTAGGGAACCCTACATACATAGCTCTATCGGTAGAGAGTCCTATTAAAGGTACAGTAGCTTTATCAGGATTTAGTGGGAAATCTGAACTGGTAGGATGCGCGATGATCCCAATACAACCCCCCAAGATAAGCAAGAGACAGCAAAATACCTAAAGATTGTATTTGTTAACTTGCTTAGTGTGCCTGAATAAATTAAATGAGCTTAGATATATTAAAGGAAAAGTATACTATTTACTGTATAGTATATTGGACCATTAAAACAATCCTCGATTTCTGTTAAAATAGCATTAAATGACAGTTTCTCAACTGTGGTTCTGCTGTAAATCAATGTTTTGACAGATGTATATCCACCCAGCGTTGTTTTCAATGCACACTGATAACTGATGCCTCCTAGTTTCAGCTCCTGTGAACTCAGAGGGCGGTGCGCCAGGAGGAGTGGAGAGAGCTGGAACATGTGGCTGAAGCAGGAGACGAGATGCTCTGTATGGCAGCACTGAATGCAAACTGTGAGGGGAGGAAGCAGAGAGCAGGAGCAGGAGCAGAAGGCTGCAGCAGGAGGTGACATCCTGTGTACGGCAGAGCTGAATGTGGAGAGCAGGAGCAGAGAGTAGGAGCAAGCAACTAAATGAGACTGAATGTAGTAGGAGGTGAGATCATAATAGCTGTATGTTAAGGCATAACATACAAATATTGTGAGCTCATCTCCTGTTGGATTCAGTCTAATCAAGCCACATATTTTCTCTCTCTCTGCAGGCAGCATACACAGTATGTCACCTCCTGTTACATTCCACTACATGAGTCTGCATTCAGTTCTGCCACACACAGGATATCCCTTCTGCTTCATCCAGGTGCTCCTGCTCTATGTTCTCCCTCTCTGCAGCCTGCATTCAGTGCTGCCATACAGAGCATCTAACCTTCTGCTGCAGCAACGTGCTCCTGCTCTATCCACTTCTTCGGTGTCACCCTCTGGGTTCACAGGAGCTGGAACTACAAAGAAGGCATCGGGTATCAATGAACGCTGACAATACTGTCAGTGCACTTCGAAAAACAACATTGAGATAATATACAGTACATCCGCCACAATGTTGATTTGCAGCGGAACCCCTGGGGGCATTTTGCGGAAACCCTGATACAGTTAGGCCTTATTTAGAATCTCTTATCCAGGTCTTGGAGATCAATTGCAGTGGTTTAATACACTCTTCCCACCAGTGGTAATCAAATTTACCCTCCCCCAGCATTGATGGTCAGCGGTTATTTACCTTAGCACTTGCCTGACATTACTGGCTTTATTTTAGTGCTGGGTGCTAAACACAGCATTTTTTGCACTCTGCAAAGTAACCAATAGGTGTAGGACTTAACCTAGGACACAGGGAGCTGGCAGTCCAAATACTGGGCACCAGCGGTCAATACTCAGACAAAAAAAAGTTAAAACGAAAACCAAAAAAGGGCCGATTTAATTAACCACTTAGTCGTTTTCTTTTTTGTAAATCTACATTTCTAATTAAAAAAAACTTTGAAAAGGCAATACATTTCCTTTAGGCACTTATTTATACTTTATTTTGTATTTGTACATTTCAGAGCAATTTACAGAAAAGAGAGACAGGATAGATAGTGATCATGCAGATTTATCTCTGTGCATTAAAACATCAAGAAATAATGCAACTCACCTAACTTCTATGTGGTCACTTAGACCTTCTACGTACAGCTACTGTCAAACCATATGGGAAATCTCTGGCGTCAGACCTTTTTATATGAAACAAAATTATTCATCCAACTTGGGTTTTTGCCTAATGTCTCTGAGAAGTCATTAAGCATTTGGATCTCATACATAGATGGATGGCTGATCTCTACATTACTCTGAAAGTATGAGCCTAGGTTTCTGGCGTGGAGCCTGAATGTAACAGAGGATGTATTGTAAACATTGTAGGAGCCAATCATTTTATTTCATTTACAAGTAGAAAGACATCCTGTGGTAAACATCACCAGAGGAGTGAATGCCTAAAAAGAAAGCTATTGTACAGTGTTTACATGAAGTACTGCAGGAAAAACTGGAATACATGTACAGAATGTTACGTATCACTCTACAACACAGATCTGTAATGCACAAGTTAAGCTAACCATACATCGGATTCATTATATGTCTTAGCACGAGTAGAAATCCAGCTATTACATCATCTCAGTATACTTTCCAGATTGCCCAAGAGTGACTTTTCCCTACAGAAAAACAGGTTACATAACTTTAAATTATACAAAGTGGTGCAGCTCACTGCAGTTCCACAATGTTGGAGGTGCAAACACCCCCTAAAATATTCTTAATTTTATTAGTGTGATCTGGCAAAACAAGAGTGTAAAGGCCCGTACACACTATACGAAAATCTGAAGGGAAATTTCGTCCGACGAGCGATTCTGCTGATTTTCGGATTGTTCGTATGGTGCTTTTGACAGCCGATTACAAATTTTTGGACGACAAAAACTGGATGTGCAGGCTATAAAATTTTTATCGTACGTCAAGACAACGTCATTTAATTAGTACAGTTTTCGCCCGAAAAAAATCCTAAGAGCAAGACTAGGCATGCTCAGAAACGAAAGAACACATACAAAACAATTCAACACATGATATCACTTCTGAAGTAGAATTCTGTTGTACGGGAATTTTCGTATGAAAGTAACCTCTTCACTTTCGACATGAGACTAGTATGTAACAAAAAACGGACGACAGATCGTTCGATAATCTGATCGTGTGTACGAGGCTTAAGGCCCTGTTCACACCTGAGCATTTTTCAGCTCGTAAAAAAATGTTCTTCTCTGAAGTTCCTAAACGCCAAACAAGCAAAATCCCATTCATTTTAATGGCCCCTGTTCACATATGAGCATTTGGTCGCCTGAAGATCAAAAGAGGACATGAGCTTCCTTTTTGGCACAATGCAAATGTTTTTGGTCAGATGTCAATGCCCGCCTCCAAATGCCTGCAAAAAACGCCTGAAATACACACAAAGTCTGAAAAACACCCAAAAAAAACGCCTGAAAACGATACGCTCAGGTGTGAATGGAGCCTAAGGGATTTATTCAAAGCTGCACACACTTAGTGCGGAATGGTTGTACATAAGTAGTTGTAGATATTGTAGTCATCTTGACTTGCCCTATAAACAATCATTTAACAGATTGCTATATGTAAGTTTTCTGCACAGAAAAAAAGAGGTTTCATCAGGAAGATAAATGTTATTGGTGGCCTACCCTTTCTTTCCCTTAAAATTTTGCTAATAAAAGCTAATGGATATAATTGCCCATTACAGTATTATTAGTAATCATACATACATCACAGGAAATATAGCTGATATTTGCTCAATGGGCCGTCTATCTAGACAGCAGCAGACTATTAAACAGGCCTATTAATTCCCTACCAGGTTGCTGAAAGAGCTTGTGGTCTCTGTCCTGGAGAACAGACTTTTCTTCCGTCACAGTTAATATCTGGATGAATCAGTGATTTATACTGATGTTTTGAAACATGCAAAATGTATTTTGGTTGTAAATTGCAAGAGTACTGGTGTGTTTTTGAGCCTAGCTTTACTCTCACTGTTCTTCAGAATTTTTACAATTCCTGCACATCAAGTGTGTCAGCAGTAACTAGGGGTCTGTAGTAGCAACAGCAGTGGTCAGCAGAGGGATACTTTTTTCATCAATCCAAGGAGTTGAATTGGAGTTGTGTAGGAAGCTCTGCCACAGAGTGAGGTTTCAGCAAACGCGCTAATAGACGGAAATGTATAGTACCTGCTTTATTTTTTACTGAAAATTATGAACATTTATGCATTGGACATCTGCTCATCTTGGACTGGATTCATCTATATCTCGATGCTGTGACAGGAAGTCAGGTAAATCTGGGAATGTAGTCACAGGCAGGAGATACATTTCCACCCGATTTAGAAAGTTCACCAATTACTATAGGGTGTTGGCTACAGAGCTAGCCAGCAGGAAGTTGAACCGACTTCAGCTGTTCAGAATGAGGAAATGAAGGCCTCTATAATTTGTCCAAAGGAAGTCCTATTGATTGCTGCCTCCTGTCGCCGTGTGGGCTGGGAGAGGAGGACAGACAGATGTGTGCCTCCCGACGCTGAGGAAGCCTGGGAGAAGGACTGCTGTCTCCTGTCGCCGTGTGGGCTGGGAGAGGAGGACAGACAGATGAGTGCCTCCCGACAAGCTGGTGAGCATGGGAGAAGACCCCCTGAAGTGATGTGCGCTAAGGAGGGTAACCAGTTGTGAAGACTTCTCAAGGTAAATAAACGAACTATTTCTATGTGGAAGAAATAAAGGAATGTTTGCCAAGCAAAGAGAAAAACAAAGGGACAGCTTAAATGAACATGTGCTGTGGTGGAGAGATAAAACATGGACTATTGAGAGTCTGCTGTATGACCAGCCAAGTCTGCCCAACAGTAGGTTGGGGACAGACTTCATTAGATAGGTTCCAGTGTGTGAGAAGGTAGCCGCCCACAGTGGCAAGGATTTATTTTGTTTTATTTTATTTTGGCTGTTTTGAGGCTTGCAATTTTGTGAAGTAAATTGAATGAATAAATCAGTGTTGTTTGCAACCACTGCTCGGCTATCTCTCTGTGAAAACGCACCCCCAAAGGGGTCATCCACGCCTACCACCGAGCCAATCCCTCACAATGCCTATCTGCATATAAATATAACTTATCCATATCATACCATGGGGGCCCACAAGCTTTTAGCTGTTCTTTAGCCCTAGTGCTAGACCTGTCTAAGTTTGGACATTCCTCTTCCTCCCTAGAAGGTGCCATGAACATCAAACCTGTGAGCAACTCTTAATAGTGGTAAATTGACACCATTGCTGGTATGTGTATCTTTGTAAACCAAAGAGTGCTATGAATACCACATATTTTTAATTTTAGGAATTCTCATGGTCCTGCACTAACAAACACACACCCCTCCACGTGCCTATGACTCTTTTTGTTGATTAAATCTGTATATACTGTACACCTGGACACAGTATGGCTCTGGACATCATTATGTTAAACCCTTATCAACTGTCAAAACACAATTACCTTTACAGTCATTTGCCGTAAACATTGCTGGAGCTTTGCAATGTTGCTGAAGGATTTTGTAACACTAAGAAATCCTAATGATTCATGGAAATGTACCCAAATATGTCTAACTCTCAATGTGTCCATCTGCGCCTAGAAGTCCTTATCCACCAATCACAGTCACTGTTCATTAGTGTCTGTCTATATTTTATATATATATATTGTGGGAGATTAGCTCGGTGGCGGGTATGGATGACCCCTTGGGGGGGTGCGTTTACACAGGGAGATAGCCGAGAAGTGGTTGCAAACAACAGTTTGGTTTATTCTTGCCATTTACTTCACACAAGTGCAAGCCTCAAAAACATCAAAATAAAAATAAAACACAAAATAAATCCTTGCCACTGTGGGCGGCTACCTTCTCACATACAGGAACCTACCTACGGAGTCTGTCTCCAACCTACTGTTGGGCAAACTTTGCTGATCCTACAGCAGACACTCAATAGTCCATGTTTTTTCTTCACACAACAAATGTCCATTGAACATGTCCCTTTTCCTCTTCACATTGAACATGTCCCTTTGCTTTTCTCTTCACACAGCACATGTTCATTGATCATGTCCCTTTTCCTCTTCACATTGAACATGTCCCTTTGCTTGTCTCTTCACATAGCAAACAGTTCAATTATTTCTTCCACATAGAAATAGTTCATTTTCTCACCTTGAGAAGTCTTCACACTTTTTACCCTCCTCAGCGCACATCGCTCCAGAAGGTCTTCTCCCATGCTCACACAGCGTCGGGAGGCACACATCTGACAGTCCTCCTCTACCCACACGGCGTCAGGAGGCAGCAATCCTTCTCCCATGCCCACACGACCTCGGGAGGCACACATCTGACTGTCCTCCTCTCCCCAGCTCACACAGCATCAGGAGGCAGCAATCAATAGACTTCCTTTGGACAAATTATAGAGGCCTTAACTTCCTCATTCCGAACAGCTGAAGGCCTTTCAACTTCCTTAAGCCGTCCTGGCTACCTTTTCAGCCGACACCCTATAGTAATTGGTGAATTTGTCTAACCCAAACAGAAATGTATCTCCTGTCTGTGACAACATTCACAGATTTACCTGACTTCCTGTCACAATATATATTATATATATATATATATATATAGCACAGTTAAAGAGGAAGTAAACTCTCTCTCATCACTTTAGCACATACAAATCTGAATACAAAGCACTATTGATCGGTGTCCTCAGATCTCACCTTACTTGCTCAGTTTGCTTGTAATCCGTCCATTTATCTGTAATGATGTCACCGGCGCATGCGCATATCTCCTGCGATTCACGGCACGCTCTTTGTGCTTATAGTCCATTAAGCAGTGTGCCGTGACCACTGGGCTCCAATACCGCTAGATTACATTCCCAACCTCAGGAACTAGAATAAGGGTTGGGTGGGAAATGATCGTGCGTGCGTGAGATTACAGTAAAGGGCGGAAGTATTGTATACTACAGACACGGAAAAACAAGACTAAATATGGCGCTGACCTATCCTGGGAGAAACTAATTTATAAACTTCTTAAACACAGTAAGGAACATGCGATTTAGGCTAAATGTGTTATAATGTGTT
Source organism: Pelophylax lessonae (assembly GCF_965119305.1). Taxonomy (NCBI): domain Eukaryota; kingdom Metazoa; phylum Chordata; class Amphibia; order Anura; family Ranidae; genus Pelophylax; species Pelophylax lessonae. Next base: position 285,480,379 of record NC_138770.1, read on the forward strand.
AGAAGAATTTAATATAATGGTCTAATTGAAAAGCAGCATAGGAGGGGGAGAGTTTACTTCCTCTTTAACCTATTACAATATGTGTATGCCATTTCCCTCTGGGAAAACCCATCACCAGAATTTGCCAGTGGTGGTAGTGCAGCAATTGTCGATAAGTTGCTGTAATTACATACAGGTGGAAGGTAATAATACTTTTTCTGAATTTTTTTATTTGACTTCCCTGTTTTGAAAGTTGTATTACAAAGATTGGTGCCCTAAGTTAGACTTGCAGTTTGCATTGAATCTATCACTGATCTTATAGTGCCCGTTTTGTAGCCCTTAGATTATTTGTGCCCCCCCTTATAAAGACATGGATTTAAAAAATTTTAACCACACACGATGCAGTTCTGTTAGATCTATCAAGCTGGTACTTTTAACTTTATGTGACAGCCAGAATACTTAAAGCATGTCTAATCACTTGCACAGAATGTTTGAGTTTTGTGGGCATGCTCAAGAGAACTTGGAAATCCAGATGCCAGATTACATAACATTAAACCCTATAGAATTTTCAGGAATTTTTGTAGATACAGATCTACTTTGAACTGAATATAAACCTTTTGGAGGGGGGGGGGGGTGCTATCCTATTATTAGATACCTGTAATGCAACTGTTGTTGGTATAAAGAGGTGCCAACAGGACCATCCACTGATCAAGTTTGAGACAATTCACTAGAACTGTCCAAAAAACACTGAGTATATGGCTAGTTGCAGGCCTTGTTCACAAGGACGTACTAGAGCCATTCACTGTGTGAGGGCTGTGTTTGCTCAAATGGGGATGCAGAGGCAGTCCCATTCATGTTGGTTGGGAAGCAACAGCTGCACAGACACATCTGCTACTCTCAATTTGACATCCTTGTATTTGCATGGCCCCGAACACAGACAGTATGTGATCAGGACAATGCACCTGCACCCACACGGATTATGTCTGTGCAGCCGCAGAATCTTAATTGACTTGAATTGGACTGCCTGCACAGCACACCTGTGTGGGAAAACATGGCCCTCGCATGGGCGTACACTTAAGTACATCAGTGTGAATGGGGCCTTATTCTGTCTAGGTCTTGCATACATAGATGTGCATTTATCTATTTTTTTTTAACATCTACGGGTGTTCACATTATGTGAAGATTTATAATCTTCACCTCTGTCACTTACAACAATGCTAACAGGGGTTTCTGGTACAATAATGCTATTGGAAATTAAAGGAAATACAGTCCAGGGGTCACCCATGCATATGATCACATATGAATGAGAATCTTTTACACCTTCAAAAAGTAATGAAAAAAAAAAGGGTAGGTGCATGCATGCATGCCAGTATAATGAACAATATGGCCAAGAGACCTAGGCCTAAGAGTGTGTGAGGAGAATGTTAGGAAAGAGCCAGGTAGAGAGATAGAGAAGAGAAAGATCAGAGTAAGAAAAGGAGAAAGAATATGAATAAAAAGAGAATAGAGCTGGGATTGGGCAGTGCAATAGGGCCAACTCTGCATCCTTGTGAATTTGTAAATGAAATAAGGTGTGCAGGAGTCCGAAAACCCTAGACCAAATCCGGTTAGGTGAGGGCAAGTCCACAAAGTATGGAGGACAACTCTGCATAGGCCACAGGCCCTAAAACATCTATTACTCTATGAGGGATTTGCATGTGCTATACAGGCTGGAAGCCAGTACCATCTTAGTAAGACATTCTATGCTGCCTTCAGGGTCATAGTATTAATGCTAACAGGTGAATAGGCTTCATCACGTGGGACAAACTAGCAGTCGTAAGACAAACAGGAATTAAAAAGGTAACTTTCAATTCAAAATGTGTCATTTATTTATGTTCCCGGAATGTACTAAGGAATCAGAATGCAGAAAAGAGGCCTACATCATCACCTTATGGACCTGGGTTGCAAAAAAAATGAAGTGAGCCGAGGCCAAATGTACCTGGTAAAGTGAAATGCAGGGATTTTTTTTTTCTAATTCCCTACCATGATTCAATGTCTGACGTGAACTCAAGGACATTTCACCTTACTTAACATTTAACAAGAAAGGATTCTCAGTGAAATGGTAAAATAAAGCACATTTGTATGGCTAAAGATCAGTGGTGGCAATGGCATTTTTTTCAATATTATGACCAAGCAGTTATACACTCGGCATGACATTTTTTTTTTGTATTTCCATGTTCTTTATAACCACAGAGATAATTAACTCAAAGAACCAAACTGTTTGGAATTTTTAGACATAGTCATTACACGATAGTTAGAGTAGTTACAATGTCTCTTTTTTTTTAAAAAACATAAGCTATTGAGAAGAGTACCTCCATTCATTACAAGTTTTATATGTGCTAGAATCAACTTCTCTGTCACTCATTATTTAATGCATACTATATTTCTAGCACTCGCGCACATTTACAATGCATCGTAATAAGGCAACACTCACTTGTTTGGATGATACAAAAGAAGAATATCCAACTTTTCCCGACCATCTCTCCAGGAGCTCTGAACTGCGCCCTCCCCAAGCTTCTTCCAAGAAAGAGACTGTTATATTCCAGCAGTTCACTTATGAAAAGGTGTTTAGTGATCATGCCTGCTCCCTGCTGGCCAGGTTCCACATCAAGGAGTGTTTGACTAAAGGGCAAAGAGGAGCTGGCAGATGGAAAACACCAGGGAAAAATACCTCAACTCAAAACTGTTCAGGGTCGACTCCTGACTTTTGATATTTAATGTACGTAAAAGTAATAAATGTATTTATTAAATAGACAAGAGGTAAGCAAGGTAAAAAACAAAAGGGTATTTTTGTTCATAATATGTCTATTAGATACAAGACAAAAAGTCATTTGAAGACCAATAAATGAAAAACATAAAATAAAAGACCATTATTGACTTGACTGCATGAAAAAGTGCGTGACCAGAGGTATAAACTGTAAAGCTTTCCCCGGAAATGTTCTGACTTTGCTGGAAATGTTCTGACTTTGTTTAAACTTTACTTTGATACGTCCATCGTGTATTAAAAACTCATTCATTGGACAGTTTAGATGCCCTTTCTCTTGTGAAAGAGGAACTTCCCTCCCTCCTTACAATTTTTCATTTTAATACCATCTTACCTGGGTTGTCTTTAAAAAAACATACTCATCAGTCCAGCAAACCAAGCATTGTCTGCTGTAATCCATCGCCCCACCACCGCTTGTGGGTTACTTTTCACCATCTTCTTTTCTATGTCATCAGAGGGTAAGATGCTTCTTCAGGCCAGCTCTCTTTTGATGCACTGCGGAGCATGTGCTGGATAATTTCCAGTGCATGAGCAGTGTGGCATTTATTGCCCTGAAATCTCCTGGCACGTGACACGGGTATCCTAGGTGGGTATTTGTAAGTATAAAAAATAATTAAAAATTGATTTGCAATTTTGGTTAAAAATTTTATTTTTTGCACAATAAACAAAAAAGACAGACAATTTTGAAAAAAAAAAATATATATATATATATATATATATATATATATATATATATATATTTTTTTTTTTACTTTCTGCTATAAAACATACCCAATAAAAAATTTAAAAAAATCAATTTCTTCATCAATTTAGGCCAATATGTATTTTGCTACACGCCCCGGAAGAAGTCTAACATTGGACGAAACGCCGCGTTGGGCGGGACCTGTGACGTGGGACATCACTACGGAGTGAAGCAGCGGTCATCTCGTTGGCGGTCAAACATTTCTGGCAGATAAGCTCTTTTTACTCCTATTACCTGTAAGCATTTATTTGGCATAAGGAAATTAAATGGTGGTTCATTAGGTGTTGCACTATGATTTTCTTTTTTGCTTTTTTCTGGTATAAATGAGTGATCAGTCTGTCTTGTACCATCTGTATGGAGTCGCACCTAATTGGCTTGATTCTGAAATCACTGAGGATTGCTGGAGGAGCAGTTTGGTGGAACCTTTAAGCCTTCTTTTATTAGTGGGACGGTAAGCGGCAGAGTGATTGGGGTTGCTCTCTCTCTCTGGTGGTGGTGGCACTTCAAGGAGACCAATCAGCTGGACCCTACCTATACCTGGACTTTTTATATAGTGCTGCTTTTCAATTTTATACTGTTTTTATGTTTTATCCAGCATATGTGCAGCAGCTGTTTTTTATTTAATAGACCCAAGCGCAGTTTTTTGTTTCATTTATTTTGCTACATACGTTTGGGTAAAAGAAATCCCAATAAGCGTATATTGATTGGTTTGCGTCTATGTGGTTATAGCATCTACAAACTATGGGATATTTTTATGGAGTTTTTATTGATTTCTTTTTTTTAAAATAATAATGGCGATCAGCGACTCATAGCGGGACTGCGACAATGCGGAGGACAAATCAGACAATAGGTGACATTTATGTGGGGACCAGTGACGCTAATACAGTGATCAGTGCTAAAAATTGTACCGAGACTGGCAGGTAAGGTTAAATGTGTCCCTAGGGGGTGCTTTCTAACTGTGTGGGTGTGCTTGTACTGTAAGAAGACAGATTCATGTTCCTGCTTAGCACAAACACAAGATATCTGTATCCTCCTGTCACAGAACAGCGATCTGCCTTGTTTACATAGACAGACAGCCGTTCTGCCTGCCTTGGAAATGATCAGCCAATCACAGCGGGAAAGGGTCAACATCAGTGCGAAACCTAGATGAAAAAATCACGTACCGGTATGTGATTTTGCACTAAAGGACTGCCATGCCGCAGTATATGTACGTGATGGCACAAAAAGTTATCCATTACATGTAGTTCTTGCTCCACTACCTATCAAGTCACTCTTGAGAGTTACGGATGCTTGCTAACCTGAACCTGTTCTTGTGCCAAGAGGGCCCTTCACCTCGATTTTTACAGAAAGACAATGCAGACGTAAAAAAAAAAAAAGGAAAATAAAGTTATATGACCACTGATTGTTCAGTTCTTGGAGCAGAGAGCAGTAACTGTCAATTACCACTTTACCCCTCAGAGCTCACTAAAGCACCAGGCAGGTGCAGCTGGCTTCAGGTCTCAGCTGTGCACTGATACCTGGAATCAACTGTTAATCAGGCAGCTAGGTGGATCTCGACAATATTAATGTCCAGAGCCTGGAGTGGTTCTGTGATGTCAGCGGACAACGAGCTTTAGCAAAAATAAGTGCACTCCTGTGACCTAGAGGGGAAGTCCAAACTGATTGCCATTTGTTAACCACTTGCCGACCGGCCGCCGCGGGAACAGCCGAGGCAGGTTCCCACAATTTGCCGCACCTGTATGGCGGTCCGCAGGAGCGATTTTGGGGGGCCTGCGATCGCTCCCCGTGAAGAGAGAACGGCGGTCTGCTGTTGTAAACACAGCAGACCGTTGTTCTCACAGGAATCAATGCAAAGCGCCTGTGTTCCACCTATTTAGGAACACAGGTCTCTGCATTGGTTTCACAAGCCCATCCCCCTCACAGTTCGAAAACACCCCCTAGGCTCACACTTAACCCTTTGATCGCCCCTGGGTTAACCCCTTTCCTGCCAGTGTCATTAGTACAGTAACAGTGTATATTTTTAGCACTGATTACTGTAGTAATGTCACTGGTCCCCCCCCAAAAGTGTCAAAAATGTCAGTTAGGGGTTCGATCTGTCCATTGCAATGTCGCAGTCCCGCTACAAATTGCTGATCGCTGCCATTACTAGTAAAAATAAAAATAAATAAAAATGACAAATCTTTCCCCTAGCTTGTAGACGTGATAACTTTTGCGCAAACCAATCAAAATACGCTTATTGGGATTTATTTTTTGCCAAAAATATGTATCAGATTGCAAATTAGCCTACAATGATAAAAAAAACATTTCATTTCTAAATTTTTTTGGGGGGGAATGTTACATAGCAGAAAGTGAAAAATATTGTTTTTTTTGTTTTCTTCAGAATTGTCGCTATTTTTTGTTTATAGCGCAAAAAATAAAAATCACACAGATGATCAAATACCAACAAAAGAAAGCTCTATTTGTGGGAAAAAAAGAACATTCGTTTTATTTAGGTACAGCCTCGCATGACCGCACAATTGTCCATTAAAGTAACGCAGTACCGAATTGCAAAAAAATGGCCTGGTCATTAAGGGGGAAAATCATCCAATCCAGTAGTGGTTAAAGCATTGTGGGGTTGATTTACTAAAACTGGAGAGTGCAAAGTCTGGTGCAACTGTGCATTGTAGCCAATCATCTTTTAAATTCAATTGATTGTAAAGTCTTGTTTTTTTTTTTTTCCTATTAAAATAACAAACATATTATACTTACCTGCTCTGTGCAGTTGATTTTGCACAGAGCAGCCCAGAACCTCTTCTCAGGGTCCTGGCTGGAGCTCCTGGCTTCTCCCTCAGCAGCTTGCTATGGGGGCACCGGAGCTGAGGCTCCGTGTATGCATTCAGACACCGAGCTGCCGTTCGACCCCACCCCCCTCTCCTGATTGGCTGAATTGACAGCAGCGGAGCCAATGGTGCCGATGCTGCGTCTCAGCCAATCAGGAGAGAGAGTCCTGGATGGCTGAGACATTCATGGACATTGCTGGATAGAGAGGGGGCTCATGTAAGTATTAGTGGGGCTACTGCCCACAGAAGGTTTTTTTTTATCTTAAAGCATAGAATGCATTAGGAAAAAAAAACTTCCTACTTTACAACCCCTTTTAGCTTGGTCAATTAAGCTTTGACCTGCAGCTCTGCACAGAAATACGGAAGTGAATTGGTTTCTGTTATGAGCTGCACCAGATTTTGCACTCTCAAGTTTTATTAAATCAACCCCATAGTCTCAAACATTTGCCATGTTTTTTCTTTCATTAAAAAATATTGTTTCACCCTATCTCTTATTATTATATAGGATTTATATAGCGCCGACTGTTTACGCAGCGCTTTACAACTTGAGG